>NC_054483.1:88805392-89109702 GCF_017639515.1 Carcharodon carcharias
ACAGAAAATTGTGGAAAAACTCAGTGTAATGTTATGTCAGGTGGTAATTGCCCGGCTGACGAAATCCCAAAGGGAAACTTGGCCAAGTTATCACAACGATTTGCAATTTTTTGTATTTTTATTACAAGAAGGTGTGTGCACTGCAGTCATAAGTAAAGAGTCCACTATCACTTTTGGAGATTTTAAATATTAAATTAAAACATTTATTAACATAAGAAAAGTAAACTTAAACACACAAGATTACAGTTACACAGTTAAATTCAGTCTTACAACAAAAGATTTCTAATTAGCTAGACTCCCAAATAAACACCATTTTCCCAGGAGTCAGTGGAGCAACCACACTGCTAAAATTTGGCACAAACTTCCGATAAAACTTCCCGTTTTGTTGTAGGCACTTGGAAATTCACAATGGATTTCACTTTCACATCTCATGGGGCACCTGACCACGTCCAACGGTATGGCCTAAATATGTAACTTGTGCTTTTGCAAATTCACTCTTAGCCAATTTCACTACCAAATTAGCTTCTTGCAGTTGATCGAACAGTTCTTTCAGGTGTTGCAAATGCTCCTCCCATGTTTGACTGATAACTACCAAGTCATCAATATAAACAGCACAATTGCTCAGCCCTGTAATTACTTTGTTTGTCAGTCTTTGAAATGTTGCTGGTGCATTCTTCATACCAAATGGCGTAACTTTGAACTTATATAGTCCATTTAGCATTACAAAAGCTGTTATCTCTTTTGCTCTTTCCGATAAGGGTATTGGACAATATCCTTGCAGCAAGTCAATCTTTGTGATAAACCTTGATTGCCCCACTTTCTCAATACAATCTTCCAATCGTGGAATAGGATATGAATCTGCTTTTGTCACTGCATTTACTTTTCATAATCCATGCCCAGCCTTTGTGTTCCATTAGGTTTTGACACCATCAAAATAGGTGAACTCCAGGTACTGCAGCTAGACTCTATGATATTCTGAAGCATGAATTCAATTTCTTTGTGCACTTGAGCTAATTTTACTGGATTTAGTCTCTAAGGAAGTTGCCTTATTGAAATTGGATCTCCCATATCTACATCATGGGGAGAATTTTCCCCAGGTCAGGTGGGCTGAATGAGAGCAGGCGTGGACCCGATTGCTGCCCCCCATCAGGTCCGCGCCACCATTTTATGTGGGCAGGCCAATTAAGGCCCACCCAGCTTTCTTCACAACTCCCGTGCATAGCAGGAGTGGGCTGGCAGCGGCGGGTGCGCTCAGCTCCCTGGGTCCAATGGCGACCTGGCGGCCTGTATAAAGGAAGGTCTGGGAGCCTTGAAAAGGCTGCTTGTGATGCCTGGGTGAAGGGCTCTGCCGAGAGGCAATAGAGGTGATGCAAGTCTGGAGGGTAGGCCATTGGAGCAGGCCAGGCCAGAGGATAGGCCAGCGGGGCAGTCTGCCCCTTGTTTGTTAGACGAGTGCCTAGCTGCCCCCCTGGAGGAGATGGCAGTGTGGTGGGAGGTCCTTCTTCCAAGGGGCAGGAGGCAGAGGCTCCCCCACCTAATCAAATGTATGTGGGAGGAGGTGGCCAAGATTGTTAGCACCCATGATGTGGTGTGGTGCACATGCCTCCAGTTCTGCAAAAGGTTCAAAGATCTCCTGCGCTCGGGAAGGGTGAGTACCATGTTGCCTCAAGTCACTTAATGCAGCCATCACCCTTTCCCCCAAACCCACACCCCTCTCCCCATACACCCCCCCAACTCTGAGTACAGTAATGTCATTGAATCCCTCACTGCATGGATCCCTTGCTGAGTGTGACAGCAGAGGTTGCCCATGCCCAGTTCACCCTGAGAGGGTTGAGCTAGGATGTGTTCTGCATCCACATCTTTTGTGACACTGACACCTGGAGTATAGACTGAGGTTGAAAGTCAAGGGTCTGCACCTAGGCAGAGTGCTGGAACTGCGAAGCATGTCGAAGTCAGGGGTGCTAACATGCTGGGAGGGGAGCATCCAATTGGTGGGGCACCAATGCATCTTTTGGTGTTTGCACTCAATATGCTTGTGCTTCCTTGCTTAGCAAAGTGACATCTTCTGGTGCCACATGTGAAGGAGGCCGCATTTGGCCAATGCGGGGTGCGAGGAGGCAGGGGGTCAGCCCTGGCTTGTTTGGGTGAGTGTGCGGCAGCTGCAGGGTGATGAAGAACTGGAGTCCTGCAATGCCCCAGTCTGGCTGGGTTGGCAGGAATGCAATGGGAATTCAGGTGCAGGCTGGACTAATCAACGCTCCTCTCTCCTTTTCAGGAAAAGACTGCACACAATGCATCGGAATGAATGCGGACTGGTGGAGGGTAGGGCCAGAGGGCCATTCTTACGAGCATTTAAGGCATTCTTTTGAGCAGCATGCCATGGACCTTGAGAGACGCAATGCCCCCAGGTCCACTGGTGGCGGTGAGGCTGGGGTGCCACAGGGAGATATGTTTGGCGAGCACTCAGGTCACCATGTGTGTCACAGAAGCCATTACTGCGGAATGCTTTGTGATTGAACTTAGCAACATGGGTTTACCCTTGATTACGGAAGGATGAGTGCATAATGGCCTGGGGGAGCAGCATGCAAGTTGACAATGTCTGCACTGTAATTAATCAAATGTCCTTTTCCTTTCTTTCAGCATCACCGGAGCAGGGCCAGGTGGAGGAGACAGAGACACCCCTGAAGCTCCCAAGCAAATGCCAGCGTCACACCATCTCAGCCAGACAGGCACCAGCGCAGATACTGGCACCTCGGTGGGAATTAGATCTTCGGCTAGTATCCTGGGGAACAGTGGTGAGGGCACTTCACACTCGCTTGAGCTGCGGACAGAGACAGAGAGTGCCCAGGGTGCCGACAGTCGGAGGACTGCTGGGGACCAGGTACTTGCTCGGTCAGTGGCTGATGATGTGCCTCCATGCTGGCGGAGCATCATCGATGCAATGTGCCTCATGGCTGAGCACCATGCTTCCTCCATGGAGAGAGTGGTGACTCTCATGGAGAAGCACCTCCAGGAAAACAATCAGGTCCTCCTGGGGTTGCGCTCAGACCTGCAAGCCCTCACAGCGGCATTGGCCGCAGATGGTCAGTGCCAGTGTAGGAGATGTTTTGGGCACTAAGTTTCCAAGCTCGGTGCCCATCCATTCACGGTGAGCAGGGAGGTCCGAAGCGACCTCACTTCGACACAGCAGCTGCCTGTCGTCTTTGTTGGCTCCACTTAGGGCGCTCCGGATGAGGGCAGCAGCTCCTCCGCCCATCTGCCATTGACCATGGCATCCGATGAGGCTGCAGCGACTGGGGAGAAGCCAGCTGTGGAACTGGCCGCTCCCTCCCAGGCGGGGCCAGCACAGGCTCCACGGGCCAGAGGACGTCCACCAAGGCCATTGAGGCCAACAGGACAGCAGAGTGAGCAGGCTGTCTCAGATGCTAGTGCCATCAAGGGGACAGCGCCTTGACGTAGCACCCGTAAGCATAAATTTAAGGCACCTTAGGCACTCCGTGGGTTTCTCATTGGTGCTTTTATGTTGGCCCATAGTACTTAGTCGAAGATTCGGTGTGATGTCCAACACCGTTTTTGTTTTGCTTTATGAATTTATTTTTGTTTATTCAATACATTTTGACATGTTGCCATGTCTCAGGGCGATGCCTTACTTCTGCATGTGTACGGGAAGCCATGATGTTATGAGTGAGTTGTTTGACATTGAGCTTTATTGACAAGGGCCTTAGTTAATGTTATCCAGGCTGATTTAGCACTCAGGTATCGAGGGTGGAGCCTGCAGCCTGGCATGTGTTGAAGGTCCATCTGTGGTGAGCTAGCTGAAGGCTCTTTGATTAAAGCCTCTCAGGGGTCCCTGCCTCCCTGCAGTATGCCTGGGTCAGTGTCTACCCCCTCAGCGTTCTCCTGTGCGTGCTCATCCTCGGACTCATTGCTGGAATCATCGTGTGCGTCACGTCTTCCTCATCCACTGCGTCGTCCCTTTCCAGTGCTAGATTGTAGAGAGTGCAGCATACAACTACTTTCAATGACACATGATCTGGGGAGTACTGGAGTGCGCCCCCTGAGCGGTCCAGGCAATGGAAGTGCATCCTTAGAAGACCAATGGCTCTCTCTACCACCGCCCTTCTGGAGGAATGGCTCCCATTGTACCACTGCTCAACCTCTGTTCTTGGATGGCAGAGAGGCGGCATGAGGGGATAGCCCTTTTGAAGGGATTGCCCTTGTCACCCAGCAGCCATCCATCCAGCCGGGCTGGAGCACTGAAGAGCCTCGGCACCTGGGAGTGTCTGAGTATATACACATTGTGGGAACTGCCTAGATGCCTTGCACAGACTTGCAGAATCTGTATCCTGTGATCACACACTATCTGCACATTCATGGAGTGGCAGCCCTTTCTGTTGACAAAGGCACCGGGCTCACCTGCTGGCGCCTTGTTGGCCACGTATGCACCCTGGACGTGGGGGAAGCCAGCAATCTCTGCAAAGCCTCTGGCTTGCTCTGTCTGACTAGCATCGTCCCAGCGGTAGTGGATGAAAGTCAATTCACGCCTGAATAGAGCATCTGTCATCTGCTTGATAGAAGTGTGGACAGCTGATTGGGAGACTCCACAGAGATCACCCACCGACCCCTGGAAAGAGCTGGGGACGTAGAAGTTGAGGGCAGCTGTGACCTTTACAGCCACTGGCATGGGGTGCCCACCCACACACTTTGCGGAGATCTCAGGGCCTATCATCTGACAGATGGAGGTGACTGTCTCCCTTGAGAGACAGAGCCTCCTTCGGCACTGGACCTCAGACATATTGATGTAGCTGATTCGCTACTGTCAGCAGGATATTGGCGTCTTCTGTGGCCCCTTCTGCCTTGCACTTCCTGTTGGCCCTGCACCCCTTGTGCCTGTGTCTCTCCTCCCAAAGGTGGCTCCTGGAGGCTGAATGTGGACTCCTTGCCCCCTCCCCCTTCTGGCCCTCCCTTCCACCTCAGAGGAGGTGCCTTCTGTGGAGAGCACAACTCCCATTCCCAGGCTAAGGGAAGACTTCTTGAAAGCTGCAATGATTTCTACTGTAGAGTCCTGACCAAGGTTTTTACTCCTATCCTAGCAGCTGGTATGAGTTTTGAAGTCTTCCTGCTCACTCAGGCAAGTAAAAGTTACTTCACACTTAAATACCTGAAAGATCACATTTTTGACCCCACTCACCCCTTTTATCCCGCCCGTGGATGAGGTTTATATAAATATCTCCTACCCGCCTGCCCATTGTGCCTGTGTGTCGTCCTGAAGATCGCATGGGCTGCAAAAAGTCGAGGTTAGTTGCTGCTTCAAGGGCCTTAACTGGCCTGTTAATTGATGATTGGCGCGCATCTGAACTTCTAGCGTACCTGTCTTCCCAAATATCACGATGGCGTGCAGTGACGTCGGGATGCTTGCCCGACGTCACCAGGCATCATTTTACACACAGGCATGCAGGGCCCATCCCCACATGTCAGCAGGAAAATTCTGGCCCATGTATAGCTAAATTTGTTTTTCCAGCTTTGTGTGATTGCAATACTTTTCCAAATCACTTTGACACTTGACTGGAACATAACTCGATATTAAATTTAAATTTTTAAGCACTCCCTCAGTGCCCAACTTAATTCAAGGAAAGTTAATTTCATAATCTTTCATTTCTACCTCCTTGTCCTTATCTACCACTACTAATACCTCTTTTTGGTTCTCTTCCCTGTCAAAGTGCTTTTTAAGTATATTTACATGACATACCCTCTATTTGGTGTGTTTATTAAATAATTTATGTCACTCAGTCTTTTTTCAATCCAGTAAGGCCCACTAAACCTTGCCTTTAATGGTTCACCTGACAATGGCAACAAGACTAACACTTTCTCTCCAACAACAGAGCTGTAAGCATTTGTCCTCTTATCTGCACTTGTCTTCGTCACTTGCTGTGACATCTTTAAATGTTCCTTTGCTAATTTCAATCTTTCTCTAAATTTTGTCACATGGTCCAGGAGAGTAGTTTCTGAACTTTGACCCTCTAGTTTCTCCTGAATCAACCTAAGTGATCCCCTTACTTCATGACCATACACTAATTCACAAGGACTAAACCCTGTTGATTCGTTAGGGGCATCCCTAATAGCAAATAACAAGAATGGAATCTCTCAATCCCAGTCCCATAAGTAGTCTTGACTACATGCTCTCATTATAGTTTTTAAAGTTTGATGCCATCTCTCTAAAGCACTTTGTGATTCAGGGTGATAAGCTGATAACTTAGACTGCTTTATATCTAGGCTGTTCATTACTTCCTTAAACAGCTGTGACATAAAATTCAAACCCTGATCTGACTGTATTTCTTTTGATAGCCCATATCTTATAAAGAATTTGATCAACTCCTCTCCAAACGTCTTTGCTGTAATATTTTGTATGGTCATGAAGTAAGGGGACCACTTAGGTAGATTCAGGAGAGACTAGAGGGTCAAAGTTCAGAAACTACTCTCCTGGCCCATGTGACAAAATTTAGAGAAAGATTGAAATTAGCAAAGGAACATTTAAAGATGTCACAGCAAGTGACGAAGACAAGTGCAGATAAGACGACAAATGCTTACAGCTCTGTTGTTGGAGAGAAAGTGTTAGTCTTGTTGCCATTGTCAGGTGAACCATTAAAGGCAAGGTTTAGTGGGCCTTACTGGATTGAAAAAAGACTGAGTGACATAAATTATTTAATAAACACACCAGATAGAGGATATGTCATGTAAATCTGGAAATCTGGTGGACACATCCATGAATGTCAGCAAGTGCTGATTTTCACTTTTGGTCTTAGAAAGGGGCACTACACAATCAATCAGGACCCTGGTAAAAGGTTTCTCAAATGCTAGAATCAGAATTAAAGGCACAGGTTTAATCACTGCTTGAGCTTTTCCTGTCACCTGACATGTGTGACATGTTCTATAGAATTTGACAACATCTTTATGCAGTCCAGGCCAATATAAATGGTTTTGCATCTTAGCCTGAGTTTTCCTAATTCCTAAATAAACAGCTATTAGAATTTCATAAGCCATTCTTAATATTTAATTTCTGTATCCAGATGGTATTATTATTGTTTGATATACTACCACCCATTTTTCATCTGCCGGAATATGAGGTCTCCATTTTCTCATTAACACACTATTTTGAGGTAATAGCACTCTGAAATACATTCTGCCTCTTATTCTGAATAAGCCGTCTGGTATAACTGCTTTATTCATGGATCTTTCTGCTGTAACTACTAACTTCACTGAGCTAAACACTTCAGCCTCACTCTCTCCCACCTTCTCTCCCTGAACAATCTTTTCAAAGACAGATCCAGCTAACTGAATGTCAGCGTCCTTCCCTGTCTATTAGATTCTTCCTCTTCCTGTTTCAACCTGAGTTTGTGATCTCATTGCTGCACAATCTGGATACAACCCAGGATGCTCATTCTGCAACATCTGTGTTGATTGTGTCTTCACAGGCTGCTCAACTACAGTAGGCATCACCAATATCTGTGACCCAGCTATATCATTTCCTAGGATAAATTGAACCCCTGTAATGGGCAATTTGCCCACTAGCCCAACAATCACCACACCTGTTTTAAACTTACTTTTTAAATTTCCCTTACACCATGGAATATGTTTAGTATCTCCATGAATTCCACTAATTAATACTTTATCCTGAAATACCTCCTCTGGACAACAAATATCACTATCCCATAACATTAAGGACTGACTAGCTCCCATGTCCCTTAAAATTTTGATATATTTGCCTGCTCCATCCTGTTCATATGGATAGACTTTCCTTTCACATACAAAATCTTTAAATATTTCTGTAACCTGCCCTTCAAAACTCCCTTGGGTAAATTGTGAACACATTCCCACTTTTTTAGCTATCACTGATTACTCCTATACTCAAACCATTGTTTTTTCTGAAAACCATAGAAAAATTACGGCACAGAAAGAGGCCATTCAGCTCATTATGTCTGCGCTGGCCAGAAAAAGATGAAAAATGAACTAGCCACTCATTTTAATCCCACTTTCCAGCACTTAATCTGTAGCCTTGCAGGTTACAGCGCTTCAGATGCAGATCCAAGTACCTTTTAAATGAGTTGAGTGTTTCAGCCTCAACCACCAGCTAAGGCAGCGAATTCCAGATGCCCACCACCCTCTGCGTGAAAAAGTTTTTCCTCATGTCCCCTCTAATCCTTCTACCAATCACCTTAAATCTCTGCTCCCTGGTAATTGAGCCCTTAGCTAGGGGAAGCAAGCCTTTACTGTGTACCCTATCTATGTCCTTCATAATTTTGAGCCCCTCAATTAGGTCACACCTCAATCTCCTCTGTTCTAAGGAAAACAACCCTAGCCTATCCAATCTCTCCTCATAGCTGCAATTTTCAAGCCCTGGCAGCATTCTTGTAAATCTTCTCTATACTCTCTCCAGAGCAATTATGCCCTTCCTCTAATGTGGTGACCAGAACTGTGCACAAAATTCCAGCTGTGGCCTAACCAGCATTTTAGACACTTCCGTCATTACATCCCTGCTTCCGTATTCAATTCTTCATCCAATAAAGGGAGGCATTCCATATGGTTTCTTTACCACCTTGTCTACCTGTCCTGCCACCTTCAGGGACCTGTGGACATGCACTCCAAGGTCTCTCACTTCCTCAACCCCTCTAAATATCCTCCCAATTATTGTGTATTCCCTAGCTTTGTTTGCCCTCCCCAAATGCATTACCTCACACTTTTCTGGATTGAATTCCATTTGCCACTTTTCTGCCCTCTCAACCAAACCATTGATATAATTCTGGAGACAACAGCTATCCTCTTCACTAGCAACTACATGGCCAATTTTTGAGTCATCTGCAAATTTCCCAATCATACCTCCCACATTTCTGTTCAAAATATTAATATATGCAACAAACAGCAAGGGCCCCAACATTGAGCCCTGTGGAACGTTATTGGAAACCATTTTCCATTCGCAAAAACATCACCGACCATTACCCTTTGTTTCCTATCGCTGAGCCAATTTTGGATCCAACTTGCCACATTCCCCTGTGCTGACTGTCCCTGATCGACATGTGCCTTTTTAAGTGACAGTTTATCCAGTCTCTCAGAACTGATTCCAATAATTTGCCCACCACTGAAGTCAGACTGACCGGTCTATAATTTTCTGGCCTATCCCTTGCACACTTTTTAAATAATGATACAACATTTGCAGACCTCCAATCCTCTGGTACCTCACCTGTATCTAGTGAGAATTGGAAAATGATCCTCAGAGCATCTGATATTTCATTCCTGGCTTCCTTTAACAGCCTGCGATACAATTTATCCAGCCCTGGTGCCTCATCCACTGTCAAGGATGTTAGCCGCTCCAGTACTTCATCTCTCACTATGTTTATTGTATATAATATTTCACACTCCTCCTCTTTAACTAGAATTTCTGCATCATCTGGAGACAAAGGAGGCAGAGACAAAGGACTCACTGAGAACCCTGCCCACATCTTCAGCATCAATGCACAAGTTACCATTTGTATCTCTGATAGGCCCTACCCTTTCCTTAGTTGTTCTCTTGTTCTTAATGTACTGGTCAAACATCTTTGGGTTTTCTTTGAGTTTACCTGCCAATATTTTTTCGTATCCTTTCTTTGCTTTCCTAATTTCCATTTTTACTTCACCCCTGTATTTTCTATACTCCTCAGGCTTTCTACAGTATTAAGTCTTTTGTGACTGTCATAAGCTTTCTTTTTCTGCTTTATCTTGGCCTGTATGCTCCTTGCCTCTGGATCTCCAAACTCACAGCACTCTTATTTCCAGAACTTTTCTGTGTTCCAATTACTGCAATATGTTTTTTCTGTAACCTCCAACATTTTGACTTTGTGTGCCCCAACTAATTACAATGGAAACATTTATGTCTTTGAGTGTCACTTCTACCCTCAGCACCTTCTCTTCTGGTCTGAGAAGAATTTTCCTGAGAATTCCCAGCTGCCCCTTCTTTTCCCTGACTACCTGCCTTTCTTTCACCTTCCCACTTAATATCCTTCTCAGATTTAAGAGGGTGATGGAAAAAAGGTTTTGATCTATGAACTAGCTGATAATAATCAGCTAACTCTGCTGCTTTCCTAGCTGTTTTAACCCTCTGTTCTCCCACATGAGTTCTAACTACCAAAGGAAGTGAATCTTTAAATTCTTCCAAAAGAATTACTTCTCTAAGAGCTGCTTATGTTGCCTCTACCTTTAATGCCCCTATCCACCAGTTAAAATTACTTTGTTTTACTCTCTCAAACTTAATATAAGTCTGCCCAGGCTGCTTCCTTCCATTCTGAAATTTCCACCTGTACTCCTCAGGAACCGACTCATATGCACTCAGAATAGAATACTGCATCATATTCCACAGATACTTCTTCTGACAGCAAAGTATATACCTCATGAGCTCTACCTACCAACCTAGACTCTAAAAGCAATGTTCAGATTTCTTGTGGCCATTTAATTTGCTTAGCTATCTTCTCAAACAAAATAAAGAATGCCTCTACATCCCTTTGCTCAAACTTCAGAACAGCCTGAACAAATTCAAACATCTGCCCACTGTGTTTTGGGTTGAAGGTGGTTGTTTCACCACCAGAACTTTCCTCAGCATCTAAAGTCTCTTTCTTAAGGTCCAGCTTTTTAAGCTGGTATTCCCTTTCTCTCTCCTTTTCTTTTTCTTTTGCCTCTAATTCAAGTTTTTTTCATTGGCAACTGAATCTTAGCCAATTCAAGTGATTCACCTTTTGGACAATGTGGTCCCTCTAGAATCTCTTCCAATTTCAAATGTTGTGCTATTAATTCAATTATGTCTGCTTTCCTCACCCCTGCTGTTAATCCTAACTGCAACTTATCCACCAATTCTGTTAACTGAGCCTTGGTTATTTTTTGCAAACCAATCAGGGTTATACCTCCCACTCCCAGAAAAGTCTTAGCAATTGTTAAAGCCATGTTCGCAGTCTAACCACTTTAAAATCCCTCAACACCAAGTCCTGAGTTCAATGTTCTTCTCGCACTCATAGCCTTAAGGTTCTTAAGGCAATCAAGGATTTTTTTTAAATCCCGTAAAGAGCCCCCAATTTTGTTATGATATGGCAGGTGGTAATTGCTGAGTTGAGAAATCCCAAAGGGAAACTTGGCCAAGCTATCACAAAGACTTGGAATTTGTATTTTTGTTAAGAGAAGGTATGTGCACTGATGTCAGAAGTAAAGAGGCGATTACCACTTTTGGAGATTTTAAATATTAAATTAAAACATTTATTAACAAAGCAAAAGAAAACTTAAACACAAGATTACAGTTACATAGTTAAATTTAGTCTTATAATATTTCCTAAAAGATTTCTACTGTGCTAGACTCCCAAATAGCCATCCTTTTCCAGGCAACAGTCTGGATAGATTCTTAATCTATAAAACATCCAGTAATATTACCAGAAGGCACCCACTGTTGCTATAAGGAAGGTATTTCACAGCTTCTCTCTTCCTTTCACTAAACAATGGAATTCCAAGGCTTTTAACAAAACCTCACTTTCTGGAACAAACAAGCACTTCTCTGAGGTGGCTAGAAGCTACTTATATGAATCTGTCTTTGCACAGCCCACCTTTCAAGATCTCACATGGCCATTCCCTACACAGCTTTCAATCTTTCTTTAAATATATTTTCTCATTTTTGACCCATTGTTTTAAACTTTCTTTGGAAATTACTTTTCCCAGGATATAAAAATCTTTCATGTTGTCATTACAGCCAGCACTTATGGGAAAAATAAATTTAATAACTTTGCCTTATTTATTTACAATTTTGCCAGTTGTAAAACCTTTGGTCATGTCTCTTTGAAATTCAAACAGCTAACACTTCACTCCTGACTTATCTCCTAATGTGAATTCCCATTCATACTGTATCAACTGGGATTTCATCTTAGCTTGCCCATCTCCATTTCAAAATGCCTGCTGTTACACCAAATCCTTTGAAGTTTTAAACCTTGCAGTCTGACTGTCTTCAGTTAAATTAAATTAGTCACACACACACACAACACAAATCTCCTACAAGCCTGCTTCTGTATCCCACAGTAATATTAGGGAAAAATGAAATTTCCTTTACATTAGCAAGTCTGGCAGCATCTGTGGAGAGAAAACCTATTTCTGAAGAAGAGCCATTTTAGACTCGAAACATTAATTCCATTTCTCTCTTTACAGATGCTGCCAGACATGCTGAGTTTTTCAGCATTTTCTGTTTTTTACTTAAGCTGACAAAGGAAATACTCACAGTCCCATCACTTGAAACCTTCAAGATGCATCTTCAGGTTATTTCAATTTATAAGTTTTCAATTTCAGGGCCATGATTTCAACAGGTCATGCCTGGTTTATCTAGCGGTACACATATAAATGTTGGTGGAATATGGATAATGGAACTTTTTTTATTATTCGTTACTGATGTGGGCATTGCTGACCAGGTCAATATTTATTGCCCATCTCTAATTGTCCTTGAGAAGGTGGTGGTGAGCTGCCTTCTTGAACTGCTGCAGTGCCCATTGTGTAGGTGCACCCACAGTGCTGTTAGGGAGGGAGATTCAGGATTTTGATCCATGTGAAGACATGGCGATATAGTTCCAAGTCAGGATTGTGAGTGGCTTAGAGGGGAACTTCCAGGTCGTGCTATTCCCATGTATCTGCTGCCCTTATCCTTTTAGATGGTAGGAGTCGTGGGTTTGGAAGGTATGGTGAGTTTCCCAGTGTGTCTTGTAGATAGCACACACTGATGCTACTGTTCGTCAGTGGTGGAGGGAGTTAATATTGATGGAAGGGGTGCCAATCAAGTGGACTGCTTTGTCCTGGATTGTGTCAAGCTTCTTGAGTGTTGTTCAAGTTGCACTTATCCAGGCAAGTGGAGAGCATTCCATCACACTCCCGAATTGTGCCTTTTTGATGGCGGACAGATTTTGGGGAGTCAGGAGGTCAGTTACTTGTGGCAGCATTCCTAGCCTCTGAACTGCTGTTGTAGCCACAGTCTTTATATGGCTAGTCCAGTTCAGTTTCTGGTCAATGGTAACTCCCAGGATGCTGATAGTGGGGAATTCAGCAATGGGAATACCATTGAATGTCAAGGGGTGATGGTTAGATTCTCTCTTGTTGGAGATGACCATTGCCTGGCACTTGTGTGGTGCAAATGTTACTTGCCACTTGTCTGCCCAAGCCTGAATATTGTCCAGGTCTTGCTGCATTTGGACATGGACTGTTTCAGTATCTGAGGAATTGCAAATGGTGCTGAGCATTGTGCAATCATCAGTGAACATTCCCACTTCTGACCTTATGATGGTCATTGATGAAGCAGCTGAAGATGGTTGGGCCTAGGATACTACCCTGAGGAAGTCCTGCAGTGATGTCTTGGAACTGAGGTGACTTACCTCCAACAAACACAACCATCTTCCTTTGTGCTAGGTATGACTCCAACCAGCAGAGAGTTTTCCCCCCAATTCCCATTGAAACCAGTTTTGTTAGGGCTCCTTGATGCTATACTCGATCAAGTGCTGCCTTGCTGTCAAGGGCAGTCACTCTCACCTCATCTCTGGTGCAG
Source organism: Carcharodon carcharias (assembly GCF_017639515.1). Taxonomy (NCBI): domain Eukaryota; kingdom Metazoa; phylum Chordata; class Chondrichthyes; order Lamniformes; family Lamnidae; genus Carcharodon; species Carcharodon carcharias. The sequence continues at coordinate 88,818,975 of NC_054483.1, forward strand.
AATTTTCAGGTTAGTGGGCGGGTGTGATCAATGGGCCTGAGAGCAACTGGAGAACAAACCATTGGCCACAATTGGCTCCTGACCGTGATTTCATGCTGGCTGGCCAATTAACCACCAGCCAGCGTGAAAAGCGTGCTGAAATGCTCAGTGCTACTGAGGTGGGGGCGGGAGGAGGGCGGGTGCTAATGTAAGCGCGGGTGCGGGCGCGGGCGAGCGCTGAATGAAAGCTCCCTGAAGGCAGAGAACTGCCTCAGGGAGCTGTAGTCTTCAAAAGTATTAAATATAGATTTTAAAATCAGAACAAAAACCACCAAGCGTCACAGTCACCTGAACATATACGTTATAAAAATTCGGTCCATTGACCTTTTTTTATTTAATAACAGAAGCGTCATCCCGCCCTTGGATGGGGATTCATGAAAAATGCAAAAGCCGCCTGGCTGATTTGCCTTTCTGCCAACCGTGAGGTTGGATGGACCACGAAAAATCGGGGACAATTACAACTTTATTGGGCTTAATTGCCCTCTTAATTGTTGGCGGATGCCTTACCAACTTTTGCGCGCACCCACCGATCAAATCCGCGCAAGGGCGGGATGACGTCGGGATGCTCACATGACATCATCATGTGCTATTTTACGCTTGAGTGGGTTGTGTGCACATCCGCATGCTGACCTGAAAATTGTGCACCTGGAGTTCAGCTCTTTTATCCATGTTTGAACCAAGGCTGTAATGAGGTCAGGAGCTAAGTTCCCCTGGCAGAACCCAAATTGAGCGTCAGTGAGCAAGTAATTGCTAAGCAAGTGCCACTTGATAGCACTGTTGATGACCCCTTCCATCATTTTACTGATGATCAAGAGTAGACTGATGAGGCTGTAATTTGCTGGGATGGATTTGTCCTGCTTTTTGTGTACAGGACGTACCTGGGCAATTTTCCACATTGCCGGGTTAATGCCAATGTTGTAGCTGCAATGAAGCAGCTTGGCTAGGTGCGCAGCAAGTGCTGGAGAACAAGTCATCAGTACTATTGCCGGAATATTGTCAGGGCCCTTAGCCTTTGCAGGATCCAGAGCCTTAAGCCCTTTCTTCATATCACATGAAGTGAATCGAACTGGCTGAAGACTGGTATCTGTGATGCTAGGGAACTCCGGAGGAGGCCGAGATAAATCATCCACTCGGCACTTCTGGCTGAAGGTTGTAGCAAATGCTTCAGCCTTATCTTTTGCACTGATGTGCTGGGTTCCTCCATCATTGAGGATGGGGATATTTGTGGAACCTCCTCCTCCAGTAGGTTGTTTAATTGTCCACCACCATTCACAACTGGATGTGGCAGGACTGCAGAGCTCAGATCTGATCCCTTGATTGTGGAATCGCCTAGCCCTGTCTATCACTTGTTACTTATGTTGTTTGGCATGCATGTACTCCTGTATTGTAGTTTCACCAGGATGACACCTCATTTGTAGGTATTCCTGGTGCTGCTTCTGGCATGCCCTCCTGCACTCTTCATTGCACCAGGGTTGAAATCCTGCCTTTGAGGTAATGGTAGAGTGGGGCATACGCCAGGCCATGAGGTTAAAGATTGTGGTTGAGTACAATTCTGCTGCTGCTGTTGGCCCACAATGCCCCATGGATGCTCAGTCTTAAGTTGCTAGATCTATTCAAAATCTATCACATTTAGCACAATGGTAGTGCCACGCAACATGATGGAGGGTGTTCTTAATTTGAAAACAGGACTTTGTCTCCACAAGGACTGTGCAGTGTCACTCCTACTGATATTGTCAAGGACAGATGCATCTGCAAGTTGATGAGGATGGGGTCAAGTATGTTTTCCCCTCTTGTTGGTTCCCTCACCACTTGCCACAGGCCCAATCTAGCAGCTATGTCCTTTAGGACTCAGCCAGCTCGGTTTATGTGGTGCTACGGAGCCACTCTTGGTGATGGACATTGAAGTTCCCCCACCCAGAGTAAATTCTGCATCTTTGCCACCCTCAGTGCTTCCTCCAAATGGTGTTTAATGTGGAAGAGCACTGATTCATCAGCTGAGGGGGGTGCAGTATGTGTTAATCAGCAGGAGATTTCATTACCCACATTTGACCTGATGCCATGAGACTCCTGGGGGCCGGAGTCAATGTTGAGGACTTCCAGGGCATCTACCTCCCAAGTGTACACCATTGTTCAACCACCTTTGCTGGGTCTGTCCTTCTGGTGGGACAGGACATTCCCAGGGACAGTGATGCTTGTGACACGATCTGTAAGGTATGATTCTGTGAGTATGACTATGTCAGGCTGTTGTTTGACTGGCCTGTGAGACAGCTCTCCCAATGTTGGCACAAGCCTCCAGGCATTAGTAAGGAGGACTTTGCAGGGTAGACAGGGCTGGGTTTGCCGTTTTCGTTTTCGGTGCCTAGGACAATGCTGGTGGTCCATCTGGTTTCGTTCCTTTTTATTGACTTTTTAGCGGTTTGATACAACTGAGCTGTTTGCTGGGCCATTAAAGAATCAACCACATTACTGCGGATCTGGAATCACATGTAAGCCAGGCCAGGTGAAGACTGCAGATTTCCTTCCCTGAAGGACATTAGTGAACCAAATGGGTTTTCAGGTCAATGGTTTCCTGGTCATTATAAGACTTTTAATTCCAGATTTTTTTTACTAAATTCAAATTATTCTGGGTCTCTGAATTACCAGTCCAGTGACAACAACACAATGCTATCATCTCCCCTGGCAGGAGTAGGCCATTCAGCTAAACAAGCCTGTTCCACCATTCAACTAGATCATGGCTGACCTTCTACTTCAGAACGATTTCCCCGCACTATCCCCATATCCCTTGATGCTTTAATATCTAGGAATCTATCGATATCTGTCTTGAGTAAGCTTAAGCTTCCACAACCCTCTGGGGTAGAGAATTTCTAATATTCACACCCTTTATGTGAACAAATTCCTCCTCATCTCAGTACTAAATGACCTACCCCTTATTCTGAGACAGCGTCTCCCACTCCTAGAACATCCCCCACCCCCAGCTAGACTGGGGAAACATCCTGCTTCCTACCATCAAGCCTTGTAAGGGTTTTGTATGTTTCAATGAGATCACCTCTATTCTTCTATAGAATACAGGCACAGTCTCCTCAATCTCCCCTCGTAGGACAATCCCAACATCCCAAGAATCACTGACGCACCTCTGTTTCACTCCCTCTCTGGCAAGTATATCCTTTCTTAGGTAAGGAAATCAAAATTGTACGCAATACTCCAGGTGCAGTCTCACCTAAGCTCTGTACATTTGCAGCAAGGCAATAAAGGCCAACATACCATTTGCCTTCCTAATCGCTTGCTGCATCTGCATGTTACCTCATGAACAAGGGCATCCAGATCCCATTGGATATCAAGACCTCACAATCTCTCACCATTTAAGAAGCATGAAGGAACATGGGGTCATAGAGTGGGTTGGGGATATGGAGAGGGCATGGGAGATATGAGGTGTCATGGAGGAGACTTGGGGCTATGGAGGATATGGAGGGGGCATGAGAGATATGAGGGGACATGGTTTGAGGGGTGAGGGCCAGGGGGCTAACATTCATGAATGGAACTGAGCCATGTTTCATGTGTACAGGGTCTAGATGAGGTTCTTCAAGGTTTGTCTACTTTTCTCAAGTGAACTACTCAAGTCTGTAACAAAAACAGAATTACCTGGAAAAACTCAGCAGGTCTGGCAGCATCGGCGGAGAAGAAAAGAGTTGACGTTTCGAGTCCTCATGACCCTTCGACAGAACTTGAGTTCGAGTCCAGGAAAGAGCTGAAATATAAGCTGGTTTAAGGTGTGTGTGTGGGGGGCGGAGAGATAGAGAGACAGAGAGGTGGAGGGGGTTGGTGTGGTTGTAGCGACAAACAAGCAGTGATAGAAGCAGATCATCAAAAGATGTCAACAACAATACTACAATAGAACACATAGGTGTTAAAGTTAAAGTTGGTGATATTATCTAAACGAATGTGCTAATTAAGAATGGATGGTAGGGCACTCAAGGTATAGCTCTAGTGGGTTTTTTTTTTTATTTTATATAATGGAAATAGGTGGGAAAAGGAAAATCTTTATAATTTATTGGGAAAAAAAAAAGAAGGGGGAAACAGAAAGGGGGTGGGGATGGGGGAGGGGACTCACGACCTAAAGTTGTTGAATTCAATATTCAGTCCGGAAGGCTGTAAAGTCCCTAGTCGGAAGATGAGGTGTTGTTCCTCCAGTTTGCGTTGGGCTTCACTGGAACAATGCAGCAAGCCAAGGACAGACATGTGGGCAAGAGAGCAGGGTGGAGTGTTAAAATGGCAAGCGACAGGGAGGTTTGGGTCATTCTTGCGGACAGACCGCAGGTGTTCTGAAAAGCGGTCGCCCAGTTTACGTTTGGTCTCTCCAATGTAGAGGAGACCACATTGGGAGCAACGAATGCAGTAGACTAAGTTGGGGGAAATGCAAGTGAAATGCTGCTTCACTTGAAAGGAGTGTTTGGGTCCTTGGACGGTGAGGAGAGAGGAAGTGAAGGGGCAGGTGTTGCATCTTTTGCGTGGGCAAGGGGTTGTGCCATAGGAGGGGGTTGAGGAGTAGGGGGTGATGGAGGAGTGGACCAGGGTGTCCCGGAGGGAGCGATCCCTACGGAATGCCGATAAGGGGGGTGAAGGGAAGATGTGTTTGGTAGTGGCATCATGCTGGAGTTGGCGGAAATGGCGGAGGATGATCCTTTGAATGCGGAGGCTGGTGGGGTGATAAGTGAGGACAAGGGGGACCCTATCATGTTTCTGGGAGGGAGGAGAAGGAGTGAGGGCGGATGCGCGGGAGATGGGCCGGACACGGTTGAGGGCCCTGTCAACGACCGTGGGTGGAAAACCTCGGTTAAGGAAGAAGGAGGACATGTCAGAGGAACTGTTTTTGAATGTAGCATCATCGGAACAGATGCGACGGAGGCGAAGGAACTGAGAGAATGGGATGGAGTCCTTACAGGAAGTGGGGTGTGAGGAGCTGTAGTCGAGATAGCTGTGGGTGTCGGTGGGTTTGTAATGGATATTGGTGGACAGTCTATCACCAGAGATTGAGACAGAGAGGTCAAGGAAGGGAAGGGAAGTGTCAGAGATGGACCACGTGAAAATGATGGAGGGGTGGAGATTGGAAGCAAAATTAATAAATTTTTCCAAGTCCTGACGAGAGCATGAAGCAGCACCGAAATAATCATCGATGTACCGGAGAAAGAGTTGTGGAAGGGGGCCGGAGTAGGACTGCAACAAGGAATGTTCCACATACCCCATAAAGAGACAGGCATAGCTGGGGCCCATGCGGGTACCCATAGCCACACCTTTTATTTGGAGGAAGTGAGAGGAGTTGAAGGAGAAATTGTTCAGCGTGAGAACAAGTTCAGCCAGACGGAGGAGAGTAGTGGTGGATGGGGATTGTTCGGGCCTCTGTTCGAGGAAGAAGCTAAGGGCCCTCAGACCATCCTGGTGGGGGATGGAGGTGTAGAGGGATTGGACGTCCATGGTGAAGAGGAAGCGGTAGGGGCCAGGGAACTGGAAATTGTTGATGTGACGTAAGGTGTCAGAGGAATCACGGATGTAGGTGGGAAGGGACTGGACAAGGGGAGAGAGAAGGGAGTCAAGATAACGAGAAATGAGTTCTGTGGGGCAGGAGCAAGCTGAGACGATCGGTCTACCGGGGCAGTTCTGTTTGTGGATTTTGGGTAGGAGATAGAAGCGGGCCGTCCGAGGTTGGGCAACTATCAGGTTGGAAGCTGTGGGAGGGAGATCCCCAGAGGAGATGAGGTCAGTGACAGTCCTGGAGCTTGATGTACAGTGGTGGGTCAGGTCCAGGGAGAGGTAGAGGAAGTTCAGCGAGTTGACTGGTCTCAGCCTCCGCGTGGGTAGAGGTCTTGGACCTGAGCAGGTTTATCCGACTAATGTCTTCTCAATGATCGCAGCCATCCCATATGAACATTTGCAGTTGGATCTATATGAGAACAAGGGCCTATGGTAAACTTCATGTTTGTTTTCATCTAGTGTTTCATCAACTTCAAGGTTTGTCTACTTTTCTCAAGTGAACTACTCAAGTCTGTAGTTTGTTAAACCCATTATCATTTATTTATAGCTCTGCTTTAGCATTGATAAGTCTTGTGCTCTGTGCCTAAAGCTAAAGTTACAAGCTTGTTTGTTTCTCTGCTGTTCCTAACGCTATTTTACCTTCTTGTGGTTATTCGAGGTAATATTAAGTTTAAGTTTCTGTTGCAGAGATGTAAGTTATGTTCTCAATCTCCTTCCCATTAACAACTCAATTGGTGAGAAACCATTTTAGAATGATGAGGTTTAATAACTCAGAAGAGCCAAATTAAGATCTTCATTCTTCTTCGTCAAGTCTTTGATGGTTTGCACACCTCTCTCAGCTTCTCCATTAGCCTGAGCATAATGAAGTGAGTTGGTTTTGTGAATTAATCCATAAAGCTTCACAAAGTTACGGAATAATTTATTAGCGAATTGCGGACCATTGTCTAACATCACAATGTCCAGAATACCATGTGTTTCATAAATTCTCTTTCGTGATTGAATGACTGCTTCTGTTGTGATGCTGAGCAATCTGTCCACTTCAATGCACCTTAAGTAGTAATCAATAACAATAAGGAATATCTTATCTTTAAAATCAAGTACATCCATTTCCTGGCACTCCCACAGCCTTGACGGAGAAATATTAGATAATAGTGGTTCTTTTTGCTCTTGGCTGTTCACTGCACACATAGGGAAATTGGTAATCATTTCCTCTATAGAACAAGTAATGCCTGGCCATCAGACTGATTGCTGGGCTCTCGCTATTTGTTTGCTATCCCTAAGTAACCTTGGTGAACTCTTAGAAGAATATCAAGTTGAAGTGTTCTCAGAATGATTATTCTGTCATTATAAATTAGGAGATCATCAATGATTGTGAGATGCTTTCTCTGTAGTACTGGATTGTTAGGAGTACAGTCTGGCTATCCTTCCAAACAGTATTCCTTTCTCTGGATACATTCATCATCTTGCTTTGTGCTTATTTTATCTCCTGCAGCTTATTCACTGTAGCCAGTAGATGTTTAGTAATGAGTGGTTTTTAAGCTTCCACATCCTGACGATGTTCAAACCTTCTAGTTTAGTTCCTTCAATGGGTATTCTTGATAGTGCATCTGCTGTCACCTGATACTTCCCTTGGACATACTCAGTTACTGAACTATACCTCATTAATCTTAGTCAGAAACGTTGATCTCTAGGCGGCATCTTCACAGTCTCCTTCATGTTCAGAGAGTGACTAATGGCTTATGGTCGGTTTCAATTTTAAACTGCAATCCCATCCTGTAGTCTGAGAACTTCTCATGGGACTATGTTGCTGTCAATGCTTCCTTTTCAATTGCAGCATATCTTTTTTCTGTGTCAGTGAGTGATATTGAGGCATAACAAACTGGTCTACATTTACCATCTCTTTGTTACTTGGAATAAACTTGCACCAAATCTGTAGGTAATGCATCTGCTGCCAATATGGTCAGCAGTTCTGGATCATAGTGTGTTAAAATTTCAGGAGAAATTAGAAGGTTCTGATCTACTCAAAAGCATTTTGCTGGTCCACATTCCAGCAGTGTTGACCTTGTCTTAACTGCTGTCTTAATGGTTCATTTGTTTCTGCCAAATTTTATAGGAACTTGCCTACTTGATTAACCATTCCTAGGACTCTCTGCAGTTCTGTAATTATCCTGGGTTGTGGAATCTCTGTAATCACCTTTATCTTCTGTGTGTCAGCTATTATCCCTGAGGCTTCCACGATGTGCCCTAAAAGTTAATCATAGGTTTTTCAAGTTCTCATTTTCCATTCAATTTCAAATCTGCATCCTGTAGAAATTTCAGGACTGCTCTCACTCTACAGTCACGCCATTCTGTCACAGAGCAGTCTACGAGTATTGTTCTCTGGAATATTTCTGGAGCAGATACAATTCCAAATTGTAATCTATTAAAGCAATAATGACCGAATGGCATTATGCAACTGGTCATCGGTCTGGATTCTTTGTCCAGAGGTAGCTGCCAAAATCCTCTATTTGCATCTAATTTGGTGAATATGATACTTATAGTAGTTTGGCAAGACGCTCATCCACTGATGCCATTGGTTAGATCTCACAGTCCACTGGTTTGTTTAGTTGGGTCAAGTCCACACAGGTTCTAATTAAGCCATTTTACTTTGGGACCATGACCATTCCCGAACACCTCTTTGTTGGTATGGTTACTGGAGAAATAACCCCGTTCTGTACTATGCTCAATTTCACCCTTGACTTTGTCCAAGAGTGGGTGAGGAACCTCCTTTGGTGTGAAGAGGCAAATCGGTTCAGCATCAGCTCTTAGGGTAACATGGTATTCAGTCTTCAGATTTCCCAAGCCTTAAAATAATCTTGGAAATTCATTCCTGAATGTGCTACTGTATTGCTCATCAGAAATTTCATCAACTTTATAGATCAGCTTAAATCCTAAGTATGCCTCCCTGCTTAATAGCAACAATTTTTGGTCCTGTATGACATACAGAGATTCAGTGATTTCTCTATCCTTGTTTTTTAGTTTTGCCAGGTGTTGTCCTATGACTGTCAACGTAGCCCCACCTGGACCTTGTAACTGGATGGATGATGGCTGTAGTGTAATGTACTTAAACCATTTTACTTTGTCAGATAAGACAGCACCTGTCCCTGTATCTAATTTGGATTCTGTGGGGTGTCCATCCACTTGAAGTTTAATGCTCCAGTATTTATTTTCCGTTTCATGTACTTTCCCTAGGAAAGTCATTTCCTTTCTCTGTGGTTCTGCCACTTATTCCATGCGGTTTGGCCTTAATATTGTTCTTTCCTTTTGCAGGCTATTGATGTTTAAGATTGGCAGACAATTTTAAAAGCTTCCCACAGCTGTAACACTCTGCTCCCCCAGTTGCAAATTCTTCCCGCTTGTACGGCTTTTTCCCGCCAAACCCAGAGCATTTCAAGATGGCAGTGGTGTGCTTTTTCCCATTTTTACAGGCTTCTGTTTTGATGCACTTCCCCTCTTCTGGCCTACATATTGAACCTCAGTAGGACCTCACTTTCTTGTGAATAAACACTCTATTTTGCTTTCTCAGCTCAATTTGCCTTGAAGTTTGTACTGCCTTAATTAAAGTTAGATTTTCTCTTGATTGCTAGAGATCTGATAGAGCTTTAGTTAGGACCCCAACCACTATGCAATTACCAATCAATTCATCCCTCAATATTCCATAGTCACAATTTTTTCTAGCTTGTATAGGTTGTTGATGAACAAATCCTTGCTTTCACTTGTTCTTTGTTTTCCCTTGTTCAATTTGCCCATTCTATAATTAGGTTTTTTAAATGCTGAAAAATGAATCAAATATGTGCAGGACCTTCTCTTAAGAGCTTGAAGTCACATTGACTCCTTGGCTCACTATTACATTGTCAGCAATAGCTCCAACTGCGTAAAGTACTCATCTGATCCTTTTGTTCCTTTTTGTGCAAACCAGATGCAGTTCCACACCTTGAAAATCTCTTTCTCCAGTTGTCTCAATGCTGAGCTTCTTGTGAGCCTTCAGTGTTTCAGAAAAGCTCTGGGAATGACAGTGTAGATTTCATACTTGTACCAAGCTCTGGACTTGTTGCTGCTTTACTGATGCTGCTTGTTGATTCTGGTCTTGTGTTCACTACTGTCCGGATTCCAGCTCTGTGTCTCAGCTTGCATCAGCTGCATCTGTGATGCTCCAGCTTTTGGGTGAGTCTTTGAATCTGATCTTTTCATCTTTCTTTTAAGGATCACTTGACTTGCCAGGTCTGTAGCTGCTTCTTGGAGTTTTTCCGGGTCTTGTACTCACTGTCCACTACCACCATGTTTCGTTGAGTGTTTGGAGTCTAGATAGGGTTCTTCAGGGTTTGTATACTTTTCTTTAGTAAGCTACACAAGACTGTGGTTTGTTAAAACATATTATCATTCATTTCCTGTTTTATGTATAATCTTAGGAACTCTGCATGAGGTTGGACTTCTCCTCCCTCCAGATCTCTATTATGTAGTCATGTGACATTATATCATAGTTACATCAGCATCAGGTGCTTCTGATGTTAACCTTTTACTGTACAGGCTAATGTCCCAGTGAACAGAGGTGAGACTTCTAACCTGCCGGCCTCGATATCTGCCCACCTCCATTCTTACTGCAGGCCTGCTTAGGGAAGCCATGTCCCTGACTCCATCCTGACCCCGGGCTCCCTGCAGGAAAATGACATAATACGTATAGGTTCCTTTAGAACTCAGGAACGCAATGTCAGGAAATGGCCCGATTTGCGATACCTGGGTCTATCTTGAAAATCAGCTGTTAGTTTTGCTATTGTATTACAATCTTGTACACTGAAAATAGTTGTATAAAACAAATATAAAGCAAACCAAACTCCTTAGATATTGGACTTAGACTGTTTCAGTTGATCATATATTGCTTAGTGCTTTATATACTCCGCAATGCTAAATTTTGTGATGCTGTTTATTGTATTATCACTGATGTTAAATAGATTATTCTTTCGTGCATCACTGTGTCTGACTTCACTTTTGATGACTAGCAGAAGCTAATTGCTTCACTAGTTCACATTTTGCATCCTGTGTAATTCGTTATGCAGGTATAACCAATCGTATCGTTTAGACTGGGACATATAAATAGGGTCAAAGAGTTTATGCCACAGATGTGAATGGCAAATCTTCAAACCAGTCTTTTGATGAGAATGTGTGGGAAAGGGGAGAAAGTTTCGTCTCGAATAGGACTGATGGATTCATTACAGATTTGGGGTTCATCTCCCTAATTCTTTTACTTTGCAGAATTTCAGCTTCAAGGATTTCTGCTTGTGTATTGCAAAGGACTTGCTTATCAAATTTTACACTTAGCTCACCACTCGTACTTTATACCAAACTGAAATTTGAATGCTTAATATTTGAATATTTTGGTAAGTGTTCAAATGATCAATAAAGTTTGTTGGCACAGAATCATGTTCACAACTCAAACGGCAAGCAATTGTCTGTAAGTCTTGGCCTGTATTGAATTAATATTAATAAAAATTTCTTTACATGCCTTTGTTTATCAGTCACTGCTGGTTAAACAAAGACATGGCTGTTATGTATTTTGTGGATATTGGCACTGGGCCCATCTTCAGCAGGACCTTTGTTTATACAATCCACAACGCAAACCTCAGCACTGATGCTGTTGATAATACTGACCTGCAGGTGGTGCAATAGAGGTGTATTAAACTGAATGATATATGAGGAGCTAATATCTGTTTAGTTGACAGATGAATAATTATCAGGATAATGTTGAATAAATTTACTTCCATTTCCATGGAGACCTATATTTAATGTACCAAACGTTCTCCAAATTCAAGTAATATTTACAATTTCTATTCAGCCCACAATGTGGATGTCTTTTGATCAATATGCCAGTTGAACTCTTAAATGCCAAAACATGGGTAGAGAAATAGGAAATAGAAAATGCAGGGAGAAGAATTTTAAACTGGGATTGGGAATACTGCCTTCAGTCTGAGAGATAAGCAACACCCTCCTGATCTCAGCAGGGTGGGGCCCAGGAGATTTTAACTCCCAGTTCTCACCAGTTGCCCTTCTGAAACAGGGGGAAGCAGGAGCTGACTGGAAGATCTGAGCATAGTTCTAGACTGCAGGAGGCCACCAACCAGGATCGAAAGTCTGGTCATCAACACGCAGAAAAGCGAAAGGGCTTTTGGAAGTTCTTATGATCAGGAGTGAGGGAGCCAATGACAGGGTAGGCCAAGATTTATTTGTGGGACCCATGGGAGCCATTCTGCTTCTCCTAGCCCCACATTGCAAGCTAATAATAAAAGTTTAAAAGCATATTTGTTTGGGCCTCTTTTGGCCATAGATTCTCTTCTCATGGGTCCCAATGCCTTTCCTGCTCAGGCCACCAGTTAATATTGCAACTGGGGCTCAGTTACGTCATTGGGATTTCCCTGCTTGGTAATTTCTCTCCTATCATTTATATTTTGTGCTTCAACTGGTCCACTTGCCTCCAGCTCATTAGCTGAAGGCTAAATAAAGGATGTTAGTGTTAATACTTGAGTGGAGAACAGGTGAAATATCCAACACAAGATTTTAAGACTGGGAAGAGAAATATGTTTATAATGGATCCCCAAACAATGGCTTCCAAGAGTAAGGGCAACATGATGATTTGGAATTGAAGGCTTTACTCCCAGGATTCTAAAAAAAACTATAAATACATGGAACTAATGTATTTGGAAATGTGGCAAAAATGTTTTGTGGAATGAAGACATACTGAACAAAAAGGAACAATTTATTTGCTGGCTTGGCAAGTTCACTTGAATGTAAAGATGGAGCCTTAGTTTAATATCTCATCCAAAAGATGGCAATGCTCCTACAGAACTACACTAAACTGTCAGGTCTGGAGTATGAGCTTAAACACCTGGAGTGGGGCTTGAACCTATGGAATTCTGACTTTGGTCACTGTGCTTGGCTTCCACTGAACCATTTTCTCATTGACTTAGATGGTTTCAATCAAAATACTTTTAAGATTATTTTTAGGAAGAGAAATATTTTAAGAAGTGACATTTTTTCTCTCTTTGTGTAATTTAATATGATGAAGGATGATGAGCTAATTTCACATGTTTTACTAACTGACAGCATCAGGCAGACCTAGGTCAGGTATGGAATAATTCCAAGCAGTCAGGAATTCTCATGGTGTACATCACTCTGGAAGTGCTCCTGATGTCGAGTTTTATGTCATGCCTACACAACAATCTGCATCAATTTATAAATCTGCAATTGATTCACAATAAACTCCCAAGTAATGCATTTCACTTACTTACTTCAGTGTTAGATAATAAAATCTTCATCACTGATTACTTAATTTTGACATAACTGTTCCTCAAGAGATTTGTGTCTAGCAAGATCCCTTTTGGAACTGTCCCACTAATGTTGTTGTGGCAACTCAAAACAATGCATATGTCAGGGTAAAACTGCCTGCTGAATTAACTGTATTTACAAATGGATAAGTTTAATGAGTTGGCATTTTCTTTGAAACTAAATGTCTACCTCACCCAAATCTGCATTGGCATGATTCTTATTAATTCTCCTGTTTTCCAATCTGTCTTTTCTCACTACTTATGAATGAACAAACTAATTTGAGGGCAATTTTGTAAAATGGCATTTTGTATACTGGGGACTGGATTAAAAGGGAAACTCGAATGGTCATTTTATTATAGTATCATAACTATCATCCACTAATGTATCATCTATTATTGTGCTCTAATGCTACAAATACAATTAAAACTATCAAATATGGCCAGACATTTGCTTTGGCAACTTTAATATGATGATAAATGTAGACTGTCTTTTTAATTTTATATATTTGTGAACAAGAGGAGGGTGGAAAGCAGAGGTGAGGGAAATCTACCTGTAGATTTTACATCAGCATCAATATCTGGTAATATAAGTAAAGTGGTAACTGTTTTTATTACCAAAAAAAAATCATATGTACCAAATCTACCATTTGTGAAAATCATTCATAACTAATAGTAACATTTCTCATCCCATATGATTAAGAGATAATTTAATTCATCATGAACAGTGGAACATTGAAAAACCCAAATACAATTTGTGATTATATATTTTAGTGTTCATGGGATGAAGGGGTTGTCCTATGCTGAGAGGCTAAGTAAATTGAGCTTATATTCTCTGGAGTTTCGAAGAATGTGAGGTGATCTCACTGAAACCTACAAAATTCTGAGGGGGTTTGATGGGGTAGACACTGACAGATTGTTTCTGCTGGTTGGAGACTCTAAAACATGGATGGCACAGTCTCAGGATAAGGGGCCAATCATTTAGGACTGAGATGAGGAGAAATTACTTCACTTAAAGTGTAATGAATCTTTGGAATTCTCTACCTCAGGGGGTTGTGGATACTCTGTCATTGAGTACGTTTAATGCTGGCAATCTCTGCCGAGATTGTTGGTTTCTCAGGGGATTAAGGGAAATGGGGAGCGGGCCAGAAAATGGAGTTGAAGCCCAAGATCAGCCATGATCGTATTGAATGGCAGAGCAAGCTTGACAGGCCATTTGGTCTACTCCTGCTCCTACTTCTTGTGTTCTTGTGTTAAACATTGATTTAATCTAACTTGACGTAGGGAGAGCTAAGTGGGAAAAAAAAGAGGAATTGGTGGGCTGAATGGCCTATTTCCGTGCTGTAATATGATTCTGTGGTTCTATATTACAACAGTAATATGAAAGTGTTTGCATGAAGACAGTTTTTATTCTGTTTTGCAGATACAGGCCTTGAAGCAGCAGTGATCCTTTCTGAACTGGAGCCCAAAAGGATATTGTACCATCAAAACAAAAAAAGACAATCCCTCCATCATAACCCCTGAAATATTGCAGGACTATCCCAGGAATTCTGCATTTTTGTGCCATGGAAAGGACTTGGTGGAGCTTACATCAGCTGACAGCTGGCATGAAACCCTTTGAGGCTGAAGGGCTGCAATCTTTACTTAGGTAAGGTAACCAATCATTTGGGGTGGGGGGGTGGAATCATTATAATGTCTGAATGTGAGATAAGGCTGCTTTTGGAGTTAAAAGATCAGATTTTTGAATTGCAGTTGGGGTCAGGAACGGGCGTGGGCACAATTTAAAAATTACATTCCTGGAGGGCGTCTCTGGATCCCGACACCTCCCAGATGCATTCCAATTTTCAAAAGGAGGGCAGGAGGAATAGGGACCCCGCTTGCTTCTAATTAACAGCCCATTAAGTTCCTTGAAGAGCTTAGTATCAGGCTGAGGAGGACGAGAACGCAATTTTCAAATGTGAATTCAGTGAACAGGAGCTGTCTGCTGCATGTTAGTGCTTAGCTGTTAGATTCAATGGGAGAACTGAATTTTTTTTTGTAGTGAAATGTATCAAAACCTCGGGGATCTTGTGTTATTGGATCGTGAACATTACCTCTCATTTGGCCATATTGACGCCTTTTTGCGCATTAATGCTGCTGGCGCTCTGAGGTGCCACCTGCTCTCTTCGGCATCGCAACGACAGGCCCTATCATGGCTGCCATCTGTCTTCTCTGCCAGTGCTCTGCAGGCAGCCCCCAACACTTGGAGACACTCAGCTCCACTAATTAGGCCCTGAGCTTGCCTCCAGACCAATTAAGGCACTCATATTTCAAAATAGTGTTGCATGAATAACACAGTTGCATTGCAGGGTTGAGACCCAGAAAGTATTCAGGTGCTGGATTCCCAACCTCACTTTGAAGCCTGGCCTAAAGACTCAGAAAAATGTCCATTCCTTTTACTTTATTGGGGGAAATAAATTTTGTAAAATGTACTGATTCTGAACTGAAAAGTTGCAGGAAGTTACTAACCAAATTATTCCAGAAACTTTGTGATTTTGTTTGGAACTGTCATCTTGATTTTTCAGCTGGCTGAAATTTTTCTAATAAGTAACATAAGATAAGATGAGTTAAACTTTCTGCCTACTGACCATCTCTTGGAAAGGCTAACTTTAGTTTGGAAACTTGGAACTAAATTCAGAATTCCAACTGGAGCTTGAATTACTTTAACTTACCAGCGTTGAAAACACTGAGAAAACAAAAGCCTTTAAATTGAGGTCAGTAACTGATATTTAACTGATATTAACTGATATTTATTTATCACTAAAGTCATTGCAAAAGGAAAACATTTTCCTGATACACTATATGCTCCAGTAGAATACTTGTTCTCAGTAAATTTGCATTCCCCTCTGCCTCATTGTTTTTATTAAAATTTTAAAAATTCCCTCTGCAATGATAAATTGACTCAAACTTTTTGGTAATTTTAAGATTATTGGTGCTAAACTCCGTTTCCCAGCCACCAACTCCATCCTTCTCCCTGGCCACTGTCGGAGGCTGAACTAGACTGCTTTGATCCTGGGTTGAGCTACTGACCTGATATCTTCTCCATTACCAAGACCTGCCTACTTCCACCCCTGCCTTAGCTCATCTGATGCTGAAACCCTCATTCCTGCCTTTATTACCTCTAGACTCGATTATTTCAATGCTTTCCTGGTCAGCCTGCTAAGCTCCATAAACCGGGGTCATCTAAAACTCCTCAGCCCATTTCCTAACTTGCACCTTGTCCTTTTCACCCATTACTCCTGTGCTTGCTGACCTAAATTCACTGCCAGTCCAGGAACGTCTTGACTTTATTATTCCTATCCTTTTAAATAGGTACCTGCATTGGGTGAGACAACATGATTTATTCATAAGATTGAGGACCAAATTGTGGCTCTTTCATTAGACACAATGGTTGCTGCATTTAAACAGAAAGACTTACACTCATATCTCAGAAGCTCTGAAAGTGTTTTTCACACAGTTACCTTGGTCTTTATTATGTAAACAGACATGGCACCCATTTTGTGCATGCAAGGTTCCAGAAAACAGCAGTGCAATGAATGACCTATTTTAAGTGGTAATGGTTGAGGAAGGAATTTAAGAAGTGAGTGCTGACAGAAATCAGTGCAGTTAGGCTTCTCATCCATCTTATAAAAAGCAGCATTGGGTGCCATAATATAGGGAGGACATCGTGGCTTTAGAAAAAGTGCAACACAGATTCACTAAGATGCTGTCTGATATGAGGAAGTACAAATATGATGAAGAGTTTACTAGTATGAATGACTTGGATAAGGAAGATAGAAACAGACTGTTTCAAGTAGATTATGGCATTGGCTATAAGATTACATGTAAGATATTTAGAACAGACAGTAGGAAAAACTTTTTTTACCTGAGAGTTTTGAGGCTTTGGAATTCACTTCTGGGGTTAATACTTGGGGCTGACACCATATATGTCACATTCAAGACTAAATTGGATAGGTGGATATGGGAACAGGCCAGGAAAATATAATTAAAGTTATTTGTTTGGACAGAGGGTAAACACCAACACAAACTGGTTGGACCAAATGACTCATTTTGTGGTGCAACTTCTACGTGGCCTGAATTTTTCACTCGTTGGACTTGCACAATTGGCGGGCCCGGGAGTGGTCGGGAAACGGGCCCCCAACTGCGATTTCATGCTGACTGGTCAATTAACGGCCAACCAGCAGGAAACGTGAGCTGAAAAGTTCAGCGCTGCTGGGATGCAGGTGGGAAGAGGGCAGGCGATGACTTCACTGCGGGCATGGGTGAGTGCTTCCACTGAGCTCTCTGAAGGCAGACAGCTGCCTCAGGGAGTTTCAGACCTGCAAATAATAAAATAAAGCACAAAAAAGCTGCAAAAAAATGTCCACGCAACACAATCAAGCACCTGAAAGCATACCTCATAAAAATGCATTGCCCAGATATTTCTTTTTATTTTATTTCCTAATGGAGATTTCATCCTGCCCTTGGATGAGGTTTCATCAGAAATGTAAAGGTTGCCTGGCCTATTAACCATATATAATACATATAAGGGTACAGGTATGTAGCTGACTCCATCCTAGGTTGTTGCCCATCTCTATCCAACTTTAGACTAACTCTGGGTCATGTGCCTTCTTACATCACAATGTGGGTGGTATTGTACTCAGTCCCACATTAATCCTGTACATCAAACCCTACTACTACACATCCTCACCGCCCCCCCCCCCCAAGTCTTTATGCCATGGATATAGAGTTACTTTTGTTTATTTCAAGATTGACATTGTTATAGGCCTTGTGTATTTACCTTACTGTTACAACCATAATGCTATCCCAGCATTACTGCTATTAGAGTATTAACATTAACACCATTCTCGCAACCCCATCTGCCCCCTGCAAGTCCTTGAAGTTGGAGGTTCAGATGGTCTAGAGGCCTTATAATTCCTCCACATCTCAGCGAGGGGAAGTTTCAGCCCAAAGAGACATAGACCGAGTGAGTATGTTTGGGAATTTGGTTCAAAGTGGGAAGTTGGTGCATGGGGGGAAGGAGGTGCTTTAGGTAAGGTTTACTGCAAGAAGTGTAACTTAGAATAGAATGCTGGGAGTTGGGTAATTAAGGGAATTAGCGAAGGAAGGGAAAGAGGTACTCTTGCTTTCTGCTTTCTAACTTTCTCAGCCTTCAGCAAGTGGTTGTATTCTGCTTCAGGAGAAGAAGCTAGTGATTTGGTGAATATCTTGTAAGTAACTATCTTATTCTATTCCTAGGGTTCAAAATAGTCTAGCAACTGGTGGTAAGGTTAATAAAATATATAAAAATAAAAATAAAATATATAATTGAATAAAATAATTAAATAGTAAATTAGAAGACATTAAGGATGTCAGGAGAGGTGATGTATCACAGCTGCAGCATGTGGCAGCTCATGAATGCCAGTTTGTTCCAGGGCAAACATGTCTGTAGTAAGTGTTTGAAGTTTGAGCAGCTTTGGCTCAGAGTTTATGAGCTGAAGGCTGAGCTACAGACACTTCAGTGCACCAGGGAGAGGGAAAGTAATCTTGATTCTTTGTACCAGGAGGCAGTCACACCTCTTAGGACAGGGTCTTCTGATTTGGTCAGTGGTCAGGGACAGGACTGTGAGTGAGGCAGGTAAGGGGTCTCAAGGGGAGGAGCCTTGGCCCTTGCAATTGTGCAAAAGGTTTGAACTTTCTTTAGCTTGTTTGGATGAGAGTGGGGGCCGCAGAATGGATAAGGGAACTGGCCATGGCACCGTGGTAAAGGAAGCCATTCAAATGGGGGGAGCAGAAAGGAATGTAGTGGTAATAGGGATAGTATAGTCATAGGGATTGACACTGTTCTCTGCAGCAAAGAGTGTGAGTCCAGATAGCTGTGTTGCCTGCCCGGTGCCAGGGTTTGGGACATCTGCTCGGGGCTGGAGACGAATTTGCAATGGGCAGGGGAGGACCCAGTCATTGTAGTCCATATAGGTACTTTTGACATAAGCAAGACAAAGAGGGAGTTTCTGCATAGTCAGTATGAGGACCTAGGCATCAAATTAAGAAGCAGAACCTCAAAGGGCATAATCTCTGGATTATTACCTGAGCCACGTGCAAATTGGCATAGGTCAAATCCGATTAGGGAGATGAATGTGTGGCTCAAAGACTGGTGTGGGAGAAGTGGGTTCCGGGTCATGGGGCACTGGCACCAGTACTGGGAAAAGTGGGATCTGCACCTTTGGGAGAGTTCACACCTAAACCATGCTGGGACTGGTGTTCTTGTAAGCCGCATAATTAGGGAAGTAGAGAGGGTTTTAAACTAAATAATGGGGGCAAGGGATTCCTCTTGTGAGAGAATCTAGAACTAGGGGTCACTGTTTAAAGATAAGGGGTTGCTCATTTAAAGCAGAGATGAGATGAAATTTTTTCACTCAGAGGGTCGTGAGTCTTTGGAACACTCTTCCTGAAAAGGTGGTGGAAGCAGAGCCTGACTATCTTTAAAGCAGAGGTGGATAGATTCTTGGTAAGCAAGGGGGTGAAAGATTATCAGGGGTAGGTGGGATGTAGATTTCAGATTACTATCAGATCAGCCATGATCTTATTAAATGGTGGAGCAGGCTCGAGGGGCTGAATGGCCTACTCCTGCTCCCTGTTTGTATTTCGTATGTTCATATTCACTGTTCTGTCAGGATAGTGGTAGGTTTTAGTGGTTCTGGTTCTTGTTGTTTCTTTGGAGCTTGGGCTGGCATTTGGATATGGTTTCATCCGTTTCTTCCATTGCTTGATGTTAAACCATGCATGGTCGGTCTGGCTGGTTGTTGTTAGTCTTGATCATTTCTTGCAGGGTAGACGAAAATTGTATTTGTCTGCTTGGCAGTGCCTTTTCCTCTTCTTTTTCCATTTGGGTTACTGGGAAGCTCTCTGAGGCTGAGGAAAGGCATTCCTGTGGCAAGAAATAGCTTGAGTAGCATGCTCACCTCTGTTTTTTGTTGTTGATGGTATGAGACTGCTATGAGGTTCCAGCATCCCTTGTGGTTCTGGCATGTTGGCTGGAAGTTGCCATATGTGCACAACGGTGTGTCTACCAACTGTACTATCATCATTGTTGGAGATAGAGGCTCCTCAGACTGTTGATCCTTCTCTGGTACCACTTCCACCAGAGGTGCTATGGTAATCTCATATGCGATAGGTTGGTCTGACAACTGGGGACTTTCCAGGACCTGGAGTGATGATGGACAAACCTGCTGTGCAAAAAGAGATGAGAGATCACAGCTGAAATCAGAGTCTGACTACGCTTTAGCGTTTGACGAGTCAGGACCCTGCTGTTCTAGCTGGCTAACAACAGTGGTGGCCTTGACATCTTCTGCCATCTGGAGGAGATTTAGGGCTACACAGGCATCCCTGGTCAGAACATAGAAAGGCTAATTCCGAACAACGTACGTCAGCTCAAAAATTTATTTGTTGGCATACCTCAGTGGTATGATCATGCAGATAACTGGGAGTCAGACTCCCTCTGCTCCATAAATTGGAGTGTCCATCATTCAAATCCAAAGGCTTTGGAGCCATGGTTCTTTGTCTGACAGGACAGTCATACTGGCACCTGAATCCAATGTAAAATTTACTGGATGGCCATTTACCAGAATGTCAGCATTCCAAAATGAAGAGCCGCATTCTCTGATATCACCCAAGAAGCATGAATGATGTCTTCAGGGTTTTCAGTCTCGACCTTGTGGATTACCTTTGGGGGTGTCTGTGTGGTGCTGGGCTTCTGACTTGCACAGTTTACCAAGTATCCCTTTCAGTTGCAGTGGAAGCTTTGGGCTCGCAGGACACTGATCTTTCCTGTGAGCAAGCTTTGCACTGCAGCGCAGGTAATGTCGCACTGCTGGGCAGTTCAGGGATTGCTTTCCTTGACTTGGATGGTCCCTGCATTTCTGTGACCTGATATGGTGTACCGAGGGTTGGTTTCTGTCCCACTTATTATTCTCTCCCCTCAGTACGGTCCTATGTTGTTCATGTAGCTCAGGCAGTCTAACTAGCTGGATTGCCTCGTCTAGGGTAAGATCATCTTTAGCTGATAGGAGGTCAGAGAAATAATCTTCTGCAAGACCACACAATTTTGCCTTGGCTGAGTTCAGACTTTAAGTCACCATATTCACATTCTTCTGCCAGCCTGTAGAGATCATTTATGATGGAATTGACAGGTTACCTAGAACTTGGACTCACCAAGTAAATTTGGCTCTCCAATATTTTATTGGATCTCAAGTTGAAATAAACAGCAAAGGATTTTAAAACATCATAAAATTTGGCAGATGACCTTGCCAGTTTTAGGAAATTGGATGGTTTCAAGGTACCCAAAGTAGACAAAATGAATAATTAATTCAATTTTTTTGTTTTGTTTCTTTTTCCCAAGCCTGGTAGTCATGTATTGAGACTTGGAGTTGAGGATTGGGATTAGCGACGTGTTTCTTTCAAATGGTGCTTCTGGCTCAATGAATACAAAGGGATTTCTCTGGACTGGCTGGCCTGAAACTTAAAAATGTTATCTCACCCTTGCAGACCATGAGCTTTGCTTCCAGGCTCTTCTCTCTCTAGAGCTATCTTTCTGGTGAATTTTCTCTGCACCTGAAGCTTCAGTTGGGAGTTTGCTTCAGTTCAGAATCAATTGAAGGTGCGCTTTTTCTTAGCTTTTCTGCATTCTTGTGAGGATAAGGGTTTTTCATCCAGATGCAGGCAGTCTAACTAGCTGGATTGCCTCGTCTAGGATAAGATCATCTTTAGCTTATAGGAGGTCAGAGAATTAATCTTCTGCAAGACCACACAATTTTGCCTTTTCATCCATGAAAAATCCTGCTTCAGACACCATGAAGTAGGCTTCATAGTTTTGAGTTTATTAACAGCAAGCCTCTATTGGCAACTCATAACTGCATATTTACAGTAGAAGGTGCAGGTATGGAGCTGACTCCATCCTAGGTCTTTACCTATCTCTGTCCATCTCTAGACTGACCCGGGCTCTGGGTCATGTGCCTTCTTACATCATTGTGTGGGCATTAATGTACTCAAGCCCACTTTAACCTTGCATGTACCAGACTTTGCTACTACAGAGAATAGAAGGGGGAAATGAATGATAATGAAATGGAGAGGAAAGAAGACAGACTTTTATAGCAACACTATTGAGGGGCAAAGGTGGAGAAGCTGGGAACAGCGCATTGGATTGGCAGAAGAAGGAAAGTGTTAATCATTTGGTGGCACAGAACTTGAGTATTGCTGAAAAGAGGCTCATGTTGTCGAAGCTTTTGCTCTTGTACTAGTCAAGACAACTTGCAAGAATACCACGTTGTAAAGGGAACAACAATTTATACTATATGAGAAGAGATTGCTGATTGGTTGGGAAGTGGACTCTGATTGGTAGAGTTGTTGCCATGGGGCATGCACAAGTTAACTGATAACTGACAGTTAGGCTTTGTTTAATTTCAAACCTGGCAGGTTGACTCTGATTGGTCAAGGCATTGCCTTGGGGAATGAACCAGGGAATGGCTGAGGTCTATTTTGTTTAGCTGAAAAAGATGCAATGTGTGTACATGTGCTAGAATCTACATATATTAATACATAGGGCCTGTCCTTTGCGGATTGGTCAACTGGCACCATCCAGTCTCAGATAAAGCTGGAAATAGGCAGTAGGAGGGGGGGCTGGGTCAGGAAACAGATTTTTCAGACTTAATCCCACAAGCCCAACTATTTTTTATAGTTTAAAATTCAGCTCAGTATGTCTATGAATTACGTCTGGAGCAGACAAAGTAGACCACAATTTAACCTATCCAAAATCCACCCATTTGCACAGAGTTAAAATTGGGCCCAATATCTGTGAACAGAGGCAGTGGGAGTTGATGTGGGAGAGTAGCTGATGTTATAATTCTGAGGTATAAAAATTGATTAAAAAATTAATCAGGATGCATTTTGTATAAAGCAAAAATTTGTAGGAAAGAATGACCAGACCTTCTAGAAAAATAAATCAATATGGCACCTTCACCATTTGGTGTTCCATTTGCTTCAGGCTCTAATAATTTTCCTCCAAAACAAGTCATGAATGTTCTGTGTACCTATTGCTTTTGTTTTAAAGCAGAGTGGCTGTACCTTCCTGTTTTCTGGGATGTTTCCATATGAGTTACTGTGTCCCAAACAATGTATTTAGAAGAGTTCCAGGTTCACAAAACTTTTCCCTGAATATCCTAACTTTTAATTTCTTGTTTTGGAATGTGTTTAATGAGGGGGTAGCACAAAGTTTATAGTCACCTTGGATAAAGGTGTCTGCTAAATAATAAATGTGTTATACAGAAATATTGCAAACATTTCTATTATTATTGCTATTAGCTGTAACATAAATAGTGCAACACTATTGCAGTTGTTATAGTCACGACACTGACTGAATGCAATAGGATGCAGAACACAAGCAAGATTCATTCTGTGTGAAGTGAAAATTGTGTTGTCAAAAAGTGAAATCGCTGCTTTAATAACCAGCATCTAAAGAATTTTTCCAAATTTATGACCATCAGGAGAAGAAACATTGATATTGTGTTTAATATGCCAGTCAGCATTTTCAATTTCGATTGGAGGTAGGACATCAATAAAAGAACATGAAGGTACCATTAAACATAAAGCTGCTCTTACAGTACACGCTAGTGCAGGTTCTATTACCAATCTTTTAACGCAAAGTTGAGCCAGCACAGGCCAGGCCATACAAACATGTGGTAAAATTGCACCTGAACTGTGTTACTGTATTATTTATGAACCTTTGAATGTGCTTCAATGCTGTAATGTCACATCTGTGATAATTATATGTAATTTGTTCTGCATTTATGGTGTACATGAGCAAATGTTAAAGGTTGCAAGAAATTTTTGCCCTGCTGCGCTGTGCAAACTACATTTTCTATCCTGGCTGCTTTGCTGTGCTTCCATTCTGAGTGTTTCCAAACTGGTTTAGAAAATATGGTCACCTTATTCAAAAAAACACTGTAAAAAAACATGTTTTCATCAGGACTGTTCTTGATTGGTAGCATTTTGGGGTCTCTGTCAGCTAGCTTTCAAAGTTGACATTCATATATGGTTGATGCATTTGAGTATTGCAGAAAAAAGAAACACGTCTAAGCTTTTTGTCTTGCACTCATCAGGACACTTGCAAGAATGCTAATAAAAGGGGGAAAACAACATCTTATACTGTATCTGAACAGACAGCTGATTGGTTGGCAAGTGGTGTTGCCATGGAGAATATACCACTGATGGTGACTGACAGTTAAACGTCAAGCATTATTTGAAATTTAAATCAGGCAGCTTGACCATGATTGGACAAGGCATTGTCTTGAGGACTGACTCAGCGAATGGCTGTCATTTATTTTGTTTAGCTGAAACAGGCACAATGTACATATTCTTTCTTTCTGCAAAGAACAGGGCCCTATGTATTAAGATATGTAGCTTCCAGCACATGCAAATGCGCCACACTATGAGCTCGACTGACAATCTTAAATTGGTTGTCAGTGTAATTCTTAGCACACTGAGGATTATTTAGCAAATCAAAAACAGAATTACCTGGAAAAACTCAGCAGGTCTGGCAGCATCGGCGGAGAAGAAAAGAGTTGACGTTTTGAATCCTCATGACCCTTCAACAGAACTGAGTGAATCTAAGGAGAGGGGTGAAATATAAGCTGGTTTAAGGTGGCTGGGGGGGTGGGGGGGGTGGTGGGGGGGGGGGTTGTTGGGTGTGGGGGGGTGGTGGTGGTGGTGGTGGTGGTGGTTGGGTGGGGGGAGAGAAGTGGAGGGGTGGTGTGGTTGTAGGGACAAGCAAGCAGTGATAGGAGCAGATAATCAAAAGATGTCACAGACAAAAGAACAAAAGAGCACAGAGGCATTGAAGGTGGTGATATTATCTAAACGAATGTGCTAATTAAGAATGGATGGTAGGGCACTCAAGGTAAAGCTCTTCTGGGGGTGGGGTGGAAAGGCCAGCAGGGCATAAAAGATTTAAAAATAATGGAAATAAGTGGGAAAAGAAAAATCTGTATAAATTATTGGAAAAAACAAAAGGAAGGGGAAGAAACAGAAAGGGGGTGGGGATGAAGGAGGGAGTTCAAGGTCTAAAGTTGTTGAATTCAATATTCAGTCCGGAAGGCTGTAAAGTGCCTCGTCAGAAGATGAGGTGCTGTTCCTCCAGTTTGCGTTGGGCTTCACTGGAACAATGCAGCAAGCCAAGGACAGACATGTGGGCAAGAGAGCAAGGTGGAGTGTTAAAATAGCAAGCGACAGGGAGGTTTGGGTCATTCTTGCGGACAGACCACAGGTGTTCTGCAAAGCCACAAACCTCCCCCCACCCCACACTTCTCTCCCCCCACCTTAAACCAGCTTATATTTCATCCCTCTCCTTAGATTCACCAATTCTGTTGAAGGGTCATGAGGATGCAAAACGTCAACTCTTTTCTTCTCCGCCGATGATGCCAGACCTGCTGAGTTTTTCCAGGTAATTCTGTTTTTGTTTTGGATTTCCAGCATCCGCAGTTTTTTGTTTTTATTATTTAGCAAATGTTGTCCAATCGCAGAATCACATCTAATGTTGGACACTGTGTTTGAGTTTTGCAAGCACGGACTGGTTGGGTAAGGTCTGTATCCTGCCCTGTGTGAATAGCGGCTGCAACATGCTCTTTGATACAATCTGCCAATCTTTGGGACGTACAGCCTACATACCTAGTATCATACTAGCATTGCAATTCATGTACCACATTACTCATTTGTAAATGCAGAATGTCTTTTTGGCTTACCGACATCCTGTTAGTGGCTGCATAGTAGCAGCGTGAAACAGCTACTTCACTGGTCAATATACGCGTTGGGATTCTTACAGTTCCACAAGCTACAAGATTGGTCTTATCGACAACCTTGTAAATAGGGCCCGAAACATTTGTTCACCATGCAAACTTGATGCTGAAATTGGGCGCATCAAAGGCATTCTGCAGGATAATGGCTACCCTGATCATATCATTTCACACTGTATATCACGCAAACTCATGATAGGGCCTCAGGCTGTCATTTTCGGCACTGAAAAGTGCCCAGTCTACCCCAGATTACCCTGGAAGGGCAAGGTATCTCAAAACTTTGAGCAACAGCTAAAGCTCGCTGTACGTCCCAAAGACTCGCAGATCAGATCAAACAACATGTCCCAGTTGCTGTTTGCATTGGACAGGGTACAGACCATACCCAACCAGCCCATGCTCACAGAACTCAAAACACCGTGTCCAACATTAGATGTGATTCCGTGATTGGACAACATTTGCTAAACATTCCTCAATGTGCTAAGAATGATGCTGACAACCAATTTAAGATTGTCAGTCAGGCTCACAATGTGGTGCATTTGCATGTACTGGAAGCTACATATCTTAATACACAGGGCCCTGTTCTTTGCAGACAGAAAGAATATGTACGCACATTGGACAGCATCTGTGGAGAGAGAAACAAACTTAACGTTGCGAGTCCCTATGACTCTCATATGGACTCAAAACGTTAACTCTGTTTCTTTCCACAGATGCTGTCAGATCTGCTGAGTTTTTCCAGCATTTCCTGTTTTTATTTCAGATTTCCAGCATCTGCAGTATTTTGCTTTTATGTGCATACGTTGTGCCTGTTTCAGCTAAACAAAATGTAACATCATTCACTGACTCAGTCCTCAGGGCAATGCTTTGACCAATCACAGTCAAGCTGCCTGGTTTAAATTTCAAACAATGCTTGGCAGTTAACTGCCAGTCACCATCAGTGGTGCAAATATGGCAACTCCACTTGCCAACCAATCAGCATGCTCTTCACATACAGTATAACTTTCTGTTTTCCCCTTTGTATAGGTATTCTTGTGAGGGTCCTGGTGAGTGCAAGATGAAAAGCCTCTTTTTTTCAGTAATACTCCCAAGTTCTGTACTACCAAACGACTATTTGATGCATTTGAAGGAGAGTGAGGGTGGGGGGGGGTACATATCCAGGGAAATTTTCTACATTTCCTCAGGAGATTGTGTTGGGTGCACGCCATGATGCAGTTGCCCAAGGGCTGCCTGTGTGCCCATTACTCTGTAGCGTCCCCTTTAAGAGCGGACTGCGCGCGCCGCCAGGCGGTGACGTCAGCGCATCATGCCGCCCGGCCATGTCCGCCATTTTGGCCTCTCGCTGACGGCCGGAGGGATCTGAAATCCTGCCCTCAGCTTCCAGGCCAAAAACAAAAAATATTAAAAAAAAATCCTTTATTGCCTGGCCGGAATCACTGAGCCGCCGCTCGCCTCGTCCAGCCCGGCCCCGGGAGAGGGGCGAGAAGCTCACTGGGTTTGATCGGAAAGACATGGCGGGTAAGTGTGTGGGCCGGGGATGGGGGCCTCATGCCTTCCTTTCCTCAGGAGAGGAGGAGGAGGGGAGGGGGGATTCGGACGCTCCCATCCGGCTGCTTTAGCGACTGACACTGATTTTCTTTTTAAACAGGGGTCGGAGGTATTGGCAGCGGCGGTAACGACCTGCAGTGGTGTTTCTCCCAGGTGAAAGGTGCCGTCGACGAGGATGTGGCGGAGGGTGAGTGAGGAGTTGGTACTGCCGAGTCGGGGTTGCTGTCAAAGGTCAGGGCGGAGCGGGAGCGGCAGCTCCGAGTGCCCTGTCTCTCTCCTCCCACGCACCCCCCCCCCCCCCCTCCCGCCCCCGGCATCCCTGCAGCCTCAGATAACATCGCCCAGAGGCTGCACACGCTCGGGAAGCTTCTTAGTTTAACATTAAACTGAATAAAAGTTCCTCATCGGTGTGAGTGACGCAGATGTTGTGCGTCCGCCCTGAGTCCTGAGCGGGGGGGGGGGGGGGGGGGGGGGGTTGTTGGTGAGTGATTGGAATATGACGCGCTCCTCCAGGTTACCTGCCTTTTATAGTTCAAAGGGATAACGCTAAGAACAGATTTCCGGAGATCTGCTTGCTCACATTAAAGACATCCAGCCACAAGTGTTTGAAGTAGATCATAATAAATATGTAGAATTTCTAGCACTTTTATGTATTTGATTTGAAAGCAGATCCTATTCAAGAGTTTGAAACGTTTGCCTTATGAATTTCACGTTGAGGGAGCTATGCTTTTTTTAAAAACAACTCGATAATACCCTAATTAAAATGTGTGTTGTGTTAGAGACAGTGCATTCAGCTAGTAGCAATCTCTTAAGTAAAAGCAGTGATGTGTTTTTAGCTTTTATATTTTTCAAAAAAAAATTCATATATATTAAATGTGGTTGTAATATGCATTGTGCCATTATTGGTGTGGTTAATGTGGATTCTAATGTTTTTACTGTTTTAATAATATTGTCTAAAAAAACAGTCAACTCCCATTTTTTTTTGCCAAAAACCTGCTGGTGAATAAGTACTTCAAATATTTCAAGCACATTGATCATGAACCTCAAGGATAGCATTCTGTTTATGCTACCATTCAAAACAACGAACAAACTTCATTACATCTCCCTGTATAGTCAGCCAATCGTTATCTGAAGTAAATATAACATTAGTCCCTGTATACACTCATAATCTAAATTAATTCTTTCAGAAGCAGGGATGATAATTCTCAAGTAATAAAGATGGGAGGTAGTTTAATGGGCTAGGTTCATGTATATTATGTCATGAGCATTATTTGTAATTTGGGTGAATTATTTGAAGGCTACAGATTTTTGTACTATCTTGAGAAATAAAATCCATAATACAGTTTTCTTTTCACTGTGGGACCTGGGTTTAAATCTACCATGCAATGGAAAATGTCAAAATTCATGCAGGGAGTACAGGATGCTCTTTTGATTGTTTGAAATAGAGTAAAAGGTTTTACTCTCAAGTTCATACTATACATGAGTTGGTAATTATTGTTGCTGTTTCCGGTTGTTTGAAACAGAAAAATATAAAACTTCACTGAAAATAGATTTATGATTTACTTTCAACTCATAAAATAACTAAGTTGTGAACCGACATAAAGAATCCTGATTTGCATGATCTTCCGATTGATCATATGGAGTGATAATCCTGTACAGGAATTACAAATTAGTAATTCAGTTGAGGGGCTCAGATGTGGTAAACCGCAGAAACTTGTAGCACTAATTCATGAATGCCTTTGCACTCCTTGAGCAAATTACTATCATTAACTTGCTTCCTAGAATTTGATTTTATGTATTTTATATAATGTATGTATTTATCTCAAAGAGCTTACTTCCCATTACATATTTTAAGATTGGTTGTTTTATGTGGAGAGTTTCAGATAGTTTTTGAAAGATGAAAGCTGAGTGAGCATTTGTTCTGAGGAGTATTACTTTGTGTGTGTTTTGTTGCTAGCTTGAAAAAATACAAAGTATAATTGCTTTGCCACTTTCTCTTTTCTATTGCAACCATTATTTGCTGCATGCATTGTGGCGTAACATAGTATTAAGGGAAGTGACATTAATAAGAATCATTGAGACTGAGGAAGATAAAACTTAATGAAGCTTAATTTTAAATATTTCTCTGCTAACCTATCCAATTCACTGATTATTATTAACTGTGAAAATTTGTGCCAGTTTAATATTAAAAAAATCTTCTGGTTTCAGGTACGTTACTATAGAAATTAGAGAACTACAATGTACAGTATTAGGGCATGGCTGACAATCCTAAGCTCAGAGCAAGGCTTGCGTGATATACAGTGTTACAGCTATGAACATGCTTCTAGTAATTTTTTGTTATACACAACTTTATTGCAGTTTGTACCTTCAGTTATTGCTCTGCAACTATTGATAGTTGGATGAGTTTCTATCCCTTGCATATTTCCAATATATAGATGGTGCATTTGCCATATTTGAATCCGCAGCTGCATGTAAGGATTTCCTTGCACCCCTTAATGGGCTCCATCCTGTGCTCAAATTCACATTCGAAATGGAGCAGTCACATGAGCTCCCTTTCCTTGATGTGCAGTTGAGGGATCTGTCAGGAGGTTCTCTACTACCTTCACTGGTCAATTTTTGCATTGGGATTCCTGCGGTTATAAGATTGGCCTTATTGGCAATCTTGTAAATAAGGCCCAAGCTATTTGTTCATCATGCAAGCTTGATGCTGAAGTAGGATGCATCAAAGCTACCCTGTGAGATAAAGGCTTTCTTGATCAGATCACTGCTCGCTGTGTATTGCGCAAACCCATGAATTAGCTGAAAGCCACCACTTTCAGTCCTGAAAGGTATCCAGACTACCTCAGATTACCCTGGAAGGGTCAGGTATCTCAAAAATTTGAGCAATAGGTGAAGCTAGCTGTTTCACACTGCTAATATGCAGTAACAGCACAAATGGTGTTCGCCACTAATGGGATGCTGCTGTCAAGCCGTAGAGTAATTCTGCCTGTCACACAAAGGAGTAATGTGGCATATGAATTTCAGTATCGGTGTGATGTTAGGTATATAGGCCGTACGTCCCAAAGACTGGTGGATTGTATCAAATAGCATGTCCCTTTGACTGCTTGTAACAGGCAAGGTACCTACTGTACCCAACCAGCCTGTGCTGGCAAACTCAAAACACAGTGTCCGACGTTAAGAAGTGATTCCGAGATTGGACAATATTTGCTAAATAATCCTGAATGTGCTAAGAATTATACTGATAACCAATGTAAGATTATCAGTTGGGCTTACAGTGCGGTGTACTTAACGTGTGCTAGAAGCTACATATATTAATACACAGGGCCCTGTTCTTTGCAGACAGGAAGAAAATGTACACATTGCGCCTGTTTTTAGCTGAACAAAATTGGTGACAGCCATTCTCTGGTTTATTCTCAAGGGCAATGCCTTGACCAATCGAAGTTAACCTGCCTGATTTGAATTTAACTCACCTGCCTGATTTGAATTTAACAGACAAGTTAACTGTCAAACTTTGGTTATGAGTTGCCCCATGGCAACACCTCTACCAATCAGAGTCCACTTGCTAACCAATCAGCACTCTCTTCTCATGCAGTATAAATTATTCCTTTTATAATTTGGTATTCTTGCGAATTGTCCTGAGTGCAAAACGAAAAGCTTCGGCATATCTTTTTCCAGCAGTACTCAAGTTCTGTACTACCACATGACTTTTTATTTTACTGTGTACTGCCAAGAGGAAAAGCTGAATTTTAAATAAGATTACAGTGCAGTCAATGGGCAGGAAGAAAATATACCAAAATATACGAAATTTGATTTTTTAAGCTTGTACTCTTCAGTATCTGAAAGATATGAATATTTTTCACATCCTCAAAAGTGTTGCAAGCTGCTACACAGATCAGAGGCTGGGTATTCTGTGGCAAATAATTCGCCTTCTGACTCCCCAGAGCCTCTCCACCATGTATAAAGCACAAGTCAAAAGTGTAATGGAATGCTGTCCAAATGCCTGGATGAGTGCTGCTCCAACAACACTGAAGAAAGTATCCAGAGCAAAGCAGCCCACTTGATTGACACCGTAAACATTCACTCCCTTCACCAACGGCATGCAGAGGCTGCAGTGTGTACCATATACAAGACGATCTGCAACAACTCACCAAACTCCCTTCAACAGCACCTTCAGAACCTGCGACCTTCACCACATAGGACAGGCACATGGAAACACAGCCAACTACAAGTTCCCTCCAAGCCACACTATCCTGACCAATGTTGCCCCTATGCTCCCGTGCTGTTGATGCGCAGCAATCTGGAAAGTAGAACTTGGGACACCCGCAAGCCTTTCCATGCAAGTCCAAGTTGTCTGCCCAAAAGTTCTAAAGGCACCTTGCACATCCAAGAAATCCTGACGCGGAAATATATTGACAAATAATTGTCTTGCCAGTGACACCCACACCTCATGAACATATTTCTTTTTAAATCAGCCTTATAAGCAAAATAGTAACCAGTTTACCCACAGCAAGAACCCCAAATAACACAGGATTGATTCAGCTAATCTGTTTTGAGACGTTAGCTGAGGGATTAATTAAGTAATTGTCCCAAGTGCATTCTGGATATGCTCCTTAAGACGAAAACTAAAGGGTTGCCATACTTGTCTATCTTATGTTTAGGTGACAGTGCCGCGTGCATGATCAGGTTGCTGATAAAATTTTCCATCTGAACAGTATGCAAAAGGTCAGACTCTGACTTCTCTGCATGAGCAGAATATATATGTATCCAGATGTTCTATTTTCCATGTGCAGGGGAAATTGGGTTCAGTGTATTCCATCCCCACCCCAACCCCCGAAGGCCAGGAAAAGTGAAGCTTGATGGTTTAACTGTTTATCTCATTGCTGTTTGTGGGCCTGTGTTATAAGCAAATTAGTTACTCTGTTTGTCCATATAACTGTGACAGTTTTATTGTGATTATATAGTGACTTGGGGCACCTTAAAAATAAGGAAGGTGCAACGTAGATGTTTGTGCTTATTAAATAAATTAAAAATTGGGATTTTTGAATAGCTGAGGGATGCTGATGTCATGCATCCCCTGTGCAAGCAATGTTCAGGAGTGTGATGGAATACTCTCCACTTGCCTGGATGAGCACAGCTCCAACAACACGCGAAGCTTGACAACATCCAGGACAAAGCAGCCTGCTTGTTTGGCACCCCTTCCACAACTGTTCACCACTGACGAACAGTGGCAGCAGTGTGTACCATCTACAAGATGCGCTGCAGAAACTGCACCAAGGCTCCTTAGGCAGTACCTTCCAAACCCACGACCACTACCATCTAAAAGGATAAGGGCAGCAGACGCATGAAAACACCACCACCTGGAAGTTTCCCTCCGAGCCACTCACCATCCTGACTTGGCAATATATCGCCATTTCTTCACTGTCATTGGGTCAAAACCCTAGAACTCCCTCCCTAACAGCACTGTGGTTGTACATACACCACATGGACTGCAGCAGTTCAGGAAGGCAGCTCAAGGGCAATTGGGGATGGGCAATAAATGCTGGCCTAGTTAGTGACGTCCACACTCTAAATTAATTATATTTGAAAATTCTGACGTGGTTTCTGTTTCTGAGCTTGGACATAAAGCTAGTCACTCTGGCTGTAATCAGGTCAGATCATGGAGACCAATCACTGTTGTATGTGTTTTATCAGTTAGTCAGAAATAGTTCTAAAATTCAAGTTCTGGTTTGTTTTGAAATAATTTGGGCGGTTAAAACATTAGCTGAAAATAAATAAATCTAGAACGTTCTTCACATTGTATGCTCATCCTGTCACATAGCATCCTGGGAATCGTAAGCACAGGTGAATTTGGTAACCACCTCTTCAGACAACAGAATAATAGCTCTAAGAAGAAGATGAGCTTCAAGCCCAGATTTTTGCCAGCAACTCAGACTTTTGAGCAAAAGCACTAAAGGTACTGCGATACAAGATACAGCCTTGTAAGTGAGATGTGAATATAATTAGATGCAGGAATAGACTGTATGGTCTCTCGAGCCTGCTCCACTTTTCAGTGCGATAGTGGTTGATCTTCCGGCCTCAGCTCCAAAGTCCTACCCACTTCCCATATCCCTTGATTCCCTGAGATCAAAAATCTGTCAACCTCAGTCCTTAATATACTATCTTTGCTGTACTGTCTCCATGGTAAGTATATCCTTCCTTTATATATGGAGCCCAAAGCTGCGCACAGTACTGCAGGTGTGGTCTCTCCAAAGCACTATGTAGCTTGCCTACTTGTCTAAAAATTTTTACTTGTGTAAAATGTAATATTGAGAAAACAAATTGTGAAACCTTATTAAACTGTCGAGGTTTCCCCATGAACTTTTGTAGTTGCCGGTTATATTACTTTCATAATACTGCTAAGCAGGCATTTCAGAATTTCACCTATGATGATTAAACAAGACCATGTAATTTTAGCATGGTGTTACACTTTGAACTACATCCCTATTCATACTGAAGACCATTTCCACTTCTGCAACGTTGGTTGCCCCTCTACATACTACTTCATCACTGAAGCTGAAACTCATATATGCCTTCATCACCTGAAACTCCTTGAGCACTCTTTGCTGTCTTCCAAATTATCATTATTCACAAACTCCCATATGCCCCACTTGCTATGACCAGCACAAAGTTGTACTTGCTCATCTCCCCAGTTCTTCTTGATCTGCACTGGTTCACTACCTTTGGTTCTGTGCACTACACTCCTTTATTTTGTTTCACTCTGCTGTGATTCTGACCTGCCTTTCACGCAATGTCATGCTGCTCACGACTCTCTACTCCTAGCGCATGCTTTGATTGCTCGACATTCGAGTCTCTAGGCATTGGTTCTTTGAAACACACTTAAATTGCCAGTCCTTTGACTGTGAATAGACCTTTCCTAACCATTTGTGGTAAAATAAAAAGCACTTGCTCCTTATCAGCCTCCTCACTTGCGGTTTTGATGTCTATCCCACTGTCATCACCATGTGAAAGGATGAGGGCTTGCTCTGGTACCCAAAAACGCCTCAAGAGTTGGATGCCTTGTTTAAGCGAACAACTTTTATTGCAAGCTTTGTCTTTAATTAGATCTTTCCACCTTATTCCCTGACTTCACATTTCCTTAATCGCATTGTCATATGCCTCTGTCTCTTCTCCATCCACCCGCCACCCCACCTCACCTCCTCTTTGATTAAATCTTTCATATAACTCTTTACTTTGTAGACAAGCTTCTCTCAAGTTTTCACAGCTTAAGCTTTTTTATGCCAAGTATGCCATGATCCCCATTTGTCGGTCTCCCCTTACATTGAGCATGATGCAAGCTTCTTCTATCTTCTCCAACAGACAGCTCTCAGATGCAAGTCTTCTAGCTGCCCCGCAATCAACAACCAAGCTGTTTGTGCTTGTGATGAGATGCCCAATGTCTTTGTGATAACCAATGGGGTAAAGCAAGGATACGTTGTGGCTCCCCAACTCTTCAATCTCTTTGTAAGCTTAAGGAAGCCATCAGAGATATGCATCTATATTGGATTCTGTTCAGCGAAGCTCTTCAATCTCCAGACTGCGTGCCTCCACCAAAGTCAGAGGCAGTAATCGGAGAACTGTATGCAGATTACTCTGCCCTAGCTGCCCATGAGAGGAAAGCTATTCAGACTTTGGCAAACAAATTCTCAAGTGCTGCCAAAGGCTTTGATCTTCAAATCGGAAGCTATGTTTCAGTTTGCACCAGGCACAAGCTATGAAGCACCACGCATTGATTGCACCAGTTTCAAGATTGTAGAAAAATCCTCAGCCCTTGGTAGTTTGTTCTCAGGGATGCCACTATTAATGAAGATATTGGTGCATGCATCCAGAAATTAAGATCTGCTTATGGCTGACTCCATGATTGTATCTGGAAGTGGCATGGCATTAGGCTGTAGACTGCCATCAAATTTTATCACACCATTCTCTTTAGCACCCTCCTGAATGGTGCAGAATTGTGGCATCCCATCAATGCTCTGGATCACTTCCACCAGAGACCCCTGTGTTCCATCATGAGAATGCAATGGCAGGGCAAAATTATAAACAGTGAGGTCCATCTTCACGCTGGGTTTAACAGCATGGAAACCACTCTCCAGAAAATTCAACATGGATGGGCAGGCCTTGTCTCTCTCATGGATGACAACAAAATGTCCAAGGAGGTCTTCAATGGGAAACTGTCTCAGGACAAACAGCATCAAGGTAGTCACAGCAAATGATAAGTACACCCTAAAGCAGAGCCTTACAAACTGCTGCATTGCAGACCATCTCTCTTGGGAAATCACTGGAGCTGACTGACCCATGTGGAAGCAAACATTGAAACCTTGGTTCAGTGTCCTTCAAGGACAATCTACACCAAGTTTGCAATATCCAACATGCCAGAAGTTGCGCAGCTGCAGAAGCTTCCCAAGCACCAGAAACAACATGAATTGCCAGATTTGCGGACGTCCATACTGATCTCGCATTGCTCTCTTCAGTCTTGAGAGGCCCCACGGTAGACAGTCCACTTACTCACATAATAAGTAGTCTAAGCTGTAGGCCCATCATCAACATCACTTTTACTCGAGTGTTTCCTTTAGTCTTGATTCTCCTTGTGAGATTCAGCAGATCATTTGGTGTGTGTTTATATATTTTATTGCGTTCCACTTATTTATAGCTTTCTTTAAAAAATGGACAGTTTAGAATTTAAACCACAAACTCCAGAATTTAATTTTAAAAGAATTAATCTTGATTTACTCGGTCACTAAGTGTTCGCTTTTGATATCCCCTAAATGGTGTGAACACCCTTTTGTCAGATGGTGCAACTTCTGACTCAGCATAAGTAATGTCACGGCAGAGCTATTACACTAAGTTTTTCATATGATGGGCACTCCCTGTCCACTTAATCCTCACTTTCCAATTTTTTGACTTTAATGCTTTATAAAGGAAATGGTTTTTGAACATTTGATAAGATCTGCCTGGATATTGTACTGTAACTGCAATCAACCAGGTTTTTTGTTTTCTTTCACCCGATTTATGTTCCGAGGCCCAAAACCAAGTCAAATTTAAACTGTTTAATCTTTTAAATAGTTTAATTGAAGTGCAGCCTCTGGCCCTCAAACCCCACCCCACACCCACTCATGGCTGTGTGTGTATTTCATCCTTCCTGTTCACCAGGCTATTTACTGATCTTTGCTGGTTTTCCACTGGAAAACAAGCATTGCATTCATTTCTACTCTGGTTGGTCTGGTCAGGAGCTAGTCTAGAAGGATGTGAATGATAAAGCTTCACGCTGTTCTGAATCCTTGAAAAAATGGCCTTATTCTGGATTGTCATGCTTTCAATATTTTTAATTTATGTTAAAGCACAACTAAAATTAGCCAGTTTAACCGCATTGACTATCAATAGTCAACATGTGTGGTATGGAGGTGGCCAACTGTTCAAAGCTCGAGCTAGAGGAAAAATAGTATCTGACTAAGAGCTGTGAGTATTCTGAGGCTTTTCCTTTCCCTATCAGATCCTGGGAGTTAACAGTGGAAGTGGATCACTTGTTGAAATGGTTATGTTTGTAAGCACTGCTGATGGTACAGAATCATGCATCTGGTGTTCTTTATCTTAAAATATATCCCAGTGTAGATATGTTCAGTATGGATAATCTCACTTGTCACTTTAATATCTATTAGTTTCCAAAAATTACAATAATTCAGCAATCAATACAAAATAAAACATGTGGTATATGACTCAACAGTGGGTAATGACAAAATGCTTTTGCATTTGTATAAGTGCCAGTTTCAGTTTAAGCTTTTCACTGGCATTCCCGATCATCCCACCAAAAAATGTTAGTCAGAAACTGATTATGATTTTAGCTGATTTTGGAAGTTTTTCTCTCGCCTGTACACACTCTTGCGCATGAATAATTGCTATTTATTGAAGGTATGGACCTTTCCATTATCTGCCAGCTCAGCAGACTATTTGTTCATGGGGCATCACAGCCATATCCAAACCTGAACTTACTTGACCACACATGTACACTTCCATGAGAAATGAATCCTGGTAAGTTGTTCCTTCCATGCTTAAGGTTAGTTGTAACACTGTCTTGGCTGAGATCAGCTAACTCGGTGCACACTGGGATTGAACTTGGTAATATTCCTGACCTTGGTCTCAATTACTTACTGGACAAAGTCACAGAGCATGGAAGGAGTCTGTGGCAATTACATGTTCTATTTTAAAGGATACTTAGCCAGATCATTTGGTATAAATCCAAGCAAGTTAGGTGAATATATTTGTGAGAGGTTTTGTCATTAAAATTTGTTTCTGCTGTAGTCTTCTGTTAAAATGACAACACAATAGCTGCCAACTGGGGACAAGCAGAGAATTTTTGAATGTGATTACACTTTCAATTTTGTTCCAGTCTTGAATGAGTACCCTGGTACACAATTGAAGGCAGTTTTGTACAATTCAAACAGTAAATATACATATATTTGAATTAATGTGTTCATATAAATAACCATTACAAACAGCGTTCACATTTGCATTTGAGTGAGTTTTGAAGCGTGAAACAAGATGGTTAGAAAAATTGCATTCAAACTTAATGTGAACAATTGTAAATTGATAGGGATTTTCCTATACAAAGTACATGCAGAAAGTTTGACTTTGTACATAATACAGTTAGCAGATTACAGCATGTTACAGTAGTCAAATAATTCAGTTCAGGAATTATGTATTAATACTTTTCTGGAATTACGACAGTATTCAAGTATTGAAAATTCCCAGTATTCAACAGTCTCACAATTAGCCTTGTCATTTTGATTTCTCTGTACATGCTTTGATTAGATGCTTTCAAATAGCTCTGAATTTACTCTCAACACATTAACAAACTCAACCTCTCTAGATCATTAATTTACTTTGGGAAGATGCATATGTTTTAGCCGTACAGGTACCAACTCATTGCCTTGTTTCCCCATTGAACATTACATAGGTATAATGGTTTTGGCAACTTAAATCATTGTTGAAATTTCAGCAAGTAAAGTTATTCTGCACTATGTTTAATTTCTCTCTGAACTGCTGATAGGTTTCCACATGTTTATTGCTGTTGCATGTTTAGTTTCTTGCAGCCTGGAGCTTCTTCAGTGTTTTTCTTGGGTTCTTTGGCACACCTTATGTGCTGTTGTTCTTTCACAGCATCTAAGTTTTTGTGACATATTCTGGCCATTGAACACCTTCCTTTTTCATTAAAATTTAGTTATGTCTTGCTGAATAGTGCATAAATTATGTAAGTGCCTGAGGGGAAAAATTGGAAATTCAATAAAGCTGATATAACAGATTATATTTGGATCAGATATAAATCCTGTGTAATTGATCAGAGATTAATTATCCTTTAAGTCATAAGCTATTGTTTGATATTTTCATTTTGTGTTTTGTTTCTGTTCTCCACTTCTTAACTTAAAATGGGTTCTCAAAGATCTCATCCTGAATGGTTTCTATTTTTACTCTGCTTGAAGTACAGCAGGAAGGGAATTTGACGTTGTCTTCGGAGATTACATGGCCTTGATTTTTTTTAAAATTCTCATCCTTGTTTTCAAATCTCTTGATGGCCTTGCCTTGCCTCTCATTTCTAACCTCAGATATCTGTGCTGCTGCAGTTCTGGCCTCTGGCAAGTCCCTGGTTTTAATTGTACCATTTGGTGGTGAGTAGCTGAAGAAGCCTGAATGGTAACACCTTTTCCAAAAACACAGCATGTAAGTCATTTGTGCAAGAGCATTTGTTCAACTGATCTTGCTTTGTAACAAGTCTCCTTCAATTGCAGTAGAATTGTAGAAGCCAATGACTTATTAATGAATACCACATGTAACTCAAACCCTTTTGGCCAACGAACTTGCTGTATCACTTAGAATGTACAGCACAGAAACAAATAATTTGGCCCCTGGTCCTTGCTGGCATATATCCTCCACACAGGCCTTTTTCCACCTCTCTTCATCTAACCCTATCAGCATAACTTTCTATTCCTTTCTCTCATGCATCTGTTATTCATCTCGACTATTCCATATTGTGGAGAATTCCGTATTCTGAGTGAAGAAATGCCTCCTGAATTCCTGATTTGGTTTCTTGGTGACTTTTTAAAAATCAATTCATGGGATATGGGTGTTAATGATAAGGCCAACATTTATTGCCCTTCCTTAATTGTCTTTGAGAAGATGGCCCCTAGGCTTATTTTTGGCTTACCAGCTTTCATTAAGTACACTAAACAGCTTTGCAAAAAGTGCAACACATTCTGGTAGGACAGAATGCAGTAGTTTGGGGAAAAAGATTGTATTCAGAGTTTATTATTAATATTTATTTTTGTTTTTTAACCAACGTTGGCTGGCTGGGCCAAATGGCCTGTTTCTGTGCCATATATCCTATGTATTTTGACTCTTTCTGCGTGACCAAGTTATGGGGCTGGGATCTTTTGCCAGAATTCTGAATTGCCATTTTTTTTAACTAGCCTCTGGAAGCTCGAATGATGTACACCAGTTGTTCTTATTGTCTAGTTGGCACTTGTGGCTGAAATTGGCTTGCTGTATGAATGTGTAAAAGCTTCCACGCCATCATGCAACTATTGCTGATTTTCACATGCAGATTTAAAATCTCACTTTCAAATATGTTAAATAGCAATTCTTGTGTGTGTGTTTTTTTTAAATTGTCATTTAGAATTTCTATCTTCGTGTGGTATAGTAGAGACTAAAAATTGAGCTGATCAAAGCTGAGCATTATGATACAAATAGCAAATTTATTTTGCATGGGACTGAAGTGATAACCACTGACCAGTACTACCTAGGAAGTAGCTTAAAACTGCTTATATCAGAATTTTTTAAAAATACTTCTGACTGAAGCCTGATGTACAATAAAATCTGAGTGTCCCAAGTGGCTGCAATGTTGTCTGTCTTCCCCCCACCCCCCCGATTTTGCTGTTAAAGGGGAAGCAACAAAATCCTGGCTGGTTTGGTGCATCCAATCTTTATTTGACTAAATGTTGTACAACATCTTGTAAGAAGGGTGAATAAAGTACAGTCTTGTTTTTTAAATTTAAAGAAAAATAATCACAGCTTATGGGTTCCCTATGTGGTGAAAAATGGAGATTCAAAACACCCCGCTTTGGTGCAACTAGGTTTTTGAACCCTCCATTCCTTCAAAATGTTCAAAACACCCACTTGCTCATGCATGACA
The DNA here is from genome assembly GCF_017639515.1 of Carcharodon carcharias. NCBI lineage: Eukaryota > Metazoa > Chordata > Chondrichthyes > Lamniformes > Lamnidae > Carcharodon > Carcharodon carcharias. Next base: position 88,859,510 of record NC_054483.1, read on the forward strand.
CATCACAGCACATTTTTTTGTTGAGCTATCTGGAAAATAGACTTTATTCCTTCCTTACCCTTTGCTAACACCAACAAATCGGTGGAAACCGTCAAATCGATTCTTAAGCATGTTGACCATTAAGTGCATTCAGATTTGAGTGGTGAAAGTCTCTGGTTCAAATGCATTGCAACTTATGTAGCACCATTCTGCTAATTGCATTTGCAGGTCCTGATCTTAATGTATTTTATAAGGTAATTTTTGTCAGGATTTTAGTGTTTCTACCTTTAATATGTATTGGCTATCTTCTGACTAGTCATTTTTTGAAAAAAAAAGTATTCATTTTAGTCAACCTATGAATGTTTAAATAAGTTGCACATGGTGACAGCACCAACACAGAGTTTAGAGGCTGGATGATCAATGAACCAAGGAACATTGATGTAATTCAGGCCTATTTTAAAGTAATATGTTATTTACCATATACATATAATAAACTACCAATGTGGAAGAAGATAGCAGGGCTGAAGAGGAGGATCTGCCAATATCACAGTAAATAAACATGTAGTAGAGAAAGTGGGATGAAAATAGAGGAGGCACTTTAAAGGTTGGCAATGCTTAAAAGTAGAAAAGTCACTTGTTTTGGTTGAGATGCAACCTAGATTATCAAGGGAAGTAAGGGTAGAAATTGAAGGGCTCTCGCCACAATCTTCAAACCCTCTTTAGTTATAAGAGTGGTGCCAAAGGGCTAGAGAATTGCAAATGGCAATCCTGTTCAAAGAAACAGAAAAGATAAACCCTGCGATTACTAGCCAATCATCGTAATGGTGGAGAAACTTTAAGGGACATTGATCTGGGCCAGAATTACTTGGCACTTGGAAAATTGTGGGTTCATAAATAAAGCCAGCACAGATTTGGTAAATACAAATTGTTCTGATCCTCAGCTGAGGTTACCCCTGGACAAGCCTGATCCCAGGGTGGAACCCAGCTTGATAGACCCTAACTTTTATTTGTTTGTTTAGATATGTGGAGAGGGGCTACTGAACAGAGTCACTGGAGTCAGCTAATGAACTTTTACAAAAGCATAAAACATTTATTAAACAAGAAAAGATGAACTATATTACAATACTCCACCCACAATTATATCTCTACAAATATATACAGATTTGTAGAGATAACAAGTTTCTAAAGCTATTTTATACTCTAAATGTTTACAGTCAGTAAGTATAGTCCATGTAAACCAATTGGCGACCTATGGTCAGACACACCACACCCTCTGAAACCAAGTGATAGATGCCACCCCAGACAGATGCTATGGATCTCTCTTCAGCTTCCCCCAAACACTTGTCACACCGTGAGCCAACTAGTCTAACTGAACTCCGTCTTTCACATGAGGGTTTCCAATCTCCACTTTCAAAGAACTTGCCTTGGAATCGTCTCCCAAAACAATGCTTTCTCTCACCTCCAGGGTTTCGAACTCTCCTTCCGATGTTCCTCTCCCCAGGTCACGACGTGCATTTGAATTGTCTTCCAAACACTCCCTCTCACCGACTCAGCCGTCAGTAGTAAAGCATTGCTCCACATGCCCATAGTGAAAATTACAGACCTTCAGTTGTCCCTTTTGGACCTTCTGGCCCTTCACTTTAAATCTGCTTTCTTTAGCTTGGAACCTTCCTCTCTGCTCCTTCCTTTCACTTCCACAGAACAGGATCTTTCCCGGGTTCCTGTTCTTCCATTGACTAGAAGGTCTTCTTGGGACTTTCTCCTGTTCCACTCCCCTGGATTTGGGACTTTTTTTTAGCTTAGAACTTGCTATCTGTCCCATTTGCTCCAGTCTCTCTCTGGCAGCTACTTTCAACCAACTTGAGCTTGGAATTGGCTGTCTGAGCCTTCTAAGCTGCTTTTGCCTGGAAGCTGTCTTCAAAACCAGTTGAACTCAAACAGCTCCCAAATCAAAGCGTTGTTTCTAGTTTCTGTGTGCGGGTGTGTGTGTGGGAGGGGCCTTCCTCTCTGGTCCCCTGTTGCTAGGCAACAGCCCAGTTTTTCTACTCTTGCTTAACTTCTCTTACAGTCATAACTCATTAGAAATGCAAGCACCTTTTAAAGTGAAACTAAAACTCAACTTGACCTTTCTTAACACAGATACAGCAACACAAATCAAACTTAAACATTAAAGCTAAAACTCATTCCTAACACCCACAAATACAAATATAAGTTACTTAAACTATCTCTATTTCCCAACAATCGTGTTTGTTACTTCAAAGAAATCAATAAAGTTAGACAGAGGGTGTGTGGAGATAGAGCAGTTATTGTTGTGTATATGGCTTTCAAAAGGTGTTTGCTAAAGTACAACATAATGGACTTGTTACCGGATGAAATTAAGAATTAGTGGCTGCTTGAATACAGAATTGATTAATTGATGGAAACCTGTCTGTCGTGATGATTGGGTATTTTTTCAGATTGGAGTGGTATGTACAGTGGTGTCCATGGGATTGGTATTAGGACCACTGCTCTTTTTGATGTTTATTAATGACCTGGACTGGGCATACATACACAGCATAATTTCAAAGTTTAAAGTTGACACTAAGCGCAGCAATGTATGAACAATGAGCAGAATAGTAACAGATTTCAGGAGGCTATAAGTAGACCAGTGGAAGGGGCAAACATGTGGTTGATGAATTTGAATGCAGACAAGCGTGAAGTGATTCATTTTGGTAGGAAGATTGATGGCCTGCAATTTAAACTAAATGGTTAAATTTTAAAGTGGATACAGGAACAGAAAAACATGGGAGTGTACATATGCAACTCTTTGGAGGTGACTAGGAAAGTTGAGAAAGATAGGATCCTGTCTAGGTACAGACATAGAGTAAAAAAAAGCAGGGAAGTTACGCTAACCCCTATGAAATGCTGGCTTGCTCCCAAGTTGAATATTGTGGCCAATCCTGGACACCACACTTCAGGAAGAATGGCAGGGCCTTAGAGTGGTTTCAAAGGAGATTTGCTAGAATAGTTCAATAGTTCACAGGATGAAAGCCTTCAGTTACGTGGGGGACTAGAGAAACTTAGTTGCTCTCCCTAGAGTTGGGAATGTTAAGGGCTGTTTTGTTAGAGGTGTTTAAAATCATGATTTTGATAAGAATAAATGAGGAGAAACTGTTTCCAGTGGCTAAAGATCACTGGTTTAAGGTGATTCTCAAAAGAGCTAGAGGCAACATGAAAGAGGAAAAATAATCATGTGACAAATTGATCTGGAATGCACTGCCTGAAAAGGTGGTGCAAGCAGACTTAAAAATTTGCAGAAGAAAATTGAAAAAGAACTTGAAAAGGAAAAAAAGTACGGGAGTGGGGGTAATTGGAAGCTCTTTCAAAGAGCTGGCACAGGCAAAAGGTGTCAAATTTACTCTTTTTTGTGCTCTATTCTAGGATTCTGAATAAACTTATCATGCTGTAATTACACCCTCCTGTTACTGTTGATGCCACAGTGGTAATTTCCATTATAATTGTGGATCTAAGAATTTATGAAACAAAGTTGACAGAAGATTTCTACTAGTAGATGTCAACTAGATAGTCTCATTGGTGGAAATTTTCTGTTCTCTCTCACATTTCAAGATCAAGCATATAAATGTATTGTTACAAATTTAGCTGGGGTCAAGTAAAAAGTCTTTTTTATATTTGATAGTCTGTAGTTTTAAAGTTAAATAACTATGAAAAATGAGCCATTATATTTATTTTGGCAACATGAATATCCTGTCACTGGATCTGTGTGTGGGTGATTTTGGAAGTGGAGGGGGAGAGATTTAAGTTAAGGCATGAGCACAAGGTGAATATTTCAGTGTTTGGATTCTCTGAAGTTTTTCGGCTTTTAGTAGTCTTAAAATTTGAAATATACATTTTCCCATCAAGTGTTGAAGTATTGTAGCAGTTGAAACTTTACTGGTATTTTTCCTGCTGAAAACATGGTCAGTATCAGTCTTAATGCTTAGCTTTAAATACTTAGTTCAGTGATCTTCACTATTTTTCAACAAGGGCCACTTCAAAAAATCTGCAATGTGAGAGCCACATTAATAACTAATCATTGCTTACTACTCCTTCATGATGTAATGTAACAGAGCGACGCTTGTAATTAAAACAAAATCACATATTATACTTAAATACATGCACAATTTAAAAAATACAGCGTTTATAAAACAATAACCAGGAAAATCTAAGGAATTAAAATGCACCTATGCAAGTAAACTTTTAAAAAGCTGATTAATGCAGAACTTACTTTAAAAACTTTAAAGAGCTAAATTCCTACATTGGTAAATGAAATAACTTTTATACTTTTTCTTTTAAAATAAGCTTTAAAATATAACTTTCTACTTACAGTACCTCCTGCCTGCCACCAATCCTGCTTCCTGAACCACCACCTCCCTGATCCTCCTGGAGACTGCAGATTCACCTCCTCCCCAACCCTTAGCATTGTGGTTCCCCCCCCCCCCCCCCCCCCCCCCCCCCCCCCCCCGCCACCACCAACCTTCGGGTTTTGGACTCTTACCCTTCTCTGGCTCACCCTCTCGCTGAACCTCCCACTCCCTGACTCATCTTCTCGCTGCTTCCCTCCCCTGGACTTGTGTTCCCATTCAAGATCTAGATCTGATTCAAAGCTCCAATGTTGTGAAAAGCTAAGTGCTGATAGTGCAGAGGTACCAAGCTGGGGCTGCTGCAGTCCATGTATTTTTTTAAATGCTCCCACTTGCTTCCCTCTTCTGAAGTCTTGATGTGAGTGAGGCAGGAGTAGCTTTGACAGTCATTTTAAAAAAGCTTGGTACTTCTGCACCATCAGGGCTTGTACTTCCACAACATCGGAGCTCTAGCTTTAGATCGGATCTGGATCTTTAATGGGAATGCAAGTCCAGGAAAGGGAAGTGGTGAGCAGGTGAGTCAGGGAGTGGAAGGTTTGGCGAGAGGGTGGGTCAGGGAAGAGGCCACAGAGGAGATGGGCTGCAGCTTGGAGGTCAGGAGCAGCGAGATGCTACTCCAAAATGGTGCCAGTCACATGGGAAACAACATTAAAACAATTCTCAACTTTCTCAACTCTCAATGAGATTACAGAACAGGCCCCATTAACTTACCAACATGGAGTCGGGGAGTCACACTTAGTGTTAATGGGAGCTGCCACTGGCTTGCGGGCCTTGCAATGAAGAGCACTGACTTAGCTAAAGGCTCTATCGGCACTGTTCTTGAATGTGCTTTTGAATAATATGTCATTGTGTTTTAACTAAGCCTGTAAGCAGCTCTCTCTTAAGGAACTGTTTTTAGATTATTTGCATTAACACAATTTAATAAAACCCATTTAAAACAATTATTAAAGTAAGGTTTGCAAGAGGTTTTTCTTTTACAAAAATTTATACATCAGGCCTTTTCTGTTACCAAATACCTTGCTTTCCAAGACTTTCCATAATCTATTCCTGTGCATTTTGCATGGTAATTTTTGTCAGAGTGTTGACATTTTCTAGTATAGTAATGTTTGCTTCTATTCTGGTTAGTCACCCTTTTTTATACGGACAGGGTGTATTAACTTAAGTTGTTCTGGAAATGTTTCAGTTAAGTGTATTTAATGTGAGATTTTTGTTGTAGTCGATCTCCTGTGGCATTGCTCACGGGTTGTCTTGGGCCTTGACCGCGGTTTTTGATTTTTACTGCAGCCCTACTGAAGTCCCAGATCTCCTCTTCCCTGAAGAGTACCCCTGCTCAGATGCCCTCAATACTCCCTGAGTGATTCCTGAAGTCTTAACCAATTCGGAAGAAGAAACTGACAGACATTCAAAGAATAAAATTGACAGATTTTCATGAAAAACAGTTACTTGCATCTTAAACAAGTTTTGTAAATGGTAGGTAATTGGTATTACAAATATATTTGAGGCTTGTATCTTTTAGTACCAGTAAGGTGTATAATATTGTAGCCTTGTGTCAGCCACACAATTCATTGCTTGAGTAGATTTGCTGCATTAGAATGAATGGTGAACTCTGTGTTCAGGATGTGACAGGTCGGCTTTAAATGTCAAAAACCACATTCCAGTTTTTCCTATGAACAGACCACAAAATCTATAGCTTGCCGCAAACAACTTTCTGTACTGACTTTTATGCAAATATATTGGGAACATTTTATGTAAACATGCTGGCGTCACACTTTGAAACAATTGAGTTTTCAAAATACTTAAATGCTTATTCTCCATTTTTCACTAATTTCCAATGTCTAAAGTAAGGTTTAAAAATGGTATTTTGCAATAATGATTAATTGTTTCTGTTCCATTGTCTTTTAGTAGCATAATTACTCAAAAAAGTGCTTCAGTGCCTCAGCCTGTTTCAATAGCATATTTTTACCTCCAGTTGGAGAATATTTACAACTAAACATGTGATGTTTAAGGAATTCCAGTAAACAATCTCTGCATCAACTTGAGCTGATACAAAAGTGGCCTTGTTTGGATGATTTGAGAGCTTCTTTACTTTTCCAGATGACTTCAAAAGAGAACTCTCAAAAGATTTATTTCTCTAAGTTTATCAAATGCTTTATTTCTATCATAAGCCATTCATAGCACATAAGAGCAGCAATGAAAAGATTTTTATTGAAAATATGTTCAGTGGGCCACATGTATTTTGGATACAAATTCAGTTCTTGAGCCAAGTCGCGAGTTAGTGTAATTTTTAAATGTATAAATATTTGGAAATTCTAAACCATATTTTTGAGTATTAGACTTAAATTTTTATGGATACTTTTTAATTTGAAGACTGTAAATCAGCAAACTCATAGTACCATAGTTGAGAGAAATGTTCTACTTCTGTGTTCCTGGGAGTGAGGGCTGTTTCTTATCTTTTAATTAATAAAAAATCATTGTGCTCAATTTTCTGATGTGTTCAGTATGCACTGTATTTTTTCAAGGTTAAGAAAGGGCTAAAAAAACAAAAGAAGCTGAAAACATACAGGTCATTAATCACTTGCTGTGTGTTTCCAGCTTTTCTGTTCTTTTCATTTTGATTTCCAGTATTTGTAGTAATTGCCTTCTTACAAGAAAAGATGGAAACTGCTTACAACAAGGGAATTGATGGGACAACGCAGATGCACAAATTGAGCTTTGATGGGTAGGAGGAGGCTACTGACATATGAGAATGCAGTGGTGAAGAATGACACCCGATCGGCTAAAGTTGCTAGAGCCACTTATTTCCTATTCACCTGATAACCCCCGAAGACCCTGCTCTCTTTCCAGCACTAATGAATCCCAGCATACTGCCAAGCTACACAACCCTCTCCCCAGCCTTGCTGTGTGGTTAAACCCCTATATACCCCTCCCCTGCCTGATTTTTGTTGCCCCTTACACACTAATTGCACCCGAATAAACATACCAAGGTCTCAAATATGAGAACTGGTTTCTTGACACTGAGCTTGAAAAATAGGATTTCAGCTTTTCAAGGCATTTAACAAGTTAATACATTATAATAATATAGTGTAATTAATTTGGCTTCTGAAAATAGTGTCAGTTCCTCAAGTCAGTATTCCACAACTGACAGAGGAAAGTTAGGTCAAAACCTTGAGTTAAGAGCTAGAAGTGTCAGGCTCCAAATCTGAGTAACGTAGCTAGCAGCGGCAGCAAACAGTGACACAGGGCAGATAATAAAAATAGCAGGCAGACCCAACAAACATGAAAAAAACAGAAAATTCTGGAAAAATTCAGGTCTAATAGCATCTGTGGAGGGAAAGACAGAGTTAATGTTTCGAGTCCGAATGACTCTTCAGAGCTAAAGAGAATAAAAAAATTTGTTGAAATTTATACTGTTTAAGGGGGGAGAGCAGGTGAAGCTGGTTAGAAGGCCAGTGATAGGTGGAGGCAAAGGAACGATTGCAGGAGAGACAACAAACATGAGTTGTGGTTGAAAGAGTTAAATAATATAATTAATTGGAGAGGACCACAAGCTGAAATTGGTGCCATTGTACCACCTAACTTTGAGGTTTATCTAAGAGCACTAAATGGGCACCACAAATGAAGGCCCTTGAAATAGGCACGTGGCAGTGTTAAATCAGTAAGCATTTGGAAGGCCCGGGGTCTGTTTTGTGGGCAAGAAGTCTAGGAACCCTGGGGAAAGAGGTTTGGCATATTGAAGTTGATGATGGGATCAGAAAGCACTAGAAATTTAAGGGTTTGTAAGCGATGTGAATGAGCACAACTCTGGGAGGGAGGAAGAGGAAATCTAGGTTTGAGAAGGGTGCACAGAGTATATGAGAGAGGTAGTGTAGGTGTGAGGGATGTTGGTGTAAGATTGATGCGTGGGGAAGATGGAATGATTGGGAGGATGAATTTGTGCAAGGTGATGTTATAGGGTTGAGGCCTACCAGTGAAGTTGTCAGAGTATCCCTACTAGCCCCCTCAGATGATTTGTCTTGTTGCTTTTCCCAGCACTGAATCAAAAATGTATCACTAACTCCCAAAGTGCTTATGCTATACGAATGCAGTATAAGCACTTTAAAACAAAAAAAAAATGGTACTCAAATTTTTACTTAAATCAATTCGTTTGGTGGGAGGGAGTATGCACAATAGACTGGTGAATCACCAAGTTGAACAAATACACAGGCAGTCGATGAGTTGAATGTTAGGGTGAGCATATAGGATGGTAAAGTTGAGAGGGAAGGGGCAATGAGAGAGATTATGCAGCACAAGACAACAAGCAAGGTAAGGAACTACCAGTGAAGAAGTAGGGTAATGAGAAAAGTCCAACACTCAAGTTTGTGCACAATGGGATAGATAATACGCTGTATCCCGATTTGCTGCAATCAATAGCATAGAAGTCCAGTCCTATGCCACAGTAATATTTTACTTGGGGTGGGGTGGAGGGGGGTACCTTTTGCTCTCTGTGTTGCAGTGTTGAGTTGAGGAATGACTCCTCGAACAGATCTTTTTTGGAGGCTTGACTTTGCTGCTGCATCCTTTCTAGCTTAAAGTGCCTTTCTCTCTTCCCCAACCCTCTCCCATCCCTTGACTCCATTAGAGAATTTTTCACTTTTTTCTTTTCCTTCTCTTTCCCTCCACCCAGTCTGTTTTTCAGCTTTCCTTCCCATCCACTCCTTGTGCCCATTTTTTCCTGCTGCCTTCTGATCCTGCTTGATCTGCATGCCACAGTTGGCCTTGATTCTCCACATGCAATGCCACAGGGCATTGACTTTTGCTGATTTATATATAGAATTGTATATGATATATTTTACCACTTTATTTGCACCAAACAAAAGTCGTACATTAAAACCTATGCCTGGTTCCATTGGCATGATATTGGGGAGGAAATAGCTTCTCATGTTGGAGCACAAACCCTATAGTCATGTTAATGGATGTTGAGGCTCAGCCATGATCCAGTTGAATGGCAGCATAGACTTGAAGAGTTCAATAATATACTCCTATTCCTTTGTATCTCCCAGAATCATACGTGCATTTGTAACACTACCTCAGAAACAGCATTGGTGACACTGCTGAAGACTTGTGAACAATCATCTTTAGTTGAAGTGCCAAAGCATTGTTTGCCAACTTAAAGTATAAAGTATTATTATACTTATAATAATATAATTATATATTAGCAATGTTATTACATATAAATCACAATTCAAGGTTCTTCGGCTTCATTTACCTTTCAGATGAGCAGCAATCCTGTTGTATTCTCCTGTTTTCATGTCTCTATTATTCTTTCCTTCAGTCACCTATGTAGCCTAATATTAAACGTTGGCATCGCTAACCACAAACTTTGGTTGTGTACTCAACAACCTCTCAACCCCCTTGATGGGACGGTGGGGGATGATGAGGATTAAGTGGGGTGGTTGGGTGTGGAAAGCTAGTTTCCCCTGATCTTTGTGCTGAACCTCTTGTATTAATCTTTTATATATGGTCTCTTGTAGATCCCTCAATCACTGGAAACAATCTATTCTTCCTTCCTAGTCCTGTCCCTTGATAAAAGTTTGAAGACCTCATTTAAAACTACTGTAATTCCCTCAGTTCTAACAAAAACTGCCCCAATTTTTCAAGTCTGCCTCCTTATTTGTATTTCTTTTCTTCGAACCACATTCTTGTCAATCTGCTGCATCCTAAAACGTGTAACTAGAAATTACACGGAGTACTGTAACTATGGGTTTTGCCAAGCCGAGAAGGCACAAAAAAATCTAAAAAGTTTGTTTATCTTCCGTATTCTTGTGTTTAAATGTTCTTTTTTTTAAAAAAGAACACATGGTTGGTCTGATAAAATGGCTGCAACTGACCACTTGATGGCAGCTTTGGAAGTTTCTGAGCAGTTTAAAAATGGACAAAGGCTAACTCATCAAACTCCTGGAATGTGACACTCTTTGTACTGTATAAACATTCCAGCCAAGCCAACACACAGGATTAGTAGACGAGACATCTGCATCAGTCAAAAGGGCTATTGGGACTCCTCATCTCCAATGTTGTGCTAATAGTTCTACAGTTACCTGCTCAAAACAGAATAGGTTTTTACAAGAGGGCCCATTAGTTGAATGGCTTGACCTGAAATCGTCCTGTCACATGACTGAGACTTCAGCTGTTTGAATTGCTTTAATTATACAGCTTTTGAATTCGGTCTTCAATTGCGGTTTAACCTCAGAAGAGAAAACCAAGACTCTAGGCTAGCAGCTTGCCTCTGTCCTCCTTGCTCAAAGCCTGATCTCCAGAAAGAACCCTGTATTTAGCCTACAGAATGCACTAATTCCCAAAATACAAGAATATTTTGCTGTATTTTCAACGAACTTGACCTGCAGTGGAGTTCCTCGCACCAAGACCAGGAATTCTGCCAGACAATGCCTTTATTGGACATTGACTTAGTGGACTATGGATTCACATGAAACAATGATTCTTATTTTGTCTGTGGTCTTTGCCCTGTACCTATTTCTTTCCCTTATCCCTCTTTTATTGTATGAATGCAAAAAGTAGGGGGTTGCCGGGCGGCGGGGCGGAGGAGGGGGGTGATGGACATTGCGAACACCCTTCCTGCGTTTTGAGTGTAAAATAAACTAACTCTCTAATTTTACCTTATCTGGAGTTTGCTGTGGGATTATTAATAGAGATTTGAATCACCCCAAAGCTGAAGGGTTGGGGAAAATATGCCACCACCACAAACGCCTTTCTGTTTATGGGCAGATGGTGAGAGGAGAAATCAGGGCTGTTTTAAGTTAAATCCCCTCCTGTCCATGACAGTTTACTAAGTTTTATATAAAATACATTTTTAGCATTTGTACCGCAGACACTGTCTCTGCCACAAAAATCATAAAATTTCAAAATTTTGGGGGCGCTTTTAAAACCAGTGCTCTGAAAGAAGTTGCACAAGTACCCCTATCTGTATTTGGCCCAATGCCCACACTAACTACCTCGTTGAGCATTAATGGCCAGTTCAGTATTTGCAACATTGAAAATGTTAGGGAGTGTTGTGGAGGTAATATTTGTCTCATATGCTGTTACATGCATATACCTGCTCACATGGGCAAACCTTTGCTGATAGTAATAACCCATGAAAAATGAAGGTAATGAGTCCCCAGCATAATTTTAACTGCTTCCCCCACCCTACACTTCCTAGTTTCTGCAAAACAGAGGGTATTAAAATCAAGGCCATACAATTCCAGCACTTCCTGCACTAGATCAAGTATTAAACCAGTAGATTTGGGCTGAAATACTTACACCGATGTAGAAGGGAAAGTTTTATAAGGAATGATCATTGAGAAAAGCTCTGGGCAGGTATAGATTGGGCTTCATTTAAATCAAATTGGTACCAATTTGCTGGGAATTAGAGTAAATAGGGCAGTGGAAGCAGATTTAAAATACTACAGCAGGAGGAAAGGCAAAGGAGAAAAGTAGACCAGAACTTAGTGTAAAAGAGTAGACAGGAAACGGTTGAGTATGAAAGCTGAAAACACTTGGCAGGACTGGCAGCATCAGTGGAGAGAGAAACCAAGGTAATGTTTTAGGTCTATAACCTTTCAATCAGAATTGTTTTGATGAAAGGTCATGGACCTGAAACATTAACTCTGTTTCTCTCCTCGCTGATGCTGCCAGGCCTGTTGAGTATTTCCACTGCTTTTTGTTTTCATTTGATTTCCAGCCTCTGTGGTATTTTCCTCTTGTAAAAGGGTAGAATAGTTCTGCATCTGGGACCAATTGGGAGATAAAAATAAGGCCATTGGTATATGATAAACTTCCCATTGAGCTACCCTGCATGGAAGTAAGAAGGGCAGAAATAGATTTGGGGGATTGGTAAAGAACCTCCCCTTCCAAACTCCCTCACCCCCACACTCCACTACCCTGCCCTCCCATCCTCCCCTCCAGACCAAAGCAATAAGGTTAATGAACTGTTTTGTGAGGAGAAAGAAGGTATGTGCAACAGAAGGCTACACTTGTAGAATAGTTCAATCAATGATATAGACTTGGGACGCTCAAGCTATCTACAATCTGTGCTATTGAATATAATGTATATCCTGTCAGTATGGATGTCACACAATTTTCCCTGGTAATGACAAATGACCCATGTAACACACTTGGAACAGAAGTAGTGGTAGCCCTGGCAACAGATCACAATATGATTTAAATTTACATAATCTAGGACAAACTAAAACAGCTACATGCAAGTTGAAAATTGACAATTTTCGAGGAGTGAGTGAAGACCTTTCTTAAAACAAAACCCAACTAAGAGAATAGTCTCATTGAAACCTCAGTTGAGGAGAACTAGAATACCAGATGTATTACTCAACATATTGAATAGAAACCAGAGAGCTAATAAGTGAATTCTCAACAAAATATGTTGCTAACTTAATGGTGCATGTTGAAATAAGCAAAATTAATTCTATAAATGCTGTCGAAGAAAACCAGTGTGAAGAGTAATGGGACCTATAATATGTGCAAAATGGCTGACAGAAAAAGTAGTGACTAGAAATGAGTATAACTATAGAAGCCAATTAGAACAAAGTTGTTCTGGTATTCCAGTACCAAGAGGTGAATAAAAGCCCTTCGTCGGATTGAGGCTAGCTATGAGCTTAAAATGCCTTGTAAATAAATTCCTCTAAGTTTTCACTGCCAGTGATACTGATGGCATGCCACCTAACAAAGTTCTACATTTAAACTTAATTTTGGCATTCAAAAAAGGCATACTTGGTTTCAAATACAAATAATTCAAGAGCCAATGGTATACACCAGAGGGTGCAAACATAATGCAGGAGAGCTCGCAGTGTCAAAACAAAACCAACGTCATTATTTTCAAAATGGCAACAGAATAACCTGTGTAACTGTAGGCTTTCTGATCACCCATTAATAATAGAAAATTGTTCATTGGGAAGTAACTTGATAAAGTAAAAATGAATTAGTTATTATTACATCTCTGGAAAACATCTCTAAGTGCTTTACTTGAATTTTTAAAACACAGTCAGTGGTGTGTGGAAGAATGTGGATTACCTGTATGAAAATAATCTGAAATTGTAACAAAATAAATTCTGCCTGATTAACCTCCAATTTTTGAGAATGTAGCATCCCAAGTAAATGAACTTTGCTGTACTATGTCCATTTTTTTTTTAGGGGGCCCCATTCCACATGGAAGACAACAACACAAGCACGAGGGCATAGGTATCTTAGGTAGAACTAGGAAATGCAAAGGGAATTGGTTGAAATAAAGGAATCAGCAAATACTTGTTAGCGGAGTGATGGGTAGAGAGTGCCTTCGTTCTAGGGTCTGCAATTTTTATTTAATGCATTCTTTAGCTTTTTTTAATCTTTGCATGTTCTTTTCCCTCATTGTGAATCTATTTTTTTAAATTTCCACATCAGTTGTGCCTTATGTTTCTTTTTAATCCATTCAATGTCATTTTTTTTTGTCTTCAGTTGCCACTTTCTCTTTCTCCCTCTCCCTCTCCCTCTTTGTATATTTTTCAACTTCTATTTCCAATTGTCTTCTCCATGACTAAATCTAAAACTTCCAAACATTTGCTTGGTAGTACAGAACTTGAATATAGCAGTGCCTCGGCCAGTCTGTCCCATCCCTTTTCTCCTGTAGTATAAATTGTTGGGATTGTTTGAAATTTGGTATTCTTGCATTTAACCTGATGAGTGTAGCATGTTGGCAACATGTCTCTTTCCTAACAATTTCATTCCACATATACCCCACAATCTTCGTTATTGCAAGCCTTTAAAATACTCACCTTCCCCATTATTTCCTTCACCCTTAAACAACTAACTACAGTCTCCACTATTTATTCAAGTAAACAGGATTTGCCTGATATGCATGATGGCTGGTGTAACAGTAGGTACCATTAATAAAATTAAAAATCATTCAAGTTATTTGTGCTTCAGTGGCTACTGATCAGAATTTTTTATGAAAAAGGAAACTTGTTTTACTTTCCAAATGAAAATAAATAATTTAGTTAATTACAGCAATTTTATATTTATGTAGCAACTTTTAACATAAAATACCCCGTGGCACTTCCCAGGAGTGATATAAAACAAAATTTAACACGAACCCACATCCTGAGAAATTAGGGAAGATAAATAAAAGCTTGGTTAAACGGAGGGCTTTTAAGGAAGAGTCTTTAAGGAGTAAGGAGAGGTAAAGAGACTTAGAAAGGCAATTCCAGAGTTTTAGTTCCTTGGCAATTGAAAGTGCAGCCACCAGTGGTGGAGAAATTTAAAAGTGGGAATGCTCAAGAGACCAGAATCAGAGGAGCGCAAATATCTCAGCTTTGTAGGACTGGAGGAGATTTGAAATAATGAGGGGTAAGGCCATGGAAGAATTTGAAAACTAGGATGAGAATTTCTTATTCGAGGCACTGCTAAACCAGGAACCAATGTAGGTGCGAAAGCACAGGAGTGATGGGTGAATGGGACTTGATGCAAGTTAAGACACTGGCATGGATGACTAAGTTTGAGGATGGTAAATTGTGGGCGACCAATCAGGAGCGCATTGAAATAGTTAAGTCGAAGAAAAGTAGGAAAGGCATGGTTGAGGGTTTCAGCAGCATATGAGCTGAGGCAAGGGTGGAGTTGAGTGATGTTAAGAAGATCAATAAAATCTTATTGATGGCGTGCATATATGGTTGGAGGGGCATCTTGGGGCCAAATATGGTAACATGGTCGCAATCAATCTGTTCAGCCTCAGATTGTTGCCAAGAAGAGAGATGGATTCAGTGGTAAGAGAACAAGAGTTTGAACCAGCTGCAAAGAGCATGGCTTTTGTCTTCCCAATATTTCATTTGAAGAAATTTCTGCTAATCTAGTACTGCACGTCTGACTAGCAGTCTAATAATTTGCAGATAGTGGAAGAGTCAAGAGATGTGTTGGTGAGGTGGGGCTGGGTATCATCAGCATATATGTGAAAATTTACCCAATGATGCCGCTGTCACCCCGGGGCAGCATTTATGTGAGAAATAGGAGATGGAGGGGTGGCGGGTAATCCAAGGATAGATCCTTAGAGGTTACTGTGGGAGCAGGAAGATAAGCCGTTACAGATAATTTGCTGGCTACGATTGGATAGATAATGAAACTGCTGAGCATAGGCCCATTCAGCTGAATGATGGTGGATATGCTTTGAAGGAGGATGATGTGGAAAGGCTGCAGTCAAATTGAAAAGGATGTGGAAACAGAGTTTACTTTTGTCATAGTCACATAAGATGTCATTTTGTGATTTAGAGGATCGCTTTAATACTGTGGTGGGCACAGACCTGATTAAAGTGATTCAAACATGATGTTCTGGGAAAGATGGGCATGAATTTGAGAGGCCACAACATATTTGAGTGCTTTGGAGATTAACCAAATTTTTGTCAAATCCTGAGTTAATTTGTAGCAGTGCTCCTTGAGTGGAAAATAATGAAAGAAGCAACACAAGAAGTTGAAAACAAATTTCCCACACATCTCAGTACTGGCTGGACAGCAGAAAGGAAAGTGAGGCCTGTGAATGAGTGAATAAAAAACACTTTCTGCAGAAATAAACGGAGCACTTAATATGCTACATCTGGCAACTTCAAAATTGACTTTAATGCAAATTGATAATGGTTATTGCATTTTTGGCCAATCTATGCGACTACTTGTTTTAAATGTAAATGTTGGTGGAGGCCATACCTCCCAAAAATACCTCCTAATGGCTTGATGGGAGGGGAAAGGAGCTATCCTGTTCTCATCTGGCCTTGCCCCCACTTACCCACCACCACTTCCATGCACACATACACTCAAAGCTAGGTCAGAAAATGTGAGCAGATTGTATGATCAAAAGTGGCCAAACACTGACTAATATCTGTTTTACCTTCATCAGAAAGGTGTTGAAAGGAGAATACAATTAGTTGTTTAATACATCAAGTACATTCTGCAGATTTCAACAGAAGTTGCAAAAATGCAGGAAAAGCAGTGTACAGTACAAATTTAAATGGAAGATTCAGATCATTTGTCTTATTGGTCTATGTATTTGTAAAATGGACTTCTGGTTGGCTGAGAGATAATTTAATGAGTACATGACCTCATCTGCTTGTGATTTCCTCAGAGCAAACGTGCTGCAGTATTCCAAAAAGAGATGGAAATGCAAAATGCTTGATTTCACTTGATTGGCTGTTTTACTGATTGCCACAGTATGTTGGACACAGTCATGCTGCTGATTTGAACTGGAAAAGCAGTGCAGTACATTAAATACCAGTAGCTTACAATAAGAAACAAAGATTTTGCTTTTATTTCAGATTGTCAAATTGAGTTGAATTGCATTTGTAATTTATAAGAATTTTGTACAATGTCAAATGAGAATTAGAAACTGTTTATTAAGGTGACAGTTGCATTGATTTTATATTTTAAATTGTTGGCAATGAACTGGACAGCTCTATTTAGTGCAATGGCCCCTGTCTTAGCAGCATCTTGGGAATAGCGTATGGGGCCTGCACTATAATGTTGTAAATGCAGAGTCCATCCGTCTTGTGCCTGTTCTCTCTGATCTGAAACATTTAACTGTTCTATGCAATGCAGGCATCTAGAAAATCTTTAGCAAAAGGAAATCTTGTAAAAGACGACAGTGTGCAGCCACTTGGACTTTGGAGGTGTCAAATGAGGAATTTAAGTCTGCATTTGCATACTGCAGAAAATGAAATGCTTTCCTTGCAATTTCTCTCAGGTGTTTAAGACTTCTACCTCTGGTACTAATTCACTGATGTCAACATCATCTTTTGATCAAGGTATGGAATATAAACCAAGGATTCCAATTCTAGCATCGTGAAAATTCATAATTTGCTGTTAAGCTTTTTGCTGGTAACCTTCCATTCCCAAAGGTTCTGCAGCACGCTGTTTCCCCTGAAAATAATTGTATCTCAAAGGGAAAGCCTGCAGAAGATGATCTTATTCAGCTGCATTATTGAAACCAAACTTCAATTGGATAGTGCTTTCTATAGTTAAATGTTCTTATTTTTTTTCTATTTCCTTTGAGTTGCATGGGTCTATCTACTTCCTGTAGTAGTATAATGTCAAATTTTATGCTGTCATTTGGAATACATTTTCTATCTGTCACCTACTCCCCTTAATAATTCAGTTTGTTTTGCAGTATTAAACTATGCTTCCCACAAGAAAATTATACCTATTTTTGAGGCTAATAAATTTTAATTTATTAACTTAGCTAATTTGACAGTTTTTCAAGCATTTAAAAATAATTATCCTTTTATGTTCCCTTCATATGAAATACCTAGATAATATTTTAGTATTGAGACCTTGTTTGATTACTTTGTATGTTTAGCACCAACAGCTATCATTTTTCTTTTTTTTTTAATATGTCAATCGTCATTATAAATAAAGTGTGGACTGGGAGTACATAGTTGGGGTAGGTAACATTATCACTGGGAAGTAAAAATGTACCAGCAACAAGTATACGTGGATAAAATAGTGTGATCATGCTTTAGTAATACCCAGTACACTATAGTATGTTGAAATGTATTCTTATAAGGTAACGAAAATGAATGTAGGTGTTTTGCATTCATTGGGTCTTTTGAGAATAAAACATTTGTAAATTGCATGTACCTTGGACAACAGGGAATGGCTGGGGTTTATGCCATCAATTCTAAAATGATTTTTTTGCTTGAGCTTGCTAAAAGTACACTAGAAATATGGTTGTTTTCCCCTTGACCTCCAGTTTTTTTTCTAATTCCTTTGTATTGCTCACTATTTCACAAAAAAAAACTTTAGATTCTACCTCAGCATCAAATTTGGAAAATTTTGAATAAAATAATGAAAAAATCATTTTGGTTAGCTTCACTTATTCCCATGTTATGAACCTGCGCATTTAACTTAAATTTAACCTCCATGTATTCTGCTTTCAAATTGCCAATTGGCAGTAATCTAGAAGCAGAAGTTTTCTGCAGAGGTTGCCCACCTGTGACATTATAAATAATGCTGTTCGGATTCCATTCTATTGCACAATATTGTAGGAGGAAAATTACTATACCGAAATTTCTGCTTGCCTCCAGCTAGGACCTCTGAAACCCAAATGCAGGATATTCTCAACTGAGGCACAACAACAAGTGCATGCACATCTATTGTAACATTTAGAATTATGGGACGGTATGCAAATCATTAAATTGGGGAAGTTGTAGCTTTGGATTGATCGCATGTCACAGAAATTCCAACATTTTAACTTCCTGCCAGTTTAAGATGTGGGTTATTCTGAGCACCAACTTTCAGGCAGTCCTTCCTGCCTTCATCTGGACCATGACACCACCAGCAAATGTCAAGCTATTGTTTCCAGGACTGTCTGTAGCTCATCTCCTTGGGAGTTCTTGGTCCAACCCTGAAAAGTCTGCTTCTATCTCCTTCCCAAAATCCATAAACAGGACTGTCCTGGTAGACCCATCCTTTCAACCTGTTCCTGCCCCATTAAACTTATTTCTTCCTGTCTTGACTCTCTTTCTTCTCCCTTCGTCCGGTCTCTTCCCAACTATGTTCATGATTCTTCTGACATGCAATGCCCTTTCAACAATTTCCAGCTTCCCATTCCTAACTTCCTCACTATGTATGTACTGTGCACAGTTTTGGTCCCCTTACTTGAGGAAGGATGTAGTTGTATTGGAGGCAGTTCAGAGGAGGTTCACTAGATTGATTCCAGAGATGCAGGGCTTGTCTTATGAGGAGAGATTGAGCAGTTTAGGCCTATACTTGCTAGAGTTTAGAAGGATGAGAGGCGATTTAATTGTGGTATACAAGATGCTAAAGAGTATAAACAAAGACATGGAATGGATCTTTCCCCTTGCGGGGCATTCTAGAATGAGAGGCCATAGCTTTAGGCTGAGGGGTGGTAGATTTAAATCAGAGATGAGGAATTACTTTTCTCAAAGGGTCGTGAATCTATGGAACTCACTACCTCAGAATGCAGTGGATGCCGGGATGCTGAATAAATTTGAGGAGATACAGATTTTTAATTAATAACGGGTTGAAAGGGGAGACGGCAGGAAATTGGAGGTTGAGGCCGAAAGGAGATCAGCCATGATCGTATTGAATGGCTGGGCAGGCTCAAGGGGCTGAATTGCCTACTCCTGCTCCTTAGTTTTTGTGTCCAATCTCTCCATCTTCCACCAGGATGGTCTGGGGGTTCTCTGCTTCTTCCTTGAATGGAGGCCCAAACATTCCACATCCGCCATTATCCTCCTTCACCGGGCTAATCTTGTTCTCTCATTGAAAACATTTCTCCTTTTACTTGTCTCATTTCCTCCAAATAAAACATGTTGCTATGGGTACCTGCATTGGCCCTACTCATGCCTGTCTTTTTGTGGGATATGTGGAACATCCCTTGTTCCAGTCCTACTTAGGCCTCCCCTACATCAACTCTTCATTCAATACATCGATAACTGTATTAGTGCCACTTCCTGCTCCCATCTGGAACTGGAAAAATTCATCAATTTTGCTTTCAATTTCCACCCTTCTCTCGCCTTCACATGATCCATCCAATCCTCGACTTCTCTTTCTCCATTTCTGGGGATAGGCTGTCCACTAATATTCATTTATAAGCCACTGACTCCCACAGCTACCTTGACTACACTTCCTCAAGTCCTGCTTGCTGTAAGCAAGCCATTCCATTCGTCCAGTTTCTCCTTCACATTTCTAACCTTCCACAACAGCACTTCCAACATATGTTCCTTTTTCCTGAACCAAGGATTTGTTCCCCCACTGCCCACTGTGGTTGACGGGACCCTCAACTTTGTTCTATCCACTTCCTGCACTTTTGCCCTCACCCCTTCCCCTCCCTCCCAGAGCCCTTTGTTCTCACTTTCCACCCCACTAGCCTCCACATTCAAAAGATCATCCTCTGCCATTTCCGCCACCTCCAGTGAGATGGCACACTAAACACACCGTTCCCTCCTCTCAGCATTCCGAAGGGACCATTCCCTCCACAACACCCTGGTCCGCTCCTCTCAAACCCCAACACCTCATCCCCTTCCCACAGCACTTTTCCATGCAGTC
The DNA here is from genome assembly GCF_017639515.1 of Carcharodon carcharias. NCBI lineage: Eukaryota > Metazoa > Chordata > Chondrichthyes > Lamniformes > Lamnidae > Carcharodon > Carcharodon carcharias. The sequence goes on from NC_054483.1 coordinate 88,879,954, forward strand.
ACAGGAATTATAACGCTTGCCTTCTCCCTCCTCACCATTCAAGACCCCGGATGCTGTTTCCAGGTGAAGCAGCGATTTACTTGTACTAATTTCAATTTAGGATATTGTATTTGCTGCTTACAATGCAGCGTCCTCTACATTGAGGAAACCAAACACAGACTGGGTGACCATTTTCATCTGCCCAGTCTGCAAGCATGACCCCAACCTTCTGCTTGCTTGCCATTTTAAGTTGTCACCTTGCTCTCACGCTCACATTTCTGTTCTCACTCTGTTACAATGTTAAGTGAAACCCAATGCAAACTTGAACAGAACCTCCTCTTCCAATAAGGCGCTTTTACAGCCCCCTTGAGTTCAACAACTTCACACCATGAACTTTTCTCCGTTTTGATTCCTTTTCTTCTGCCAAGTGCCAGTCTGTATCTGGTTTTCGTGTTTTACTTTCAGACGGAGTTGTTCTTAATTCTGCTATTAATACTTACTCTGGACCAGTACTGTGTTTCTTTACTACAGTCATTACCACTTCCTCTTGCCTTTTGTTCCATCATATCTTTGTCATTTAATTTCTCCTGCCCTCAAATCTATCCCTGACCTTCCATGTTGTCCTATCTGACGCCCCCCCCAACCTCCTTGTTTCAATAGCATAAAACCCATCACATTTCTACCTCTCTTCAGACCCAAAAAGTCACATTGGACTCAACATAGATTCTGTTTCTCTCTTCTCTTTTTCTCCAGCAGTTTTCCTTTTTTATTATGGTTTATTCTGGGCTGTGGGGGATGCAGGAAGGGAGCGTGCGTGCCATGGAACTGTTCAGCCTTACAATGGTAATTTGCAACATGGCCTCACACATCCTACCTTCTGCTTTTAATGATTTAAAGTGGAGAATTCACTCAGTTTGACAGCTTGTAGCTAAAATGGATCTCAGAAAAGTAACTCAATTTATGTGTATCTAAATGTTAGGAGTGCTTGTGCAGCATTATTGACCAGTTTATTTTTGATAAAATTATATTGTTCAAATCGAGAGTTTCACGAGTCAGAGATAATCCTCTAAATGCTCACGTACCATATTCTATTTGTGATTATGAATATAAACTAGGAGTTTGACTTTCACGTATTCATGTTTCAGATATGAGTGTTAAGCAGTGGGGGCCCATCCATCAAATGAATGCTGCCTGAATACTTAGGTGGAGTGCTGTCATTATTGTGCATAAGCGGGGGAATTTTTTCTTTTGTTGTAACAAAACACATTCAAGCTCTTGTCTTAACTGTGCGCATTGTAATAACTGGGTGATGGACCAAAAAATCTGGTTTTCTTTTGAATAGAGTATCCCAATCCATCAGAAAAAAATTGTGAAAGAGGAGAGAAAATTGAAACTTGGAGGTAGTACCTCCCACTGAGCTTAAAATATATGGTAGGAAAGGAAACAATAGCCCTTGTCTCTATTAATACCCAGAGAGGAGAAAAAGGTCACTTTCTGAACAAGTATCAGTAAGCTTCACCTCCAATTAACATGAAACTGGCCCCTTTGACCTCCCACATATGAGACCATGTGTGATGATTGCATATTTGGCCAAATATACTTTGAGTGATAAATGGGTAAATAGAGTAGTTACCTCCTAATAATTTGTTATTCAAAATTGATGATGGTCTCTTTAACCTGGGACACCAATAACAATGGTGGAGTCAATCATCTGAGACCAGGACCAGGAAGTCAAATTCAAATCATCTCAAAATTAAAGGATGATGGTTATCCTAATTACATGTTTCATTATTTTAAAAAATGATTTTAGTTGTTTAATTAAATAAATCCAATTGACAGTTTGAGTTTCTCATTGTGTAGAAAATTTAAATGCTTGAGTTAATTTTTAAATTTTAAATCAGAAACAAAATAAATTGATAGCAATAATCTAATACGTGGATTGAGCTGAGTTTGAGACCCTGATTACATGCAGGAAGCTAATATGAGTGGTGTATTTATGTTCAAGTTATGAGTTTGGAGTGCTATTTTATGTCATGGAATGAATCCCTATCATGTTTTAAATGCTATGGTTCAACACCATATTTTAATGATAAGTAGCATCAATTCCACCAGTATGGTCATGTAAAGACTGTCAAGATCCTATCTTTTTAAGCTGGTATTTTTTTTTAAGATGAATGTTGCAAACTATGTTTTTCAAAGCAACCACATGGTTTTTTTGTGAATCCAGCTTTAACGCATAGTATTGGTGATTGCAGCATTCCCTGCTTGATATCTATTATCTGTTAAGCCTCAGTGGAGAAAATACAAATTCTGTAGCATAGGTGATCAACTATCCCTTTCTAGTTGCAATACATGTAAATATTTAGGGGAGGAGGAAATGTGCAGATGATTGAGAACTATTTTGCTTGTGAAAACTTGATTCAACTGAAGGCAGTGTATGGTCAATGAGGTTAAATTCAAGGCTTGTTGCAGATTGAAAGGTAAGGTGTCATGATTGTTTCATCACTTTATTCAGTCCACAGAGAAGTAAATAATCTGAATTGGGGGTAAAAAGATCAGTTGCTGGGTGTGATTAGTTTACTGGGCAGAGGGATTAGGGAGGGGAAAATAGTGATCCAAATGAATGAGATTTTAATTTTGCTTGTTGTATTTTTGTTTGAAACTGCAATGGAGTTGTATTTTTTTGAGAATTTCATTCCAGATTGCACAGTTTACTGGCAGTGTTCTATAATGGAACTCTAATAATGAAGGGTGATGAACCTAAAGATAATCTAGGAGTAGTATTTAAGCAATTGTGCTATTTTTTAATGAAAAGTAAAGTCCATTACTTTATTGTTTGTAGCAGAGGAAGAGAGGAATTTTTTTGAGATCCTTAAAAACCACAAGCAGTGCCATCACTGTGCATTCAAAAGGAATGAAAGTTAAACACTTGAATCATCTTTAATGGAATCACAAGACATAAGGCAGACGTTTATTTCTTCTTATGGCCTTTACCTATTTTATTGACTGGCTCAAGGTAGCAAATCTTATGTAAGCAGAAACTTGTTTTCAATTGTGAATGTAAAGGATAGAATATCATGGCCTAGAAATTCGTTGAGCCAGCCTGCTGGTGTATTCTATGTGCAGGGATAGGTAGATTCTGTCGCTGGAATAGGTACGTCTAAGGCACATCCAGTATTGGACGTTTGACCTCATACACACAAGCAGCAAGCTGTAGTGCTTGCTTCATGTCACTGACAGCTGCCTTCAGGTAGGTCCTGGGAATGAAGGAAGCAAGTGAAAGGGAACTGGATACTTGAGGGAAAAAATCAAGCGAAGTGGGGCTAACTGGATTGTTCTTCGAACAAGTTGGTGTAGACTCGATGGGCTGAATGGCCTGTGCTGTACTGTTCTATGATTCTTTGAGGAGGATGGTTCAATTGGGATGTGCCAATAGTCTTAGGCATTGGGCACTAGGAGAAGCACGCAAACTCCTCCTGGATCTGTATTCAGATAAGTTCTTTTATATTTTTAAAAAAAGCTTACTTTTTCAGTAGTGGCCTCTAGCAGTCCCTTAAATTTTGTGCATCAGTCCCTGTCATTAACTGACTATGCTTGACCCACTTTGCCTTTAATGTCAGGATAGTCCAGGACTTTGGTCAATGAATTACTTTTGAAGGGTAGCCACTGTTGTAAAGTAGAGAAATGCATTCATCAATTTGCATATAGCAAGATCCATAATAACAATGTGATCAATACCATTAAACTGTTTTACTGAAGTTGGTCGGGGAATAAATGTTAACTACAACACTGGAGGTATGTTGCCTTTTAAGGAGAGGATGCTGTACATTTATGTTTTTCAAAGTTGAAATTTCTTTGCTCATACTGGAAGCTAATTGTTAAATTTTATTTGTTTTCGAACTTGAGCTGAAACCACCAAAATTACATTTACAGATTTCTTGAAGGAGATATTTTCAGAACTAAGTTTTTATATTCTCCCATTACAGCAGACATAATTTCAACTGTTGAATTCAACTACTCTGGAGACCTACTAGCGACCGGGGACAAAGGTGGCAGAGTTGTTATATTTCAACGGGAGCAAGAGGTTGGTACTGAATTTGCATTTGTTGGTACAGAAGTCAGATTTTAGTAATTAAAGTAATAGATTTGTGTGGATTGCTAAAGTAATTTGCAGCTTAATTTTGAAGTTAAGGAGACTCAATTCCTTATAAATTTCATTAATTGAGTATTGTATTTTCAAAAGAAGACTTTTTAAAAAAAATAAACTAATGTAATGTGGTTGTGTTTAAGGTCATGCTTTATTACTCAAACCCACTTATTAGGTTTGATCTTTTGTGTTTTTATAAACTTCCATGTTGAGTTGTTTTCTACTGCCAACATCACAGCTTATTGGATTCATGATATAATGAGCATATTAAGCCAGTGTGTTTATCTTCTAAAAATAAGCTATGGAGGCTGCTGATATCAGCTATTGTTTCTGATGGGATGGTGGTGCAGAGAAAACTGCTAGCTTGGTTCAACATTTATAATGTGATATCTCCCTATCAGTTTTCATAAAGCAGGATTGTTAAATTATGTGAATATGTGTTTAACTAAAGTAAATTTGACAATATTAGCCTTCAGATGAATTTTCTGCATTTGTATTTGACCACATTGCAACCCTTCAAATTTTATTACAGCTTCTAAACTATATAATGTGTTATGTTTCTGTGAATTGTTGTATTTCTGAGTGAACCCATCTTCTCCCCACCCCCACCTCTTTTCATTTCTTATGAAGTATACATTTTTTCTTGAGATGAATATTGTGCTCAGCAACATCAAAGTGACCATAGAGTGGGTGATTCAATATCCAATGTCGGCATCAAGCACTTAAACCCAATTATACCATGAGGCTTCTTGTACTCTGCCCAGAAAAGAACGTCATCCCAATCTCTAATAAACATCTTTATTGCACTGATGGGATTTCTCAACTTGCAGCATTACTCGCCCTTTTGGGCATGTTCTTTTTTAAAGTTATTGAGAAGATACGTGCTTGTCATAAAATAGAAAATTGAACTTTTTATTAGTAATTGGGACAAGAATTTTTAGGAAAAATTGAAAATTCATTTCCAACAAATCTCACTCTTTTAATGGATCAAGTTCATCTTTCTATCACATCCTTCAAAATCCTCCTTGTCTCTCTTGAAACCTAACTAATTTCCCCGTTCCATAAATCTAGTGGACTTAGGTGGGATAAAATATTGCCAGATTTTCAATCTTATCCGTAACCCCTGATTTTCAATAAACTTCTTCACATCTGTTCACCAAGGCACTTTCCACTTTAGTGTGTCAGATATGTCTTCCTTTTCACTAAACCAAGAATTCCCCATCACCGTGGTTGATGGCCCATGATCATGTCCCGTTTGCGCACTTCTGCTCTCGCCCCTTCCCCTCCCTCTCAGAACCATAAAAAGATTCTTCTTGTCCTCACCTTCTACCTCACCAGTCTCAACATTCAATAGGTCATTCTGCGCAAGTTCCACCACCTTCAGAATGATATAGCAGGTGGGATTGGGGATAATATACTGGTATGGATTGAGGATTGGTTAACACACACAAAAGAGAATAAGAATAAATGAGCCGTTCTCGGGATGGCAAGTTGTTACTAGTGGGGTACCATAAGGTCAGTGCTGGAGCCACAGCTGTTGACAATCTATATAAATGATTTGGATGTGGGAGGTCAAATGTAACATTTCTGAATTTGCTGACGACACAAAACTAGTTGGGAATGTAAGTTGTGAAGAGGGTGCAAGGGGACTTGGACAGTGAAGTGAAGGGACAAGAACATAGCAGATGGATGTGAATAAGTGTGAAGTTATTCACTTTAGTAGAAAAAACAGGCAGAATTATTTGAGATGTTGGGAAGTGTTGATGTCCCAAGGGACTTGGGTGGTGGTGTTCATGAGTCACTAAATGCTAACATGCAGGTGCTGCATGCAATTAGGAAAGCGAATGTTGGCCTTCATTGCAAGAGGATTTGAGTGCAGCAGTAAAGATGTCTTGCTGCAATTGTATAGAGCATTGGTAAGACTGCACCTGGAGTATTGTGTACTGTTTTGATCTCCTTATCTAAGGAAGGATATACTTGCCATAGAGGGAATGCAACAGAAATTCACCAGAGCCCTAGACTAATCTCTGGGATGGTGGGATTGTTTTATGAGGAGGGATTGAGGAAACTGGGCCTGTATTCTCTAGAGTTTCGAAGAATGAGCGGTGATCTCATTAGAATTTACAAAATTCTTACAGGACATGACAGGGTAGAAGTAGATGGGATGTTTCACCTTGCTGGTGAGCCTAGAACCAGAGGGCATAGTCTGAGAATAAGGGTCGGACCATTTAGGACTGAGATAAGGAGGAATTTCTTCATTCAGGTGATGGAGAATCTTTGGAATTCTCTACCCCAGAGGGCTGTGGAAGCTCAATCATTGAATATGTTCAAGACAGAATTTGATAGATTTCTGAATCCTAATGTCATCAAGGGATATGGGGATAGCACAGGAAAGTGGAGTTGAGGTAGATGATCAGCCATGATCTAAGTGAATGGCAGAGCTGGCTCAAGAACTGAATGGCCGCCTTTTCCTATGCTACTAACAAGCACGTCTTTACTGTTAATTGTATGTTAATTGTATTATTAAAATTGGAAAGATGTACAGGTGGAGGGCATTGATTGAGTATCTTGAGCATTAAGTACCTTGGTTCGGGAGGAGGGAAGCCTTTGTAATATTGCATTCTGTAAAGAAATTTAGTATTAAGTAAAAGATTGATAGCTAGTTTCCTACTTCACTATCTGGCTATCAGAAGTAACATGGTAGCAGGGAATATTTGCCTGAAGGCGAAATTTGGAAACGTAAGAAGAAAAAAAATCAGACAAAAGGTTATAATCTGAGTTACTTCTGTGAAGAATAGCTGAAAGCAAGTATAAATTGTTAAGATATGATTACCCACTGATGTTCTCAGACCAGTAGAAAATGAAGTGAATATGTGGACACGGGTTATGTCCTTATTGAAGAGAAAACAAAGTATGGCCTTGGCATTGTCACTTCCTAACGAAAATAAAATTAGAAACAAGTATTTTGTGGGCTGGATGCGTATCAGTTGGATACTGATGAAGGTTTGGATCTTCTATTTGGCTTCATGGATGAAATTTACAAAAAAGCTGATCTGTTAGATGTCTATGAGGCATGGTCAGACTTTGATAGATTTTGAAAGACGGATGGTCATTCCATAGAGGAATAAATCATGGATTTTAACAGACTATGTAAAAGATTGCAGAAATTCAGTTTGGTGATTCCTTATTTGGTGTCCACGTTTAAATTGTTAGATTGTGCTGAAATGTCGCATATGGCTGGGTTCTTGGCCTTAACTGGCATTTGGTTCTCAGAAAAAGGCATCCTTTTGCATTAAATGCTTGCTGCTTTTTAAAAAAAAAATCCTGGGGAAGCAGTCATTTCCAGCAGCCTTGATGGCACAAATGAGACATTCTGTGGTGACAGAGGATTGGAGGACTAGATGATTGCAGCCTTTCACAATTGTTCAGGTATGGGATGCAGACGTTATTACAACAGAAGGGTTGCAGACAGAAGGAATGAGGATGGAAGCCCTTCTAGCAGATCTGGATACCACAGCAGATGACGGGATTGGAGCAGCAATAATCAACGAATGAACCCCAGGAATGCCCAGGGGAACAGTTATCAGGTACTCCAGGTGTGACTCGAGATATGATTATGATGTACTGGCCAAAGTGGAACAGCAGGGTTTTCAAAGTGATGCGTGACACAGAATTTGGAAGTTGAAAATGATCATGATTGATCTGAGGGAATTGTGCTGGTCACAAGAAGCTAGTGTATTAGTCGCGGATTCATTTTAATTGTGCAGTGTTCGTTTGTGGTTGCACCTCAACAGTGTGTGGAATAAATTGGTTAAGATGTTAGTTAGATTCACGCAGTGGTACAGATCGAAGTAAGGTCAGGAAGTATGGAAGTTATACTTGGTTCGGGGATGACAACATGTTGAGGCCACTAATGGGAGTGGTGATTCCATGCAAAATAGGTGGAGTAAGCCACTTTATTAGTACTGATGTATCAGTAAGATACCCTTGTTGCTGAGCAAGCCTTCCATGAAAAAGGCACAAATGAAACTAGACATGGAACAATTGTTTTTGGAAAGTCATTGGCTGCAGTTTACCCAAATGGGGTATTATTGCATCTACTTAACAAAACCTAACATTTCTTACAAATGCTGAAGAAGTGTTAATGGCATCAGGTATAAGAATCTGAGAGGAAAGAAGCAAATTGCCTTAAGCTTACGTAGGCAATTTGCTCACCCTTTTTGTTGCAGATTAAAAATCCTACTTAAAGATGCAGGTGTGGGGTTATGAGTTTCCAAGGTAAGTTGAAGAGACTAATGAAAAATGTGACACATGTTAAACACATATATATATTGTGGATGCCACCTTGTCCATTGAATTCCTTCTATTGGCACAAGACTGTAATGAAATAGTATCCAATGATTTAAACACACGGGGCAAAGAAACACTTTCATTTTATGTTTTATAGACATAGCAACCAGATTCAATCTTTCTACGGTAATACATGGTAAGGACGAAAGGGTGATTGTAGATAAAGTCGTGGGAAAAATGGATAGGGACTGGACTCGGAGCACCAGTTAAATTTCTCACTGACAGTGGGGAAGAATTTGCTGATGATTTAGAAACTTGTGTGAAAATATGAACATTGTGGTCATGAACACAGCTGAAAGTCCTTTCAGCAATGGACTCTGATCACTGCCTGTTTTCTTTCAACGAGACGTTACATAAGATCTTAGCCGATCAATCAAACTGCAGGTTAACAACTGGCACGGGTGGCAACTGGCAAAGAATTTACTTCAGATGGTTGGGGGGAGTAGTCCTTATCGATTGGTCTATGAGAGGAATTCCAAATTTCCTTCTGTGCTGTCTGACAGTAAGTAACTACTGTTAGTTCCATGTTTTCTGTACACATTTCTCTCAGTATGAAATGAAAATTCTCAGTGCTCCTAGGCATCATATAAGACCATTCGAGGTGCCAAATCCCCAGGATTAAAGTATATAAAAGTGATTAAAGTGCACTCTAAAAGAGAAGGTCATCAAGAGTGGAATGGTCAGGGTAAGATGATTTGGTGTGACAGTAAGAGAGTGATTCTCCACATGGTGGTGTTATGAATGTATATCTCTAAGAAGTATGTTTTTAAACATTGGAAGGGCATTGAACTATTTGGACACTTTCTTGGGAACTGACCTGGTTTTGTTTTTTTTTTAAAGGTTATAAGTTCACTTTGGACTGAGAAAATGGCCTTTTCTGAGAAGTCACATGACTTAAGCTAAATGACCAAAGCACTTGAGATGAGAGCTAGTCTACTTGAACTTTAATTGCTGGAGAGAAATCTACTGCCTTCAGAGGCTGAGTCCCTGGTGATTTTCTGGAAACCATCTGTTTGAGATGGATTTCTACTTTGAACTTGTTTTTTGAACTTAGTTTAGGAATAAACTGAAAAGGAGAGGGTTGCCCAACACGCAGTCTCCCTGTCTTGTCTGGAATTCAGTATAGTTATCAGTATCCAGCTAGAAATCCTCACCTCGGTTTAACTCATCTGTATTTGGAAATCTGAAACTGAGGTGAGAGAGTGATCTTGAGGACATTGATCCCGCTCTTTCTCCCACACCAACTTTCCTTTGGAAGGAACTTCCAGTTAACTACTGTGACCAGTATCTGCCTTTGCAAGCAGGAACACCAGATGGACAGTGTTAAAACCCTTTGAACTTTATCCTTTTTCATAAAGTTTTCCCATTGGTCAAAAGGATTTCCACCCCCCCCCCCCCCCCCCTTAAATGCAAACCTCTGCAGAGACCCCATTTGTTTTTCCTTTTGTGTGTATGTGTGTTGGGATTTAAAGGGGTATGTAGTTATACTTCCGGATTACAAATTGTACGTTAACTAGTTTTTGCAACTTGCTTTTAAAAAGAAATTTTGTTTCATAATAAATCAATAATTTTGAGTTTATTGAAAGAAGCCTGGTTAAAGTCTCTTTTATTCTGGTTCTGATAGCCAAAGTAAACAATTGCCCGTGTGCGAATAAAACATTTACCGTTATGGTGCGACCTGTGGAGTAGTGGTGCTAAAGAAACTGCACTCCTCCCATCCAGTTGTAACGTAGATCGGGGGCCCACCCAGGATTTGAAATGTGGACAACGGGTGATTGTATGTGGAATAATAATAATTGATAACGGATAGATACCAGGTTTCTTATACATTAGCAAACCAGAGGCGGGGAGGCTACAGAAGGATTTAGACAGGTTAGGAGAATGGGCAAAGAAATGGCAGATGGAATACAATGTGGGCAAGTGTGAGGTCATGCACTTTGGTAGGAAGAATAGAGGCATAGACTACTTTCTAAATGGGGAGGGAATTCAGAAATCTAGAGTGCAAAGGGACTTGGGAGTCCTAGTCCAGGATTCTCTTAAGGTTAACTTGCAGGTTGAGTCGGTAGTTAGGAAGGCAAATGCAATGTTCGAGAGGCCTAGACTATAAAAGCAGGGATGTGCTGCTGAGGCTCTATAAGACTCTGATCAGACCACATTTAGAATATTGTGAGCAATTTTTGGCCCAGTATCTCAGGAAGGATGTGCTGGCCCTGGAGAGGGTCCAGAGGAGGTTCACGAGAATGATCCCAGGAATGAAAGGCTTAACATATGAGGAACGTTTGATGTCTCTGGGCTTATACTCAATGGAGTTTAGAAGGATGAGGGGGGATCTGATTGAAACTTACAGAATACTGAAAGGCCTGGATAGAGTGGACGTGGGGAAGATGTTTCCAGTAGTAGGAGAGACTAGGTTCCGAGGGCACAGCCTCAGAGTAAAGGGAAGACCTTTTAGAACAGAGATGAGGAGAAACTTCTTTAGCCAGAGAGTGGTGAATCTATGGAATTCATTGCCACAGAAGGCTATGGAGGCCAGTTCATTGAGTGTATTTAAGACCGAGATAGATAGGTTCTTGATTGGTAAGGGGATCAAAGGTTACGGGGAGAAGGCGGGAGAATGGGGTTAAACTTATCAGCCATGATTGAGTCTGCTCCACCATTCAATGGGCTGAATGGCCTAATTTCTGCTCCTATGTCTTATGGTCTAAAATGGCTTTGGAAGTTGCTCAGACTTCTCTAAAGATGGAAGATTTATCCCTGAATGATTTACAAAAAGTAACCAAGGCTAAGCTAATGAATTTGGCTGATAAGCTGAAATTAGAATTAATTGTCTAGGTAAGGAAAGCAGACATAATTGAGGTAATAGCGCAACATTTGAAATTGGAATATAAGAGAGATCACGTTCTCCGGGGGTGGCGGGTGAGTCAATTGAGTTAGCTAGGATTCAGTTGTAAATGAAGTAGCTTAACATGAATAAAAGAAATGGAGAAACTTGAACAGGAAAGAGAATTGGAATTGAAAAGGCTTGAGAGAGAGGGAAAGGAAAGAGAGCATATAAGAAGCTAGAACTGGGATTTCAGGCAAGGGAGAAGGATGAAGAAAGATAGGCAAAGGGGAGAGATAACAAATGAGAAAGGGAATACCAGCTTAGAAGGCTGGAATTAAAAAAAAGAGACCGCAGATGCTGAGGGAAGTTCTGATGATGAAAAAACTACCCCCAACCCAAAGACCAGTAGGGAGACATTTAAATTTGTAAAATCCCTTCCAAAGTTTGAGGAAAGGGATGTAGAGGCATTCTTCATTTCGTTAGAGAAAGCAGCTAAGCAATTGAAGTGGCCAAAAGAAAACTGGACACTGCTCATGCAAAGATGGGCAGAACTCATGATGCTTATGAATCACTTCCAGAAGAGGTTTCTAAGGATTATGAATCAGCAAAGGCTATTCTTAGTGCGTATCAGTTGGTCCTTGAGGTGTGTAGGCAGAAATTTCAATACAGAAAGAAATTGCCTGGGCAGACCTGTACTGAATTTGAGAGGGTAAAGCAAAATAATTTTAACCGTTGGATTATGGGCATACAGGGTAGATGCCATGAATGAAGTTCTTAGGGAAATAATTCTCCTGGAAGTTTTTAAAAATTCAGTTCCTTCAATAGTTAGAACCCATGTTGAAGACCAGAGGGTTGCAACAGCTAGACGGGCAGCAGAGAGGCTGATGATTGAGCTGGTCCATAAATCCAAATCCCTTTTCTGTCACCTCTACAAACCGAGAAGGTTAGAACGTGGGAAGGTTAAGGAGGGCAAGAAGCCAGGGACGCGAAAGGACAGTTGGGAATGCCCTGGGAGGAGCTCCTCAGACGGAAAGGAAGGTGCTGAGGGTAGAAGTGATATTCGAAGGTCTAGGTGTTTCCATTGTAATAACCTTAGTGCAGACTGCTGGGGTTGTGCGGGAAATCCATGGGACCTATTGGGGTACGTAAGGACAATTCAGAAAAAGGAACCTTGACTGAAGATACAACAGATGTTGCAGCATTAGCTACAGCTGTGAGACTGAGTGTGAACACTGCTGTGAGTTCAGGGAAGGTGAATAAGATACATGAGCATTATAAAGAATTTTTGCCGAGCTGAGAAGTAACCCCTTATCCCTCAAATGAGATGGCTAAACCTGTAATTATATTAAGAGATATGGGTGCCACTCAAACACTTTGCTGGGGAAAGGCATAACTTTTCCACCACAGACGCATTAAAAGCCAAACTTCTATTAAGTGGTATTGGCATGGATTATATACCCATACCTTTGTACCGGATGCACACTTTGGAGTGTGACCTGATGTCTGGGACAGTGACGGTAATGGTTGCCCAGAAGTTACCTGTTGACTCCTGGAAATGATTTAACAGGAGCAAAGGTAGTCGCTTCTCTCACAATTAAGGAAAGCCCCAGTGAGGTTAAAGAGACTGAGCAGTTACAGGAAAAGGTTCCAGGAATTTTTCCTTCAAGTGTGGTGACCTGAGCAATGACCAAGCAAAGTCCATCATCAGAGGTCAAAGTGATACCACAGACAGATATGCGGTCAGCTAAAATTTTCTTCAGGGACTCATAATCCGGAAGAAGTGTTTAGTAAATCTTCTCTAATCGAGGCTCAACAAGCTGACCCAGGGTTAAGTAAGGTAACACAATCAGACCAAACTGAAGCTGAGGGAATTCTGAAATGTTTTTATGGTAAAAAAGGATTCTGATGAGGAAGTGGAGACCTCCTCACAGACCTGCAGCGGAAGAGTATCACATAGTGGTACCACCCAAATATCGTAAAGAAATATTAAGGAAATAACATGACATTTCTATGGCAGGACGTGTAAGAATACAGAAACCTCAGACGTGGATAAGCCAACGTTTTTGGTGGCCAGGTCTTTGCAAGGATGTGGTGCAGTTTTGTAAAATGTGCCTTAAATGCCAGATGGTGGAAAAACCACAACCTACAGTCAAACTGGCACTCTTAATTTCCATACCAGTTTTTGGGGAACCATTTAGTAGGGCGTTAGTGGACCGTGTGGGACTGTTACCGAAAACATAAGAGGGACACCAGTATATCCTTACTATTATGGGTATGACTACTGGATTTCTAGAGGCCATCACTTTGAGAGCAATTATATCTAAGGTAGTGGTAGAGAAGTTAACCCAATTTTCTTATTCTATGGATTACCGATGGAGACCCAGTTGGATCAATGTTCCAATTTTATATCTAAAATTTTTCAAAACATAATAGTTTGGGTATAAAACAGTTAAAGTCCACAGCATATCATCACAGACACGGGGGGCTTTTAAGAGGTACCATCAAACTCTCAAAACAGTTATTAATGCATGCTGTCATGAGTATCCCCATGATTGGGACAAAGGACTGGACTTTCTTTTATTTGCTACCTGAAATTCACCAAATGAATCTACCGGTTTTAGTCCTTTTGAATTAATTTATGGACATGAGATAAGAGGCCCTCTGAAATTAATTAAAGAAAAGTTTTTAGGACAGAGGGATGAATCCTCTATGTTAGATTGTGTCCGTGTTCCAGGAACAGCGTGGGAGCCTGCAAAGTGGCTCAAGAGCATCTTAGAAAGTTTGTCAAACGAAGATGAAGGAATGGTCAAATATGCAAACTGAGACCTGAACATTTCAACCAGGGGATGAAATGATGCCATTCGGGCTTAAAATAAAATGCACCAGCCACTTTCCAAAGACTAATGAATCAAGTTGTAACCAGTGTTCCTCACTATGTAGTTTACTTGGATGATGTATTGATTTACAGCAACACTTGGAAAGATCATTTAAAACAATTGGAAGTCCTATTTAAACAATTACAGTTAGTAGATGTTGAAATAAACCCTGCTAAGAGTGAGTTTGAGCGCAAATAACTTACCTGGGGCATATCATAGGACAAGGGCAAGTGTTGCCAAGAACAGTGAAAGTACTTGTGTGGCTTCTATCCTAAGTTTGTGCCAAACCTCACAACTGCTCCACTAACAGATTTATTCTAAAAGAAAGCAAAGGTGGTATGGTCAAGAGAGTGCCAGACAGCTTTTGAGAAGCTGAAGGCAATCCTTATTAATGAAGTGGTGTTGGCTGCCCCTAACTTCACTCTTCAAGGTGGCAGTAAATGCTAGTGACTTGGGGGTGGGTGCGATCTTATTTCAAGAAGATGAATTGAGCATAGAGAAGCCAGTGGGATATTTTCTAAAAAAATTAAATCAGCATCAAAAGAGATACTCTATGGTAGAAAAGGAAACTCTGGGATTGTTACTGGCTCTTAAATGTTTTGAGGTATATGTCCATCATGGCTATAAAGAAACACTAATATATTGGCCATAACCCCTTGGCTTTTGTGGAAAAAATTTAAGACTCGAGCGCCAGACTGTCTTGATGGAGTTTGCTAAAACAGCCTTAACCTTAAGCAGTTGTTCATATTGCTTGGAGGGATAATATAATTGCTGATGTGTTATCAAGAATGTAATTTTGGTGAAATTATCTGGAAACCAAGAAGGTCAGAGAAGATTTTGTAGTTTCTGTATCAGGAGTGAGTGAATGGTGAGTAAAGAAATGTTTGCGCAGAGACCATTGGAAGCCCTAGAAAAAGGGCATCTCACATTCTGTACTACGGAAAATAATTGTAATACGGAAAATAGATTTTTCTCTCCCTTCGCTATGTTTTGAAATATTGTTTGGGTTATAATGCTTTGACTTAAAGAAAAGACATGGAGGACATTGATTAAATACCGTGAGCACATATAGAGACAGACATCTGGGACACTGGGTATTGGTTAGGCTCAAGACAGGCATTTGTCATATGCATTTTGTAAATACATTTAGTATTTTAAAAATTGATGTCTGGTTTCCTACTTCCCATCTGGCTGTCAGATATTTAGTATTCCCCTCGCCTTCCTGTATTCTGAAGGGACCGCTCCCTCTTTGCCCTCTCCTCAGTCACTCTTCAACATTCCCTCACCTCATCGTGGCATGTCTCCATGCAAGTACAGGAGGTGCAACCACCTGCCCTTTTACCTTCTCCCTTTCCACCATGCAGGACCCCAAACACTCCTTCCAGATGAGGAAAAATTTATTTTTACTTTCAATTTATTATACTGATATTTGCTACTCATGATGCAGTCTCCCCTATGTTGAAGTCAGCAAGAGGACCTGAGCATCCAGTCACCTATTGTTTTAACTCTTCCGCCAATCACCCTCTGACCTCACTTGTCCTTGAACTTCTACAGTGTTCCAGTGAAGCTCAACATAAGCTCAAAGAACAGTAACTCATCTTTTGATTATGCACTTTACTCCATACTCAACATTTGAATTCAACAATTTCAGGTCATAACCATTGCTCCCATTTATCCAGACAGCATTTAATGATTCTGCTACTGCCACCAACAGCTCCTCTAATCCCATCTTTTATTTCTTGTCCCACTACCATCCCTTTTTGTCATTGAATCTCTCTCTGCACCCTAACACAGACCTTCCATTTTGGTTTTTTGCTCCCCTCCTCCTTGCCCTCTCTGTATGTACATGCTTGAAACCTGTTACCTCTTTGGCATTTTCCAATTCTGATGAAAGGTGATCAGCCTGAAATACTAACTTTGTTTTTCTCCACATAGATGCTGATTGATCTGCTGAATGTTTCCAACATCATCTGTTTTTATTTTGGATTTCCAGAATTTGGAGTATTTTGCTTTAATTTTCCTGATTTTTCAATCTGTTTCCCTCATTTTGAACATTTGGATGTGGTAAATCAATTGCCCAGATCAGTTTTGTCAGCTCCTTTTTCATTACCTTGACAATCTGTCAAAAGAAAAATTAAGTCCACTTTCTTGATCTTTTGTGAAGGTGAATTCCTAATACTGAATTTATTTTTAGCTGTTTACCTGTGTATCTTTCCCAGGACAGTAATATCCTTCCTATGAAGAGCTGAACTGAATTGTACATGCAACTCCAGATGGACCAGATCAACACCTTTATACAAAATCAATGTAACCTCCTAGATTTGTAATCTTTGCCCCTGTTTATGAAGCAGTTTCTTTCTGGTTCCTGCAATCAAGCAGTGTTTAATCTGAATAATCCTTCATCAGAATGATGTATGACTACATAATTTATCATGCACGGTCTCTTGATTTTTTTTTTGTTTTCATATGAGTTCACATGTATCTACTGTGAATTTATTTGACCTATCTAAGTAAGGTTGCATTGTCATCCACTTATTTACTCTGCCTCCTATTTCTGTATCACCTGCAAATTTCAGGATTTTGCTTGTCTAAGTGCATTTAAAAAAACAGTTGGGAAGGCTTCAATACTGACTGACTGCTCAAAGCCTCAATGACAATTGGAAGCTCCATTAGATCAGAAGGGGCATAAGTCCAATTGTATCAATTCATAAAGAACTAAAAGTGAAAGGTAGAAATTGGCTTGAAAAATTCAACGGAGCAAGATTTTGATTGCTTTATTAATGGTTCATTGTGAGGTAAATGATTTTGTTTTATCTAAAGAACTTAATTAGGTGTGAAATAAATACAGGTTGAGTATCCTTTTACCTGTAAACTGAACAAACACACCAAAAATCCGTGCTTTTTTTTGAACCTCTCAAACCTTTAGCGTGGCAAGACCCTGACCCGAGCCGACACAAACCTTGCCAACCGCACCCGACCTTTAGCGCAGGAAGTTTGTCTGTACATCGACACTCTGAACCCTCTTCTACAAGCAGAATCACAGATGGCGCCACGGGTGGAAACTTACTGCAGATACCTTGTATTTATTATTCAGTGATATGTTTTACTTTATAGCTAGCCTAGGCTTAAGCTATTGTAATGTTAGTAGGCCTACTCACTTGAGGTGGTATCCGAAAAGTGCAATTATCTGAAATCCAAAATGAGATCGCCCCTGAGGATTTTGGATAACGGATACTCAACCTGTAGAAGAATGGATACTGTTAGATAATATATCGAGGCTCTTGATGTGTGGATAGAATAGGGCCAGAGTGAGGAATAAGTCAGGATGAAACATCAACTGCAGCACAGATAGTAATTTGAAATGTTGGTGTTGTAAGCAAAAAAAATCATAAGCATTTTTGTGGACTATTTTAAGCTTTATTAATTGTATACTGCAATGTTTTGCTTGAATTTCTGATTAAATGTTTTAACAATCCACTATTTGTTCTGTTAGACCTAAGCACAATTTAATCCAAAGAAATTTTTTTTTTAATCTTTTCATTGTATCCTACAGCATTCAAAATTGAATTTCTGCACTATTGCAAAATTGTGTTGCCTTAATATAGTTGTGTTCTGTTTTGGCCTTTGTAGATATATTGGACTTTGTATTTAGCTAGCTACAGTATAAAGGTTGAAAAAACAACTGGAGCAATTTTTATTAGAAACCGATTTTATATGGCGAACTGAAGATGCATTAATGTTGAGAGAGTTAATTTAATGTTACACTACAATATAATTTCCTGTTTTTGCAGAGTAAAAACAGACCGCATCACAGAGGTGAATACAATGTTTACAGTACCTTTCAGAGTCATGAACCGGAGTTTGATTATTTGAAAAGTCTAGAAATTGAGGAAAAAATTAATAAAATCAGGTGGCTACCCCAACAGAATGCGGCACATTTCTTACTGTCTACAAATGGTGAGGTTCAGATTTTCATAATGTATATGTAACTATCTTTATATTGAGATTGAATTTTACGATATTCTTTTATGCTGAATTTTTTGATGAATAGATGCTCCATTCCACGTGAGGACTGCTTGACAATTAGTTCTGTCGATCTCAGGATGCCAGCAGAGGTGGTATATTTAATGTATCTGCTCAGTCATTAAACAACAACACTCATGGCCTGGTGTGTCTATCTGGCGTCTGATGCTATAAGCCATATGCACCATGAAGCCTTTGATTCAGTTCCACACTTGTGACCAGTTGACATAGCTAAGGCAGCAGTAAGGGTGTTATGATTGTCCTCAAGAAGCCTAGGTTCGAAATGATAAAACTCGACAAGATTTCCTTTTTACTATCCAGTGGCCTTACCAGGAAATATGTTTGTGTGTGGATGTCGAGCAACAGTATGACCAAACTCTGCTTTGATGCCTTGTATAGTTGAACAGCCCACTAGCAGTCATTATCCATGCTCAAGTGAAGAATGGCCACTCAGACAAGACCTTGGCCGGCGGTGGGTGGGGGGGGGGGGGGGGGGGGGGGGGGGGGGGTGGGGTTGGTGGGGGGTTGTCACTGACCCCTCTGAATCTTGCTGGGGTTTGATTCTTTGAGAAATGAGGGGAGCGCACTGGGAGGGGACAAGAACAAAAGGAACTTGTCTTAATGTCTATGTTGATGATTGGATGAATGTACAAAGTTAGGTCATAACTTTTGTCAAGACTAAGATATAACTTTGCATGTATTGTATGTTGAAAGTTTACTTAGTTTGACCTGAATGAATGGGACTTCAAATATCTTTGTGTGAATGGGGCTCATCATAGGGTTCATTATATTCTACTTTAATCCTTCTGAAAAATATTATTCTGACAAAATTAAGTAGTTTGAGAAAGATTGAGTATGCTGAATTAACATGAATGTTTGAAATGAAAAATAAATTGTATTTATATAGTGCCTTTCGTGACTTCACAACATTCCAAAGTACTTTACTGCAAAAGAAGTACTTTTAAAGTGTAGTCACTGTTATAATGTAGGGAAAGACAGCAGTCAAAATGCCGTCATCAAGATTCTGCAAACAGCAGTAATTAATAATCATGTGATCTGTTTTCTTGATGCTCGTCTTTGTGTTAAATATTGGCCACAATGTCAGAAATTCTCTCCTCTTTGCCTAGTGCCATGGAATCTTTTATGTCCACCTGAGAGGACAGACTTAAATGTAGCTGGATTTATATATTTAAATTATCTCGCTAGTGGATGATGATACCTTGTCTTGTTTTAATTCATTTTGTTTGTCTAATGTAATTTCATGTGCTTTACTGCTAGATTTGGGAGCTCTGTGCAGGCTATTTTATAATCTTCCATGTGTTTATTTTAAATAAAAAGCCTTGCTTTCTCACTTAGTGTTGATCATTCTTTTCATTTTACCGACCTTTTAACGGAGTACTACTGGGGAGACGATTATAATATTTCAAGCTTTATGGCCCTCGATGTGGTGTTTAAACTTTTTGATATACTTATCAAGGTGAGAGATGTTGATGCTCGAGAATGGAGCTCTTCCCATTTCAGGCATCCAATGCCCACATCAGGTGTCAAGTTCTGCCACTACAGGATGCTTGAGTTCAAATTTCTATTGCACAAGTATGGCAATTTTTCCCTGTTTCCTTTGCTGGCTATCCCTGGGCTGTTGAGTGCGATTGACAATTGGTACTGATTTAGGGGCAGTTTTATGCTATATGCCCAATCTCATTAGAAATTTGAACTCAAGCATCTTGTAGTAGCAGAACTTGACACCTGATGTGGGCATTGGATGCCTGAAATGGGAAGAGCTCCATTCTCGAGCGTCAACATCCCTCACCTTGATAAGTATATCAAAAAGTTTAGTTGATATTGTCCAAATTAATTTCATATTGGTCCATTACAGCCAGCAAAGGAGACTTTCTTCCAGAATAAATATCCATTTCCAAAGAAAAATTTTGAATTAAGGCTTTGAAATATTTTTGCTTGAGGTTTTAAGCGTTGTTTAATATTCTCATTAATCTCTAGAGGCTCAGATTGAACCATATCACAAAGAAAACCTCAAATTGCTCAAATTTCAAATATAAATTGTGCTTGACCTTGTGATTTACAGATAAAACTATTAAATTGTGGAAGATCAGTGAAAGGGACAAACGAGCAGAAGGATATAATTTAAAGGAAGAGGATGGAAGATTTAGGGATCCTGTCAGAATAACCACGCTACGGGTATGTGAGACACTGATGTAGCAGATTTGAGATGTGGTCATCTATTATTTACTTGGACTTTGCCATTTATGGTGATATGATTGAATTGTGCTTGCATATTGACTATTCAAGTGGTAAGAAGTTTTTTTTAAAAAATTGAGGCCCTGATCTTGGTGGTCTTATTGTTGGCGACCAGACATAACCTCCCCAAGATGTGCTTTGGGATCCTGCTGAAGCCCCAATGCAGTGACACTGTGGGAACTGCCCGGGAAGTTTGAACTTCTGGTGTGGGCATTCCCCTGCTCCCTAGGGCCCTCTGAAAAGTTTCCGACTCTGAGTTAAAACTGCAGACTTCAGACAGTTCAAACTTTCTTACCTGGATAGTTACCCCGGAAATGTTGGACAGAAAAATCCCCGGGTAACTATACAACTGAGCACGACCCCCACCCCAACCTGGCAACCTTTCCCAGAACCCACCTATCGACTCGCCCAACCTACCTGCCTACACACTTGCCCATCCATTCACTCACCCACTAAGGCACTGAGAAGCATGGAGACCTTTAAACAATATATGGCAGCTGGTGCTTTAAAAAGAGGTGCGCATACTCTCTTAGTTGCTCTCTTTGAGGATTCCTGCGCTGTGGGAGGAGTTCTGCATCGTTGACCGGAAGTTGGAGGCTTTTCAACAATGCAGCTGTGTGTAGGTTTCTATCTGATCATCACCAGGCACAGGTTCTGTCTCTGACCGGAAGTTTTGGGCCTATATAATTGCTTCTCAAACTTCTCTTCACACACGTTTACGGGATTGGATTTGAGTTTGTCAAGATTGAATTGATTCAGTCAGAATTGTTGAAGCTTATATTAAAAGTTGATTCACTCATGCATTATTTTGTTGAAAGGCCATCATATATATCAAGGTTATGCCTATCTTTACATAATGATCTAAATGATTAGATCAAATGCATATAAAGCATTATCATTCCTATATTCCATAAATTTGAGATAAATTATCTACATTTATGTCCATGATCAGTATTTGAAAATAGTATTCTCTCGTTGTTTGACTATGTTTTAAACCAATTAACTACTGTCCAAAATAGGATGTTTGAGCTTAATGCACCAGGAGGGGATGAGATGTTGGCTAGTAAAACCACTGCAGTCCTCCTTCCTCTTCCAAAAACAAAATCACAAATTTTAATTTGCAGGGTAATCAAATTGCAGGGTTTTTTTAAATTTGGAAGTAAATTGGCATAGTTAATGTGAGCAACTTGACTTTGACTGGTTTTTGAAGTATGCAGCTGATTTGTGTGATAACAGTTCAACAAAACAAATTTGCATGTATCCAATGAATTAAGATGTTGTCTGGAATGCAACCAATGAACAGCTAATTGGGATATGCATTGTGGATTTAACCCAAGTATTTAATTGTTATAGGTTTAGATTTATCTTTCTAACTACTTATAAGCCTACTTATCGCAAAGGAGGCTTATTTTATTTGGTTGCCTCAAAAATATCTACTGACCCATGCCTCAAATTTATATTATTTGAATTAGACATGAATACCACATCACAAAGTAAGCTGAATTTTTTCCTTGGAATATATTCTTAGAATGAAACCTGGATGAGCTGAATAGCATATCCTTATCAATTTTTTGATTTCAGATAATGTGGGTTTTCACTTTTGGAGTGGCGGAGTGAGTAGAAATATTTAATTATCTATTTGAAGACTATCTTTTTTTTCTTTTACTTAATAGGTGCCAGTATTGAAACCAATGGACTTGATGGTAGAAGCAAGCCCCCGAAGAATATTTGCAAATGCACACACATATCACATTAACTCCATTTCAGTAAATAGTGACTATGAAACCTACCTTTCCGCAGACGATCTTAGAATTAACCTATGGCATTTAGAAATCACAGATAGAAGTTTTAGTATCCTTTTTTTTTAAAACCGTTCTTTTGCAGTATATCGTAATGACTGATTCAGTATTATCTGTACTTATACACACTTATCCATTTTGGGGATTAGTGATGCATCTGACATTTTTTCACTAAAGTCTAAATTGTCTTTAGTTGTGCTCCCTGTCCTGTCAATTCATAATTCTCGTTTTGTTAACATTGTTGCCTTTGGAGGTGATTTTTTTCCTAAAATAATATAAGTTGCTTGAGTTTAAAAATAGGCAAATAGAATATAAGTGCAAGGTAATTGTGCTGAAACTTTATAAATCAACGATTAGGCATCAGCTTGGGTCTAATGGACAATTCTAAGCATCACACTTAAGGAAAGATGGAAGAGATGAGTTTTGGGCAAAATAATGTTTGGTGTTTCCTCTGTTGTGCATACCTCATTCAAACAGTATGTCAGTATTCTCTACATTTTTTGTAGATGTTGTATGGATTTATGAGGGCCATTTTAATTTATTCCTAGTTTATTTTTAATTTGACACTGACCAGCGAGGTGTATAGAAATCTATATATTAAATTATTTATTTTGTTATTCCCTGAACATACTTGAGTAATCATTGTACAACTAATAATGTTGAGAGTTTTGGTAATTTTGCTGTCTTCTCATCTACCCTGCCTATAATTTAGAAGTTTTGAAGATGTATTTCTTTCACTGATATGGCTTATATTGGATATGTTTAACTTTTAAAAAATGTACATTTAAATGTTTCTTTGTCTAAATATAAATTTTTCCTTAAACATCGCTAAAGACATTGTAGATATTAAACCTGCCAACATGGAAGAGCTGACAGAAGTAATTACAGCAGCAGAATGTCATCCACATCAGTGTAATGTATTTGCTTATAGCAGCAGTAAGGGAACTATCCGACTATGTGATATGCGTGCTGGGGCTCTATGTGACAAACATTCAAAATGTGAGTATTCGCTATTTACGTAGTAAACTGTACAGATTACGTACTCCATCTATAGTAATGTACAGATTAGTTATAATTTGTGATTAGCCAATGCAAACCTTGTGCATTTCCAGTTTTTAAAAAATGTTTCTTTTAAAATCTTGCCTCAAAACAAACTCTGCTAGCTATTCTCACCCACCCCGCTGGTTATCTACTCTGTCCTTACCATGATCATTACGAAATACTTGCGTTCTCAGTCCTCCCAGATCCTCAAATTTGTGTCTCCAAACTAAATGATGGTACACTCAACACCATTCCACCAAAGGCTGACTCTTTTGACCTCATATTTCTTTGCCTTGCTGTCAATAGAAACCGACTTTTAAGTTTCTCCCCATCCCTATGCCCCCTCCCTTCCTTGCTAGTGTGTAGTTTGTGCTCAAATCCCAATTTTGCTGTTACAAATGCAAGCATCAGGTTCTCCATTGGAACTTGTTATATTTATGTCTGTTGGAGGAAGAGGGTGACAATTGAAACAGGGATGCCAGGCAGCTGAAGTTGTACTACTTGTATTAGTATTGCACCATGCACACCCTCTTAAGCTGCATTTTGTGACTGAGGTGACAATATTTCAGTGTCAAAGCAACAGTGCCCCAGAGAGACTATGACAAATTTGTGCTATGTGTTTGAGTATACCTTCAACCATATTCCAACACAGGCATAGCATTGCCAGTGACATTGATGACGGCTTTCAATTTCTACGTGTCAGTATCTTCCAAGTATCAGTTACATCTGTCAGCTGCGCACAAGTCATACACCAGGTAGCTGATGCATGGTTAGCAAAGCCCAGCCAAATAATCTTTGACCCTGTGGCCAATCATTGCAACAGTATTTGAATTTCTTGTGTATGTTGTGTGCCAGAATTCTGTGGAGACTGCCCCACTGAACTTTAATGTACACTAAAGCCTGCTGTTCGTGGGGGTTATGTTCCCAATGAAACCTCGCAAATGGCGAAATTGCAAATGATGAACGTAATGGGAGGAGCCTCTGAGCAATTCAAGATGTATTGAAAATTTTAAAGAGACAATCCTTATTTAAGAAAAAAAGGAATCGCCTCAAAACTGGCAGGCAAAATCAGTGAGCATTTCAGAATTGAAGAGAGCCATTATTGCAGCTCTGGACCGAGAGATTAGAACCTTTCCAGGTTAATCTCCCACTCGGGCTGCACTTCAGCTGCAACCATGCCAAGAAAGGTGCTTTTAAAAAAAAAATTGAAAATCCACAGCCAAGAGTAATGGAAGGAACCTGCTTCTAAAGACTTCGACACCATCTCCATGTTAAAACATGTCAAGGTCTCTGCTTCGTCAGGCTGCCTTCTCCTCAGGAAAAGAAAACACGGATAAATGTACAATTGTTCGTGATGGACGATGCAATGCTTTAGTGCAGATAAGCGAATACGCAAACAAGGAAGTAGCGAAAGATGGGACTTTCACTGTATACAGCTTCCTCACTGTTTGAATATCAGTTGTCACTACCCTGATGGCAAAGGTGCCTGAATTATTTGTTTCAAGATGATGATTGCAAAGTTAGCTGTTAGGCGACCAAGTATACCAGCTAGTGATCCCTGTCAGATTCTTGGAAAATATTGTAACAGCCAGGCATCTGCAGTTATCGGGGTCATAGTTGAATATGTCATAATGATCGTAATCAACCCTTCATATGCTTTAATTCTTCAGGGCTTTGCTGCAATACAATGATATGATTGTCTCATCATTGTGGCACATCATATGCTGCACAGTTTTTGATCTAATGGCAGACAGCCACACGGAGCTGGTGGTGAGGAGCAGAACCCAGCACAACCAAAAGAAATCCTCATAAACATGAGAACACAGAAGGAATAGCTACTTAAGAACTTGTGTAGGGCTGCACAAGACCTTAAGGCAGGCTTTCACTGATCAAAGTATCCCATGGTCTTCAATGCATCAATGGTCATCTACTTGACAGTGATTAGTTAAGCCTTGCACAGTATTGGCTAATGAATGTAGCATCTCTGGTCCTATTAATCTTCCCTCTGATTAAATAACACCCACAACAATGCTCTTGATACAAACAAAATACTTGGCAGCAGTTGCGTATGTATTCCTGTTGTTCCCTTTTCTGATTTTATTACTCTTGAACCTAACCCTTGCCCTTACGAAGAAGAGTCATGTTGGATTCAATGTTATCTTGGTTTCTTTCTCCACAGATGCTGCCAGACCTGCTGAGTTTTTCCAGCACTTGTTTTTATTTTGGATCTCAAGCATCCACAGTATTTTGCTTTTTAAACTTGCCTTTAATATGCTCCCCTAATGGCTGTATGCTGTCAGTTGAACCCTCATTTGGAAGTGGCACTTACTTCCTTGACACAGCTATGATATCAGCAGCTGTGGAACCTACCTGGCCCTGCATGCTTTTTAACAAGCATAATTTAATAAAGTGGGATGGTGAGTAGTGTCTAGCCAGAGAAGCAGCACCCTAATTTGTGCCAGCTGCAGTCATGTCCTTGCAGGGCACTAGCTGACCACATACATTGACCTGTTTGACAATACCAATAAGATCTGTGAAGGTGTTGTTGATTCACAAATCTGGAAATTACAGAAGAGTGTACATTCTATAACGGAGCTCGGCTTCTGCTACAGCTATCATTAGAATTGTTGTACTCATTAGGGTAACATAGAGTACATTAAATCTTCCTTCGTGCTTGAAGAGATGTGGCCGATAGACCCCTCTCCAGTGCTGTGACTCATCATGTTTTGGTGACTGGGGGTCAGACCAACGTTCAAGAGGAAGGAGGGTGGACCAGGAAACATGACTGGTTTCGAGGGTCTGGCGGATCTCGACTAATCACAACAGAGGTTTGCTTGATGGGCAGTGGGCAGCATTCCTGCACTTCCTGTCCTGCAACTAGCATAAAAAAGCATTTACTGGCTGGATCGCCCCCATTATTTTTGTTGCCTAACCTAGAGAAAGGAAAATTACATTACAATAGGTAAATCACACGCAAAATGAGTTTTATGGGAACTCGCCTCGTCACTTTGTGCTCGAGTGTAGGTATTTGTTGGTCTGAATGGGTTCATGAGTAGCTATTAAGAATAGCAAATGATAAAATTGTACATGCCCACACCTTGTGTGAGAGGAAAGTGGGACTGCTTTGGCTCTCTGCCAACATATGGTGACACTTGGTAGAACTTCAGATCAACATTGGGAAGACAGAAGTCTGTTTCTGCGTGTGCCAGAAACTTTGCACTTTAATGTTCAATTTTGTTCAGATTCCTAGTGGCTCACTGTGCGAGTTAGTGGGCTACTGGATAGTGGTCTCCTTAGCTATGGAAGGATATGCTTGCCTTAGAGGAGTGTAACAAAGGTTCGCTAGATTGATTCCTGGGTTGAGAGGGATTCCAGGGATGAGAGGGTTATCCTATGTGGAGAGATTTGATTTGAGTGGACCTATATTCTGAGGTTTAGAAAAATGAGAGGTAATCTCATTGAAACTTATAAAATTCTCAGAGGGCTTGACAGAGTCAGTGCCAAGAGACGGTTTCACCTTGCTGGAGAGGAACTGGGCATCATAGCCTTTGGAAAAATGTGTTGATCATTTAGGATTAAGATGAGAAGATATTTCTTTGCTCAGAGGGCTGTGAATCTTGGAATTCTTTGAACTGTGGATGCTCAGTCAATGAGTAAGTTCAAGACTGAGATTGACAAATTTCTGGACATTATGGAAATGAGGGATATGAGGACAGTACAGGAGAGTGGAGTTATGGCAGAAGATCAGCCAAAATGTTGCTTAAAAGTTGGAGCAGGTTCAATGGCCTAATAGTGCTCCTATTTCTTTTATATTCTTGTGTACCTTACGATCATACATGACTTTGAGATGTCCTTTTAAATGAAAAGAACTTGGCAAGTTTGCCCAGTATTGATCCTCTTAAGTAACTTTCCTTTTGGTTAGAGATCTTCCCACCCCCCATTATGTTTCTAGTTTTATGCTGCTACATAAATAATTAAATAATATAGGTTTCTAACTTAACTTTTTCTTCCACTTCTAGTTTTTGAAGAACCAGAAGATCCAAGCAGCAGATCGTTTTTCTCTGAGATCATCTCCTCAATATCCGATGTGAAATTCAGCCACAATGGTCGGTACATGATGACTCGAGACTATTTGTCTGTTAAGGTGTGGGATGTTAATATGGAAACCAGACCACTAGAAACATACCAGGTAAGTTATTAATTGGTACTGCCTTATGCTTTAACTTTTAAATCATTCATTACGGCTGAAAAGAGAGCTGTGTTGCTGAAGCTTTTCGGCTTGCATTTACCAGGACACATGCAAGAATACCAAATTTCAAATGGTCACAACAATTTATACCACTGGAGAGAAGGGGTGCTGATTGGTTGGCAAGTCAACTCATGATTAGCTGAGGCAGTGCCATAGAGAAAGCAATGAGGAACTAAAGGCTTCCTCTGCTTCGGAGACTGAGCTTGTAACATGGCTCTTTTACGCTTGGTAGAAGTGACATACATTCATATGCAGAGGCCCAATCTCTGCAAACAAAAGGAATGTGTTCAAGCCTTGTGCCTGTTTTGAGTTACCCAGAAACGGGGAGCTTTTAATTCCTCGTGGCAGCATCTCAGCCAAGCAGAGTCGCCTTACCAACCAGTCAACACCCTTTTCTCTTGTAGTCATCATTTGAAATTTAGCATTCTTGCATTTCTCCTGATGAGTGCAAGACTAAAAGCTTTGGCAAAATGTGTCTCTTTTCAGCAATACTCATATCATTAATTATTTGCAGTTCTGTTCCTTAGGCTGTGCTTTTTTATATTTTCCAGGTGCATGAATATCTCCGGAGCAAACTGTGTTCTTTGTATGAGAATGACTGCATTTTTGACAAGTTTGAGTGCTGCTGGAATGGTTCAGACAGGTAAACCGTTATATATTGATGTATTGCTATTCACTGTCTACTTGTTAGAAATTTGCATTGATATAAGCCCCATTCCAGGACTTAGACTGATAATTCAGTAGATCTGCCCCACTTAATGTTGTTGCATTTGAACATGGTTTATTCTTTGGGGCCTTTTCTTTTTGATTTACATCGCCATTTCTGGTTTTAGGCCGTCAGCACTCACTTAGGCTGGGGGAGGTGGAGGCAGTAGGGGCTGCTCCTCCTGTGACCCCCACCCCCGGCCAGCTTAATCAGTGGCCCAGTGCTGGGAGCTCGGCCCCTGCAGACTGTCAGGAAGAGGCCCAGGCTCTGGGCAAAGAGAGAAAGATCAAGAAGGAGAAAGAAGAGAAAGTGTGACATAGAGACTGAGAGAGTGGCAAAGAAGACAGAGACCAAGGGGGTGGCAAAGAAGGGGAGAGAGACAGACAGTGGGGGTGGCACAGGAGGGGAGGGAGGACCAGCGGAGTGGCGGGGGTTTGGGTGGGGGGGTGAAAGAGGAGGAGGAGGAGGACCAGGGGAGAGGGAGTAAAAAGTTGACCTGAGTTTCAGGAGTGCTGTGGGTGAAGCATTTCTTCATGCTTGTTTGGGTGATTTAATGTATTCTAACTTGAATTTGTATAGTATCTCTGTTTTATTCAGTGATTTATTTTATTTTGAAAGTTATCCCAGCTAGAAATGCACTGTGCTACAGTATTTCAACTTGTACGTTGGTTTTTCCAGGCAAGAAATGCCCAAAGGAACCTAAATCCGGCTTTAACATTGATTCCTTGATTTACTTAGTCGTTTCACTTTAAGGCACAATTTTCAGGAGCGCCACCACAACTTTAAGCGAAGACTTGCTGTTCAATTTTGAGGGGATGCCATGCTGCCTAAAGATCCTGCTCTTTGGGTGAAATATTAAAATTGTACCCTGTGAAACAGTTCAATGGGAGTTCTCCCTGTTCAAAGGATATGGAATTTCCCCAGTGACTGCCAACATTACCCTTTTACCCAACACTACCAAACATTCATTTCATGGCTGTGGGATTTTGCTTTGCACATATTAGGTGCCAATTGTATACATAAGTTACCACATCAAAAATTAATTTGCATGTGAAATATTTGAAATTTGTGAGACATGTGAAAAGGTACGATACGAATGTAAGTATTTGTGTTAGTCTCAAAGGTGGTGTTCTTCCAAATTTAAACCCAGTTTAAACCTTTTTGTCATTCTTGAATCTCTATATAGAATCAAATCTGACTTGGAGCTGGTTACAAGATTGCAATGTAATTTTATGGTTCTTGAGATTGAAGCTGTGTTGTAGCTTTTAAATTGTTTCCCAAACAAATTAGTATCCTTTGGTACCACTAATTTGTTAAACCTTGTTTGCCATCATTCATAGGGACAGAATTACCTAGGGACAGGGCCCTGTAAAGAAACCTACTTCCTTGTACCGTCATTTTGAAAATATGATCTAATTTTGTGATGCAGGGAGGGTCTCTTTTTAGACCATGCCCGTAACCTTTTTTCTGTTGACTGTTTTTGTTTCCATGCAAGAAAACATGTAGTTTCACTGTTATTCTTTTCTAAATTATAAAATAGCACAGATGTATATTGTATGAAAGCAAAATACAGCGGATGCTGGAAATCTGAAGCAAAAACTGAAAATGCTGGAAAAACTCAGCAGGCCTAACAGTATCTGTGGAAAGGAAAAACACAGTTACTGTTTTGAGTCCTTATGACTCTTCTTCAGAGCTAAAGAAAAGTAAAAGGATAATTTATACTGTTTAAGTGGGGGTGGAGCAGGTGGAGCTGGATAGAAGGCCAGCGATAGGTGGGGGCAAAGGAGAGATTGACAAAGATGTCATGAACAAAAAGGCAAAGGGATTGATAATGGTAGTGCTAAGGGCTAAAGGAGGTGAATTAAGGTAAGAAAGCAGAATGTGGTAATAGCAGGAAAGGGTAAGCTCTCTGGAAAGAACAACATGAGCAAGTGACAGATGGTCCTTGTGAGGGTGGGGTGGGGGGAGGGGACGGTGGTAGGAAAAAAGATTGAAAATATGATAAAAGGTGGGGATAAAACAATGAATAAAAATGAAAATAAATAAAATAAGTGGATAAAAATTAAAAAACGAAAAAATAAAAATTAAGAAACGAGAATGATTATTGAAAAAAGTGGATAAAAAAGGGGTTGAGGATGGAGGAGAGAGTTCATGGTCTGAAGTTGTTGAACTCAATGTTAAGCCCAGAAGGCTGTAAAGTGCCTAATCGGAAGATGAGGTACTGTTCCTCCAGTTTGTGTTGGGCTTCACTGGAACATTGCAGCAGGCCAAGGACGGACATGGCATGAGAGCAGGATGGGATGTTGAAATGACAGGAAGGCCTGGGTCACGATTGTGGACAGACTGAAGGTGTTCCGCAAACCAGTCACCCAGTCTGCATTTGGCACCTCCAATGTAGAGGAGACCACATTGGGAGCAGCGAATGCAGTAGAAGAAATTGAAGGAAGTGCAAGTGAAGCGCTACTTTACCTGAAAGGAGTGTCTGGTCCCTTGGACGGTGAGGAGGTAGAGGGACAGATGTTGCACCTTCTGTGATTGCATGGGAAGGTGCAATGGGAGGCAGATGAGGTGTTGGGGGTGATGGAGGAGTGGACCAGGGTGACCCGAAGAGAACGGTCCCTACAGAATGCTGACGGGGGTGAGGGGAAGATGTGTTTGGTGGTGGCATCATGCTGGAGTTAGTGGAAATGGCAGAAGATGGGTCTTTTTTATATTTTTGTAGTTTTTATATTTTATATATTTTTGTAGTTTGTTACAGCCACATGAGAGGTACAAACATACCACTCCAAGTCTAACTGGTTTACTTGTGAATTTAGAAGGATGAAAGACTTTTACTCAATGCCTGTATTTAACCATTTACATACTGATTGCAAAGAAATGAGTCTGACAGGCTTTCTTGAGGTATAAAACAAAAAGCAGCTAGTTTTTATCAAGTTAAAACCCACCCAAGTAAAGATAGCTAAATATGTTAAAATGTAAACTCACTTCTCGACTTTTATGACACACATTCATGTGCACCCAAGCATGCGAAATTTACAAGTTATACTCTAGGTAGTTATTGTCTTAGCCAAATTAAAGTTTAATACTGAAAGATAAACTTGGGAGTTCACGGTTTGAGTCCTTGTCTGGTCACCATGACTGCAGCATAAATGTTTACAAGTTCCTTTCAATTCTAGGAGTTGAGTTGAAGCCCATGAAACTGCAATTGCTGGAGACAATTTCTTTTTAATCTGTAATCAGTCTCATCCAGAAGTCAGTTTTGCACCTGATGTTCCTTTTGAGAGAAAATCCACTATCTCGGTGCTGGAATTTTAAACTGTAAAGGATAGGGTCTTAACTTGGGAGGGGAAAGAAGGGAGTTGCTTACTGCTCATTGGCAGATTTTTCTGACTACTCACTGCTTCTGTCTTTAGCAGCTTGTATTAAAGAGATTTCAAAATGGTTACCTCAGTCATATGACCTCCCTCATAATGATTTCAGAAGGGGTTTGTTTATCTGATGTGTGAACCGACGGTTACTTTTGTTTCATGGTCAGGGGGGTAAGTAGATTCTCTAATGTCCCAGTCACTAACCCCCTGAATGAGTCATTAACTATCTTAACGAGATAGGAAAACATGACTCCATGTAACCATTGTTTTAACAGACTTTGTCTTCATTGGAGAAGTTGTCTTATAGAAATGCAAAAGCTATGTCCAGTACATTTCAGTAAATCCCTTAGAAGTGGTTCTGGCATCCTCAGGTGTGAAGTTCCAGAGAAGAATGTTGTGGCATGCCTGAATTGCAATTCGCTATGGAACTTTCCAGAAACTGGTCAACTTGTAATACCAGATGTCAGGTATCTTCTGGCAGTCATCTTCAGCCAGTGCCTTTTGTCTTTAAAAAGTCCTTTTTAAACAGCCCAGTTATGTTTGGTCAGCTGATGAAATTACCGATTAATATCACTCATGCACAAGTCACATTATCGTAACAAGTTCAATTTTTCAGCAAGTTGACAAAGCTTTGCTTTAGAAGTTATCAACAGCCCTTTTTTCAGCTAATGTAGCCTTTGATTTTCACACCTCAGTCTGTCACACAAGATTAATTTTGGTTATCTCTTATTTGGCTTCTCGTAATAGTTTCATTTAGTAACTGTTGTCTGACTGAAAATGTCATTATTTAAGCATTGGTGTCTTAATCTGAAAACGCACAATTTTGATATTTGTGTTTGAAACTGGTATTGAATTAGTTATCTGATGTATTTCCTGTATTGCTCGGATGCAACTCATTTATATTTGGAAGATAGACAAATTAGATTACTTTCTTTTGAGAAGATCATCTTTAATGTACGAATGTTCTTTGTTAGTAATCAGGTGCAACATGCAAAAGTCATTGCAGAAGTTCTAGTTTTGCAATATTAACTCTAAGAAATAGTGCATTTCATATGTAAGTGGAGCTTTAACTGCTCTAATTTATCAAAAGGTACTTTTCTCACGAGGAAAAATAGGAAGGCTACTGCACCATTAATATGAAGCTGGCTCTCAACCTATAGACAGGAAAGGAAAACACAAAATTTGGAAAGTGAAGGGAAAAAATAAATGTGGGCGAATTCTTCATATGCCAAGTGATAATATCCATAATTACAGTTTACTGCAATTCTCGTAACAATCTTGGCTGTGTTCCACTGAT
The DNA here is from genome assembly GCF_017639515.1 of Carcharodon carcharias. Classification (NCBI taxonomy): domain Eukaryota; kingdom Metazoa; phylum Chordata; class Chondrichthyes; order Lamniformes; family Lamnidae; genus Carcharodon; species Carcharodon carcharias. The sequence continues at coordinate 88,912,869 of NC_054483.1, forward strand.
CATGTGTACGGCCTGATTTGACAAGAGGAATTAGTGATGGCATATTTTTCCACAATATTATCAATAATTGTCATAGCGCCTGACACCTGTAAGCAGTTCTGCAATCTCTCTCTCTCTCTCTCTCTCAATGCCATGCAATTTTTTGGATATTTGTGTTGAACTGATAACTTAGTTTGCCTTTTTATTTGTAAACAGTGCCATCATGACTGGTTCATACAACAACTTCTTCCGCATGTTTGATAGAAATACCAAGCGGGACATCACACTTGAAGCATCTAGAGAAAGCAGTAAGCCACGTGCCATCTTGAAACCACGTAAGGTTTGCACAGGTGGGAAAAGGAAGAAAGATGAAATTAGTGTTGATAGTCTGGACTTCAACAAGAAGATTCTGCATACAGCTTGGCATCCTAAAGAGAACATCATAGCTGTTGCTGCAACTAACAATTTGTATATATTCCAGGATAAAGTAAATTAAATTTGGCTTGATTTAGGATGAGACTTATTCTTGCACAGATAAGCCTAACAATTTTCTTTGAAGGAAAATGTCTTGTTCTCCAAAATTAATACATCTGATGCACATACTTGCACAGCTACAGGAGGAGCATTGACCTATTCATTTGTACTTGTGATGCATTTCTGCCTTCAGTCAGGACATTACTTTCCTGTTCTCTGGATGTGAGAAACCCACGAGAAGCAGACTGGAAGGACAGTAATGGTCACATAAGGCTATCTCTTCAATATTGATTTACTTAATCAAGTCTGAGCTTTCCATTATGATAGAAGACCAAAAGTGAAACACAGTTTAATGCCTGTGTAATCTGTCCTTACTGTGTAATTTTTGGCCTTTATGAACATGAATTGTGCTTGATTTATGCCTGTAAACATTCCTCCTCTGGTCTCCGTCTTTTTGGCTCAAGTGTCCTGGGCTTGAACACTTCGGGCTTTAAGCAGAGTCAGTGGACATATTTTTTTTTTCTCTTGTATAATAACATTTACTTACTGACTGTGTATCTATAACCACACCACCTGGTGTAAAAACCACTTAATAAAACAACAAATCGTGAAAATGTGTTTTTAAATCTGAAGATATGTAATGTGGCTTTGTGATTCTTTTTGCAATGTAAACTAGGAAAGCTAATTTGAAGTGACTGAGTTTAACATGGAATAGTGCATGTTACACTTTTTTCTGGACAGCAGAATAAGTAACATTATTGTATGATAGAAATTCAATTTAATTTGCAATGTATTTCACAAAAGCGATTGCTGAAAAATGAACTGAACTCCATTCTTATGAAAAGATATTATATTTTTATAGTCCTTTTTTTGGTTGCTTGTCTGGATAATCAATTTAAATGGAAGTGGAGTAGTTAAATAAGTTGTCTTACACTTCCTGCAAATGACTATCTAAAGAGTGCTTCCCTGAACTGTTACATTGCTGAGAGTCAGCAGTAACCCTATACCTCATCATACATTTCAGATTATTCATTGCATTGTAGTAATCATGACCTTCTTGCTCTGAAGAAGAGTTATATGGATCCGAAACGTTAACTCTGTTTCTCTTTCCACAGATGCTGTCGGACCTGCTGAGTTTTTCCAACATTTTCTGTTTTGCAGATTTCCAGCATCTGCAGTATTTTGCTTTTACCTATATGTTTACTTCCTTTACTTCAAAGAATATGTAATTGCTCTTTCTTATGCACAGTGTCAGATCCATAACTTTAGAGCGAAGGAAAGTTGTAATGTTCACTCCAAAGCTACGTTTATACTTTGGAGAGAATCAGAATTAACGTTTGAAGTTGATGACCTTTTCCTTGACTCTGATGTAAGTTCATTGACCTGAAACTTTACATCAGTTCCTTTCTCCACAGATACTGCCAGATCTGCTGTGTAATGCCAGCATTTTCTGTTTTTATTTCAGATTTCCAGCATCCGCAGCATTTTGCTGTTGTACCTTATTCCTTCTGTCTGTTGTGCCTGTTTGCGCTCACTTTCTCTCTCTCTCTGTTCTTCTCCCTCTGTCTTGTGCAAAATATTTGTTAAAAATCATGAAAGGTAAAGCACTTTCATGTTCATGTATCGTTTTGTTTCAACTCTCCTTCCACTCCAACCCACCACCCCCCCCCCCCCCCCCCCCCCCTTTTAGTAAATAAAGTTTGTACTGTTTTCTTTGACATGAAATTAAGGGAATTTTCACCCAATCTCCTTAATTTAAAATTGTATTTGCATAGTAAGCATACTTCTCATTCCTCCTCAATAACTATTTGGTTCACTTTTCCCATGTTTTTAGCTCAGGATCAACCAAAATATTACTTTTTTCCACCTTCACTACAAGTTTGCTAAAGAGTAATGATTTTCTCTCATTGCCCCATACCCAAGGTTTTCTGTACAAAAACTGCTTAAACTGTGATCGATTTAATCATGATATAGTTTACTTGTGATATACAGTTTCTTGTTTTAATTTATTTCAGTTTTGATCAAGTGGTTTTTGAAACTACACTTTATTATAATTTCTATGTCAGAATATTTTTCAGTATCATGTAGAACATTTTCATTAAGTCTCAAGTAATTAGCTTGCAGTGCTTTCTGGCATAAGTTATAATGCATGCATTTGGAAGGGTGCTCATGATAAATGACTCTGACAAGTCATTGAAACCAAGAAAATTGAAAGCAATAATTTCAAAGGATCCTGTAGTGTTTTGCATGAAGTGCACAGACAACTGTATAAATCAATGTTGCAATGGATTTACTGTCCGTGGATTGGTATTCTTAATACTTCCTTGCAGCTTCTAATGTGTTCTAACTTTGAATGTTAAAATGCTTTGAAAATATAAGTAGGAACATTGTATTAGAGATGTAAATGAGTTATAATGCTATATTCAATTTAAAATGTGCTTCATTTTAGCACTTATGAGCATTAAGTTTGACCTGGTGCCAAAACAAGTTCAAGTGTGCTAAAGCAGTAATTTGCATGTGCCTTTTTATTGTTTTACTTTATTTTTATATATATATTTTATATATATATACATAGAATTATTTAATACATTTTAATTGTTTGTATAAAATCTGTTTAGATTTTAAGGTGTACATGGTAAGCGATAAAGTTCTAAGTAAATGGATCCTTTTTAAAACTGTATGGCACAAGATTTGCAAGAGTAATTAGGATTGTAGTTTCAAAGTTGTCAAGGTGGAATTAAAATTGGGAAATTTAGTATAGGATGAAAAATCAGTCTGCTCTATTTTACTCTTGTTTCATAATAACACATTGCCTTCAGTTTTCTTTCAATTTACAAGATTAACACTTGGGGTAGCTGTCCCTCTAGGGCTAGTTACTTCCAAATCATATAATTTAATTTAGGCCTCATCACTTGCTGAACAGAATCTTTTTGACTGGTCCAGATGTTTATATGTTTCTATTTCTTTCGTTATGTTGAGGCCAGGAAAATTTGGTTTTGAGCTGTGTTTAGTTAATGTATCAATATTTTATAGATTATTCAGAATAATTAAATCTCTAAAATATATTCAAATCTTGTGTTCTATCCATCTTCTCTCTTCTTAGCTCATTTATGTTTAATTTTTAGATTTTTTTGAATGCAATTTCTATATCTTGTCCAGTTAGTGTTAATATATTAAATGAAAGTCATGTCTGGATCATTATTTTTTAAACTAATGACTGCTTGCAGATAGATGTACAGTTTTCAGGCTCTAAAATTGCCTCAAGAGTGTGAGCTCAGTATTATGTTAACCTCAACAAAGAAATATCAATCAGTGTAGGGGATAAATTGCAGTAATGTGTTTAGATACAATAACATTTTGGGAAGAAGTATTTATTGAAGAACATTTCCAAATTCAGTTTAATGGAGACATTAATTCTAAGGGTGGGTAGTTATTTCTATATAGCTAACCCCATCTATTACCTATTTTTTTTTTTGCAGAAATACACTTAGTCTTACACATCAATTCTTAAAATAAAACTATGGGCAGAATCTTCAGGTCAGTGAGTGGGGGTGGGCCCCGCTTGCTGATGTGTAAAATGATGCACAGTGATGTTGGGAGTACGTCCTGACGTCACCGCATGTCATTCTGATTCCCAGATCGGTGGGCACGCAACCAACTCCGCTGTGTGCCCGTTGAACTGTCAAAGGCCTATTAAAGCTATTTAAAAACTAATTAAAGTAATTAATTAAGCTGCCCGTTCAACCTTAAGGTTGGCAGGCAGGCGAAAAGCCCAGGCGACCTTCGCATTTATCATGAAACCTCATCCACGGGCGGGATGAGGTTTCGTGAAGGGTTTATGAATTAAATAAATTTTTAAAATTGAAGTTCATTGACATGTCCCAGCTCATGTGACACTGTCACATGAGGGGACGTCTTAAATTTTATTTTCCTTTACTAAAATTTTTTAAAAATTGCACTAATCTCCCTGAGGCTGCTCCGTGCCTCGGAGATTTCTGCATTCTTTAGAGCGTATGCGCGGAAGAGTGCAAGCCCCAACTCTTCCTCCTCCCCCCGCCTGCCCGCACAGGGAGCGCTTAGTGTCTCCGGGTGCACGTCATGCTGGGTGGGTTTTAATTGGCCCGCCCACGCAAAAGGGTGGTGCCCAGCTGATCACGGGCAGCAATCGGCTGCATGCTAGCTTGCTCCCACCCAACCCCCCAATGGGGAGAAAATTCTCCCCTATGGGTAATTCGGATAAGATCGTAGAAGAATGCAGCACCGATGGAAGACTTTCAGCCCATTGATTATGCCCTGGCCCCCTCTAAGCAATCGAGTTAGTCCCACACGCCCATTATTTACTCAGATCCCTGCAATTTTCTTTCTCCATTAGGTGTATATCCAATTCGCTTTTGAATCTGTATCCAAAGATGGGTCATGAAAAGTACAAACACTCCTCTGTTATATTGGGCAAGTTAATCCTTTTGGAATACAATTGCTTCAAGGCTCACTCGCTTACAGATCATTTGCAGTGTGTCATTTTAATTTTATCATAATTGGTTTCATTGTGTTGTAGCCCCAGTGATGTAAGTAGGACTGTGGGTTTTGAATGCTTACTCGCCTTGCCACTTCTAGAGGGAGGTGGTGGCATAGTAGTATTGTCACTGGATTAGTGTTCCAGAAATCCAGGGTAATGCTCTGAAGACTCTGGTCGTATCCAGCCATTGCAGATGGTGAAATTTGAATTCAATAAAAATCTGGAATTAAAAGTCTGATGACCACAAAACCATTGCCCATTGTAAAAACCCATCTGGTTCACTAACGTCCTTTAGGGAAGGAAATTTGGCCTACGTGTAACTCCAGACACACAATGTGGTTGACTCTTAAAATGCCCTCCGAACAAGGGCAATTAGGGATGGGCAATAAATGCTGGCATAGCCAGCATCTCATGACCAATTTTTTTTTTTAAAAAAGCAGTAAATTCATTAATGGATTCTAAATTTTCCCTGCATCTCCATTTTAGAAAGTATAGCAACTGATGAGATTAAAGACAATGGCTCCAGTAAATCTCTAATTCATTCTTTCTTGAAATAAATGTTATAATACAAAGCTTTTGTGGGGTGTAAGATTTAACTTCAATGAAAATGGTCATGCTCATCCTGAGGAAAAATCACCTATTCCTAAACTTCTAACTTGTTAATTTTTTGTGCCTTTTCTGTAAACTGAGGTCTGACCTAAACAACTTCAACTTGCAAATTTTTCCTTGGTCCATTATCGGGTCCAAAACCATTTATTATCTTATGTCTTAAGTTACTGGTTAATAATAATTAATAGAGTGAACAAGGTTTTACCTTGAAATAGTTTGTGTTGCCCCTCCTTGCGCCTTTGCACAGTCAAGTGTTTGGTGATTGAGATTTGAATACAAAGCCTAATAATCTTGAAGCAAAAACAAGTCCAAATCGTATCTTAATTTCACTCATTGTTAACTGAGCAAATTAGAACAACCACATTGCTGTTAGACAGAAGGCACATCAGTCAGATTCTGACTTTATCATATATAATGGATATACAATACCAGTTGTTGGATATAATATGCGCAGATCCGGAATGAATTTTGTGTTGTTTGATTATTTTTTGTGTGCCAAAGTAATGGCTATTGGTCATACATATTGATCTAAATTATACAAGATTAAGCTGTAATTCGGGCTATTTTAATTTTTTCATTCAGGAAGAAAAATGCATCATTCTTTACCACTTCTGGTGAATAAAACAATTCTCAGCCCTATTGTTGATGTCCTAAATTGCCCTTTGAATAATTTTAGCCTTTTGTTGCACTGACTTGGCTCACCTTGAAGTAGTGCTCTAGATCATTGTTGTCCAATGCGCTTGGTGCTTGCCACATATGGCGAATCGGCCATCAACATGAGATGAATTGATGCTCTTCATTTTTGGAACCACAGATTGCAGCAGTGGGAATGAGGCGGCAAGTGGTGTTCCACAAAAATCCGTGCTGGGACCGTTGCTGTTCACAATTTACATTAGCGATTTTGGGTTGGAAAGTACAATTTTTAAATTGCGGATGACACCAAATTGAGAGAGACAGCCAATACTAAGGAAAACTAACAAATCACGGAGGATGTCAAATTTGTAGAATGAGCATATAATTGACAAATTAAGCTCAACACAGATGAAGGAAGAATAGGGAAGCCATGGACTGCAGTGGTTCAAAAAAGGCAGCTCACCATATTGAGGGCAATGAGGGATGGGCAATAAATGCTGGCCCAGCTAGTGACGCCCACATTCCATGAATGAATTTTTTTTTTAAAGTTATTACTTGGATGGTGCAAGTTGAGCTGGGATAGAGGAACAAGTACAGTACACTAATCACTAAAAGCTGTGCCATATGTTAGCAAGGCTAACCAAGCACTAGACTTTATTTGTAGAGGAATAGAATTGATAACTCGGGAAGCTATGTTTAAACTTGTATTGGACCTTGGTCAGACCGCACTTGAAGTACTGCGAGCAGTTCTGGTTGCCATATGAAACAAAGAATATAGAGGCACTGGAGAGGGCGCAGCGAAGATTTCCTAGGATAATGTGATATGAGGTACATAAACCTTTTAAAGGAATCTATCTTAAACTGCTATCAATCACTACCACCTTGACAGGATCTGATGCATTAGTCCCTTGATTTGTATTTGGTCTACAAGCAGCAATAGAAGACATCCGGTGCATACGCTCGCCTAGTTAATTGGATCTGTACATAGTCTTATATTCAAATAAAATTCTCATCATTGTTTCACTTAATTCTTGTGTGATTGGTATGTTTATGTCGACTAGAGAAGAATGTTACATGACAGCATAATTTTTAAGATTTGACTGAAACCTACAAGCCTCAACCCTTCACGTGCAGTAGAAGAAAAGAACTGGTATGAAAGTGAAAAAAACTAAAGTCTCACTATGTGTAAGTGATTCTGCAGCTCAAGGAATATTGGGATATTGTTGCACATCCAACTAGCTAGCAGCAGATTATTTTTAATTCATTTACAGGACATGGGCGTCACTGGCCAGTATTTATTGCCTATTCCTAATTGCCCTTAAGGTGGTGGTGAGCTGCCGCCCTGAACTATTGCTGTCTCTGGCATAGGTACACCCACAGCGCTGTTAGTAGGGGGAGTTACAAAATTTTGACCCAGCGACAGTGAAGAAACGGCGATCTATTTCCAAGTCAGGATGGTGAGTGGCTTGATGAGAACTTCCAGGTGGTGGGTGGCGTTCCAATATATTTACTGCCCTTGTTCTTCTATAAGACCATAAGATGTAGCAGCAGAAGTACGCCATTCGACCCATCAAGTCTGCTCCGCCATTCAATGAGATGGCTGACCTGATAATCCTCAACTCCACTTTCCTGCTTTTTCCCCATAACCCTTGATTTCCTTACTGATTAAAAAATGTCTATCTCAGCCTTGAATATAATTAACAACCCAGCTTCTACAATCCTCTACGGTAAAGAAGCCCACAGACTGACTACCATCTGAGAGAAGAAATTCCTCCTCATCTCTTTTAAATGGGCACCCTCTTACTATAAGATTATGCCCTCTGTCCCTAGACTTTCCCACAATGGGAAACAACCTCTCAGCATCTACCCTGTCAAGCCCCCTAAGGATCTTATATGTTTCAATGAGATATGCCTTTCATTCTTCTAAACTACAATGAGTAACAGGCCCAACCTACTCAACCTCTCTTCAGAAGAAAATCCCTCCATACCCGGGATCAACCGAGTGAACCTCTGGACTGCCTCCAATGCCAGTATATCTTTCCTTGGGTAAGGGGGACAAAACCGTTCACAGTATTCTAGGTGTGACCTAACTAGTGCCTTGTATAGTTTTAGCAAGACTCCCCTTTTTTTATACTCCATTCCTTTTGAAATAAAGGCCAATATCCACTTGCCTTACCTATTACCTGCTGAATTTATATGCTAGCTTTTTGGGATTCATGCACGAGGATCCTCAAATCCCTCTGTGCTGCAGCTTTCTTCAGGCTTTCTCCATTTAAGTAATATTCTGATCCTCTTCTTCCTGCCAAAATGCATAACCTCACACTTGCCCACATTATATTCCATCTGTCACATTTTTTCCCACTCACTTAACCTGTCTATATCTCTGTAGACACTGTCATCCTCACCACTTGTCTCCCCACCTATTTCTGTGTCTTCTGAAAACTTGGCAGTAGTATTCATTCCCTCATCCAAGTCACTAATATATATTGTAAATAATTATAGCCCCAGCACTGATCCCTGTGGCACTCCATTAGTTACAGGTTGCCACACACCCCCTCCCCCCACCCCCCGTATCCCAACTCTGTCTTCTATTAGTTAGCCAGTCCTCTATCCATGCTAATGTACTAGCCCCAATACCATGGGCTCTTTCTTGGGTTTGGAAGGTGCTGCCTAAGGAGCAGTGGTGAGTTTCTGCAGTGCATCTTGTAGATGGTACACGCTGCTGCCACTGTTTGTCAGTGGTGGAGCAAGTGAATGGCACCCCTTCCGCAAACAAGCAAGTGGGCTGTTTTATCCTGGATGGTGTTGAGCTTCTTGAGCATTGTTGGAGCTACACTCATCCAGGCAAGTGGAGAATATTCCATTACACTCCTGACTTGTGCCTTGTAGATGGTGGTCAGGCTTTGGGGAGTCAGGAGTATGTTACTGGCCACAGGATTCCAAGCCTCTGACCTGCTCCAGTTTAGTTTCTGTTCAATGGTAACCCCCCAGGATGTTCATGGGGGATTCAGTGATGCTAATTCCATTGAATGCCAAGGTGCAATGGTTAGATCCCCTCTTGTTGGAGATGGTCATTGCCTGGCACTTGTGTGGCACGAATGTTACTTAACTCTTGTTAGCCCAAGTCTGGATATTGTCTAGGTCTTGCTGCATTTGGACATAGACTGCTTTCTAATCTGCGGTGTCATGAATTATTCTGAACATTATACAATCATCAGCAAACATCCCCACTCCTGACCTTATGACGGAAGGAAGGTCATTTATGAAGCAGCTGAAGATGTTTGGGCCTAGGACACTACCCTGAGGAACTTTGCAGTGATGTCCTGGAACTGAGATGATTGACCTCCAACAACCACAACCATCTTACTTTGTGCTAGGTATGACTCCAACCAGTGGAAAGTTTTCCCCCTGATTCCCATTGATTCCAGTTTTGCTCAGGCTCCTTGATGCCACACTCAGTCAAATGCTGCTTTGAAATCAAGGGCAGTCACTCTCGCCTCACCGCTAGAGTTTCAGCTCTTTCGTCCATGTTTGAACCAATGAGGTCAGAAGCTGAGTGACCCTGGCAGAACCCAAACTTAGCGTCAGTGTGTAGGTTATTGCTGAATGTGCTGCTTGATAGGATTGTTGATGACCCAATACATCACTTTACTGATGATCGAGGGTAGACTGATAGGGCAGTAATTGGTTGGTTTGGATTTGTCCTGCTTTTTGTGTACCAGACATAGCTGGGCAATTTTCCACATAGCCGGGTAGATGCCAGTCTTGTAGCTCTACTGGAACAGCTTGGCTTGGGGCGCAGTAAGTTCTGGAGCACAAGTCTTCAGCACTATTGCCAGAACGTTATCAGGGCCCATAAATTTTGCGGTGTCTGATGCCTTCAGCCATTTCTTGATATCACGTGGAGGGAATCGAACTGGCTGAAGACTGGCATCTGTGATGCTAGGGACCTGCGGAGGAGGTTCAGATGGATCATCTACTCAGCACTTCTGGCTGAAAATTGTTGTGTATGCTTCAGCCTTATCTTTTGCACTGATGTGCTGGTCTCCTCCGTCATTGAGGATGGGGATATATTTGGAGTTTCCTCCTTCAATGAATTGTTTAATTGTCCACCACCATTCATGACTGGATGTGGCAGGACTGCAGAGATTAGATCTGATCCGCTGGTTGGGGAATCACTTAGCTCTGTCGATCCCTTTCTGCTTATGCTGTTTGGCACGCAATTAGTCATGTGTTGCAGCTTCGCCAACTTGACACTTCATTTGTAGGTATGCTTGGTGCTGCTCTTGGCATGCCCTCCTGCACTTTTCATTGAACTAGGGTTGATCCCCTAGCTTAGTAGAGTGGGGAATAAGCTAGGCCATGAGGTTACAGATTGTGGTTGAGTACAATTGTGCTGTTCGAAATCTATCCCATTTAGCATGGTGGAAGTGTTACACAGTACGATGGAGCGTATCCTAAATGTGGAGACGGGACTTCGTCTTCACAAGGATTGTGCGGTGGTCACATCTACCGATACTGTCATGAACAGATGCACCTGCAGCAGGCAGAATGAGGTCAAGTATATTTTTCCCTCGTGGTTCCCTTACCACCTGCAGCAAACCCAGTCTAGCAGCTATGTCCTTTAGGACTTGGCTAGCTCAATCTGTGGTGGTGCGTCCGAGCCACTCTTGGTGATGGACGTTGACGTCCCCTATTCTGTGCCCTGCCACCCTCAGTGCTTCCTCCAAGTGCTGTTCAACATGAAGCACTGATGCGTCAGCTGATGGGGGTGCAGTATATGGTAATCAGCGGGAAGTTTCCTTGCCCATGTTTGACCTGATGCCATGATACTTAATGGGGGCCGGAGTCAATACTGAGGACTCCCACGGCAACTCCCTCCTGCCTGTATACCGTTACCGCCACCTCTGGTATCTGGAACATGATCTGTAAGATATGATACCGTGAGTCTGACTAGTCTGTGAGACAGCTCTCCCAATTTTGGCACAAGCCCCCAGATATTGTAAGGACGACTTTGCAAGGTCAACAGGGCTGGGTTTGCCGTTGTCATTTCTGGTGTCTAGGTGGATCCCAGGTGGGCCATCCAGTTTAATTCCTTTTAATTGACTTTTTAGTGGTTTGATACAACTGAGGGGCTTGCTAGGCCACTTCAGAGTCAACCAAATTATTGTGGATCTGAAGTCACATGTAGATTTCCTTCACTAAAGGGCATTAGTGAATCAGGTGGGTTTTTATAACAATCGACAATGGTTTCATGGTCATCATTAGACTTATTACAGGTATTTTTATTATTGAATTCAAATTCCATCATCTGTCATGGTGGCATTACACTGAGTCTCAGGATTACCAGTCCAGAGTCAATACCACTATGCCACTGCCACCCCACAGATCCCAGGAAGATCCTTTGAATTTGGGAGGGCTTAATCAGCATAAGTGTAGCTGCTGTGACATTTAATCAGGAACAGAAATGAAATATCTAACTATGGAAAGTGTAAGCAGAACTCCCAGGAGCGACTCCATTACTGTTGCTTACTGACCCTATAAGAGCTCAAGGGAAGTTAAAATACTGCAGACTGGGCTAAAAGAAGAATCCATCCAGTAAAAACTCCTAACAGCTAAAAGAAGGCAGGAAAAAGCTTTTTTCTTTTGTTTAATTGCACTTCTAAAGCCTGCAGTTCATTTTCCTGCACAAATCACTGCTTTGTGGTTAGAGCTTGGAGTTAACCCAGGAAAAATCAGTTCAACATGACCATCGTTACAATGAAGTAGTAACCTATGACAAGCTAAGGCAGTGACCACTCAGCTATATTAACTTTAGTAAAGCTGTCACGCAGCTTTAAAAGTACTATAAAAAGCTAAAGGATTACCACAGTTTTGAAAGCTCAATTGTGAGGCAGCAGACCTCCTTTCTGAATTTACTTTGTTCTGACAATGAATCAAGCTGTGTTTTCTGAACTTCATTATTCCTGAAACGGACAAACAAGCCATTACGATTAAAAGTGCTGTAAGCAATGAAGGCCTGAATATGCCTGTTTGTCCAATGACCATCTTAAAAATCTGGTCAACACTTGAAGATCATTTAGGAGTGAAGCTCAACTTCCAAATACACCATCTGGAATTCATGTCCTTTAGGCAACAACTAACAGAGACCATTGACCAATTCATAAGTAGTTGCAGAGACAAAGGGCGTGATTGTGACTTAACAGCTGCAGAGGTAGCCGACAGAATAATTCAGCTCGTAATAGCATCTATCCTGACAGAAGCATTCCAAAAAGCCCCCTTGGACCAACCCAAAGGTTACACCATAGAAACATTACTGCAAAGACGCAAGCACAGAACCATACTATTGGGTAGACAGTCTACAGCCTATGCATATTTTGTCCACCAATGGCAAGATAGCCAAAATAGGCAAGCCTAGTAAGTAATGCAGGTGATATGGCCTCATAAATGCACCCAAAAACTGCCCAGCTTTTAACGCTGTAGGGAAGGCATGTGGCACCAGAAGATACCAGAAGTGTCGATGCAGAAAGCAAAGACCAAAAAAAGTGGTTTGACAGCACAGGAAGCCACAGCCACAGGCCCGACAGGTGCAGCATTCCAACCAACCAACAGTGCATACCAAACAGCATGAAGACAAGATCCACAAAATGTCTAGCCAAGCTCTATGGTCAGATGAGGATGACTAAACATCGATACACAAAATGAGCTGACATTCAGCATAGTGAACATCAAAGAATGCATTGGCACAGTGGTACCAAAAGAAGCCTTTGCTATCATCCAGATTAAATGCCCACAGATGCAGCATCAGCATAAACACCATGCAAAACTGGATACCGGTGCAGGTGCAAACATCCTTCCACTTCAAACACTGAAATGTACCAAAAGACAAGTGGCAAATGATGATTCAACCAACTCCTGCAAAACTCACCATGTACAATGGCTCAGCGATTCCATTTCTGGGATCCATTGCATTCAACTGTCGCTATAAAATCTCACCCTGGTCACCCCAGATGTATTGTGGACACCACAGGTCCAATGCTTGCAGGCCTACTGGCATGCAGGGATCTAACCCTGGTCACCATCTACAGTGATAATGATGAAGGCATCAGATCACAAGGACACCTCAATCACCTCAGTAACCAACCTAACATCTTATACCTGGACAGGTTTGAAAGGATTGGAAATTCAAGAGTGCTGTAGTATTGCATCTGCATGTAAATGCTACTCTGTCCATCAATCTGCCACAGAAGTGTAGTATTCACATCCAGACCAAGATGAAAGCCGAACTAGGTAGGATGGAGAGTGATGGCATAGTCCAAAAAGTCCCAAGGCATCTGAATGCAGCTCTAAAACAATACTCATAAAATTCCCACATTTGAGGAGCTGAACCCCACGACTGTGAACACCAAATTCTTCTCTAAACTCAATGCTAAAAATGACTTCTGGTCAATGCATCTAGAGAAGACATCCCAGGAGTTAGTGACATTCCATACTCCTTTTGGGAGACAGTTTTCAAAGGTTGCCATATGGACTTTCCATAAGCCAGGACATTTTCCAACAACATACAGACAGGATCATGTGCAAGATCCTAGGACATGTCTACATAGCAGACAACATCGCCATTGTTGGTATAACAAAACAGAAGCACAGTTGAAAATTTGTACCTTCTGATGGAAGCTGCATGCCGAGAAGATACTGAATTTATTCAGAAATGCAACATCAATTCTATACAGATCAACTTTCTCAGATCCATCTATTCCGATACAGGCTTCCACCCTGACCCTAGCAAGCTCAAAGATGTCAATGCAATGCCCACTCGACAAGAAAAAAATGGCCTGCAACATTGTCTTGGTTTGTTTAATTTCCTTTCACCCTGTATACTTAACTTTGGCCTGAAAGCCTCATCTTTTTGTGAAATTCTAAAAAAGTACCTTTGTTTTGGCAGGAGGATCAGTAACATGTTTTAATGGCCTTAAAAAATCATTAGCTAAAGGACTGTCAACTATTCAGTTTTATGACCTGACTGAGGAGGCCACAAGACTACATTTGAGATTGATATATCCCAAAAAGGGAGCCTATTGCTTTTGCCTACAAGAGTTTGTCCACTGCCCAAGCTAATTACTCAAATAAAGAACACGAAACCTTGGCACTGGTATTTGGCATCCGCTTGTTCCACACTTATTTGGAAAGAAGTTCATAATGGAAACTGACCATAAGCTACTTGAAATTACCTGGCAAAACCCCCCAACTTGTGCACCACCAAGATTAGAGCACCAGGTAATTCTATGGCCACATCTGACACTCTGAGCTATTTACCTTACCCATCAAAAACTGCAGATATCTCCCTAGATCTACAAGTAGATCTTGTGGACATTGAAATAAAAGACATTTTGCATGTTGACCTATAAGTGACATGCAGCAGGTAATGTCCAATAATTCTGGACTATTATTGAATAACTATTGAAGACAGTGATTGGCAGATGGCCAGAGTTCTTCCAGGATGTTTCAGAGGCTGTAAGACCATTTTGGCTGTACAGAGCTAAACTCGGGTTATCACAAGGAGTCATCTTCAAGGAAAAGCAATTCATCATCCTAGGGTCAATGTGACCTGATATCCTCCAACATTGCACCAGGCACATAAGGGAATTGATCAAACCAGAAGACTGGCCAGACAGACGATATATTGGCCAAGAATCCACCAAAACGTTGAAAAGGCCACGAGGGAATGTGAGGCATGTCAAACCTTCATGCATACCAACCAGAAAGAATCACTATCACCTCATGAGGTACCCACACATCTATAGATCAGTCTCTCAACTGACCTCTTCAATGTCCATGGATATCCTTTGTTGATTGTAATAGATTATTTTTCCAGATTTCCCATTATCCATCAGATATACGGCAAATCTAGTGCAACCACCACAGACACACTGTTTGACGTTCCATCTATTCAGAACACCACAGGAGGTTGTTTCCGACAATGGACTCCAATAAACTGGATGATCCATTAAGGTGAGGTGTGAGAAATGGGGAGTCAACCATACCACTTCATCACCGCAGTACCTCAGAACCAATGGAATGGTGAACTGTATTGTTCAAACTGGAAAATCCTTCATCACACAATGCAATCAAACAAAACATGATCTACACGTGACCATATTGCATCCTAAGAGTGACACCACTCAGTGCAACCGTTCCCTCACCCACAGAATTGCTATTTGGCAGAAAAGTGCAGACAAACCTCCCAGTCATCACTCGTCGATGCTCCTAAGAGTATGTGATGCATTATCTGAAAAACAGGGGAAGATGAAAGATGCCCATGACTGACATAGAAGTAACGAATTACCCAGCCTGAACTTTGGACAGAAAATTTGAGTACAACAGCCAATTGATGGCTCATGGAATCAAGCAGAAATCAAAAGCATACGACCAAAACCACAAACGTATCAAGTATGAACACCAAATGGCATAACAGTGTGACAAAACAGATGCCAAAGCAGAAAAATACCACAACCAGAAGCACCACAACCATTCTGGAGTAATGCAAAAGCAGGGCCAGCCTTCAGAAGGAATGCAGTCCAAATGCTCTCAATTTTCGGGGGAATCTAGTGACACAGGGGATACTAACTGAAGAACTTGGTTTGTTTAACTAGTAGTTGGCGGTTTTCACAAAAAGTTTGAGGTGCATAAGTGATGGACCCTGCATGCCTGCCAATAATGTGCAACTTTGGCAAGGTAGCACCGTGCACCACCATCCAAATGTGTCCAACCTTCATTAGATCTATTGAAATGAGGAATTGAAAGGAGTAGGGTGCTATTGGCCTAAAAAGAGAGATTACAGGAGTTTGACCATGAGCCAAATGTCTATTAAATGTTCGGAAATTACAAGTGACAGAGAAAGCAAGGCAAGTGTCAAGTGCATAGGAGCCAAAATGTTGAGATTTGTCGATTCTTTTCCCTTCCTAAGTTGCCTAATATATTAATTCTGATTAAATAGGGACAGTTTACTCTCAAAGTTTAGCTTTTGAAAATAAACTGGAGCACGCTGTCAGAAACAGAACACTTCATTTAACATAATGCACACCCTTTGAGAGTGTGCTCACCTTACGGAATTGAATTGCAAAACCCTTTTGGAGCTGTTTTGGTTCGGGCAATGAGTGTATTGGGCTGGATTGCTCATCATTCAAAACCTCAAAGCTTTTTTCAAAAGATTGTGCATTTGTTTTTAATGAATTTTATATCATGGCGAATCTGATGACCCGATTGCTACAAGTTTGGTGAACATTGAAATTCTATTGGAGAACACTGCTCTTGATACATTTGACCTTTAACGTTTAATATATATTTTTGTAGTCTCCTCTCAATCGGCTCATTTCCAGGAAAGAGCTCCAGCCTTTGCTAGTCACCCAATCCTTAAACACTAGATATCAACCTCATGGTTCCCCTTTCTACCATTTTGTATGGCTTCAATGTTCCCTTAGTTGTGATGGTTAAAACCACCCAGAGCGGGGATTTTCCGTGCCCACCCACTGCCAGGATCACCTGATCCCGCCGCAAGTCAATGGGCTTCTGGTTGGGGTGCCACCTCGCCCACAACGGGTCCAGAAAATCCCAGCCCCAACATTCAAAAGGGCGTGGTATCCTTTGGCTTATATTCTACTGAAGTAGTAATGTAATGGAGCATTCTAATTACTTCATTGATTGCTTAACATTAATTTGACATGTTAAGTGTTCTTTCCACGTTCCTAGCCAAAATCTTTTTTTTAAACTTCATCTTTAGCTATTTCTAAACTATTCTATTGTTTTGAGACTTTTACCTATTTTCCCTGGAAAGTTTTTATGTTCAAGTTATACTGTGATGTTAGATTAAGTTTTGAAAAGGGCCAACTCCCAGATCTTTATTTGGAATGCCGCTTAGGATAAATTAATTGGAACAATGGATGGCTCAGCTGTCAAACGTGTACATTTTCGTACATAACATCAATTATGGGACAATATGGAGCCATTGAACATAACCCATCATAATTTTCAGCTTTTATACAAGAATAGTTTAAATTCACTACCTCAAGGATAGTTGATTAAGCTCCTGCATCAAGGGGGTGAAGTTCAAAGTTCAAGACAATAAATGGCAGCATGATCAGCTGATCTGCAAAGCAGAGCTGAGGGAAAGCCAGCCTTTTTTCAATGGGTTTAGAACAGTCCTGGTGGCTACATAAGTCAATTTAGGAACTACATTAGCCCACAACAAAGGACAAAATCACATGCCTATTATTTTGGCACAACGAGTGATAGGAAATGGGTAAACCTTACCATGAAAACTGCATTAATTTTTCATGTAGACATAAGCCAATTCGGTTTGCAATTGGCTTTTTTTCACAAAAGTACTCATCATCCTGCCACCCATAAAGAAAAGAGAATGCTTGTGGCAAGATCAGAGTCCTGTGTGTGAATCATACTATTTAACTGCGTATTAGGTACATTGTAAGGGGCAGGGGCCCATTTATGGGAGTGACCAGTAATACGGAATCATAGAGATTATCTACAACAGGCCTGACATTTATGCCTGTGACACCCATGTTTATTTCTTGTGATTATTTCTCAGGGGCAGGGGGGTCCAGAAAAAGGGATCATAACCTTAAAATTATAGCGAGGCCAGGAAACACTTCACAAAGGATATTGGAAATCTAGAACTTTCTTCCTGCAAAAAATTATTGCAAATAGGTCAATTGAAAATTTTAAAACTGAGATTGCTAGGGCTGAATCTCCACGGGCGGGATGAGGTTTCCTGAAGCTTTTCCAAAGTTAATTAATTAATTTTCCCACCTTTACAAACATGTCCCAACTCATGTGACACTCTCCGTGCCTCAGGGAGATCGCTGCGCTTTTTACCAGGTGGCTACTGGCTCCGAGCCTGCTCCCGCCCACCATAGGAAAAATCCAGGCCATAGAGTTTTATTAGATAATGTTATTAAAGGATGTGCAGTCAATGTGGGTAAGTGGAGTTAAAACATAGAACAGCCATTATTTAAATGAATGGTGAAATGGGCTTGAGGACCTGAATAGCCCCTTCCTATTCCTATGCAACTGCACTCAACCAGCTTAGGTATACGAAAGCCCTATATATAATTAAATCATTTATTATTTATTTATTGTATACTATATTTTTTTATTGAAACTTAACTTAATTTTAAAGGATTTAAAAATGTTTTTCTCCAAAATGTTATAAAAGGACTACTTTTGTTTGCTCTACAGGAATCTTCCAGAGAATAGAAGAATAAAAATAACTCTGTATCAGATGCTCTAATATTCTAACTAAAGTTATGGACCATCGCGCTGTTGGGGAAATCATTCATTTTCGAATGTTGTCTTTATTCCCCCAGTTGTCTTCAGCTTTTCTACTTGCTGGCTTTGTCGTTTCACAAGATTTGTGCCAAAGAGCTCTACTCTAGTTTCTGTCATGGTTTCATTTGAGTAAGTGCAGCACAAAGTGGGTGAAGATAATGGGCTCGACTGTGCTGGCAAAATAATAGGGAGTTTGATGTGGACACTGGTATTAGTATGTAAATAACCCAGCTGCTCGTACTGTGGAACAGCTATCCCATGAGTTGTAAATCACCACAAGTGGCTGAATGGTTAATGCTACTCTGCCATTAACGCCTTGAAAACATGAGTTCATTGTCAATTTCCACATGGATTTCACGAAATTGCTGCATTTGTGCTGTTAAATTAAACTCGCTGTAGAAAATTAGGTTTGGTGCTTAACAGAAGGACCATTTTAATGATCATATTTATGGTCCTGCAATGCCATCAACCTTTCCAGCCCAGAAGAGGACCAATTAAAACTCTAGATCTCATTCCTGCAGGTAGTAAATGGTTCTTGGAGGTTTTTATAAAAAATTTTTTAACTTAGCCCAAATTGTCTTTATTTCTCCATTTTTGACTCTTCTTCGCTCTACTTATTTTTCCAGCCTGCCTACTTTTCTCTATTCTTAAATCTCATTGGTTAGGAAGATAGATGGTTGGTCCCAGATGCTCCATTGATCAACTCATATCTCCAGCAATTTGAGGTGGAAAATTTTTTGTTGAACAAAAAGGAAACAGATCTTAACACATGGGCCACACCACGAGATGGCCAGCTCCAGTAAATTTTGGCCCATTGTTTAAGATCCGTGTTGCTTCCAAACAAATTGCATTTTAACAGAGATTCACATGGCTGTCCAAGCAAAAGATATCCAGCATTTTAACCGCTTTGCTCACTTCTTTCTCACTATAGGCACTTCCTTGAGAGTGACAATATGATTTCTGAATGCTATCCAAAGTAGAATGGCATCACCATAGGTGTAGGTGTCCTAGTGAGACTAATTCCTGGAGCTGTGTGCACATAGTAAGCTGTTCCATCAGGTTCTTGCTACAAAGCCTTTCGAAAACTGCTGGGAGATCTCTTATGGAATTGCTCACTACATCTGAGATTATGCTGTTGGAATGGTGGGGAGTGCACCTCAGAAAAGTAACTGTATCGTAGAGAAGACTGTTTGGCTCTTGGACCAGGACTTATGCCCTCCCCAGGAGAGGGCTGTAAAATCCAATGAGATGGCAGAGTTTTCCTCCTTCTGCTGGTATTTTACCGTGAGAGGTGATGAGTGGCCCACCTGCCCTTGGGCCAATTAAGTCCCATTAATAGGCCAGTTAATGGCCTCTTCCTGTAGCTGCTACTATTTTGCCAGCAGCTGGAGGGCAACTTGCCAGCTGGGGATGCTGTCCAGTAAAACCCGGCAGCCTTCCTGTGGGCTCATTGGAGGAGGGCAGGGTATATGTTTCCTCCTAATTGGTCACCTTGTGACCCATGGTGGACCACAAATGTATGGGCTGCCCCCTATGCTCGCGAGTGACCCCAGCTGACTTGCCAGGGCCTGTCTGATTGAGCCCAGCAATCCCTGACTCCTCTTAAATTAAACCCTGGGACTGCTCGCAAAGAACTATTCACTTAGTTCTGGTCAGGCTTAGTTTAGGCCCTAGTGATTTGGAAGTTCATGAGTTCAAGCTCCACTCCCAAGTTCTGAGCACATTCGAAATTGGCACTTCCGTGCATTTCTGAGAGAATATGGCATCATCAAATATTAGTGGGTAGTGTGGTGTAGTGGTTACTGGACTAATAATTTAATGACCTGGCTTGACAACCCAGACAATGAATCCTAATGTCACAATGGCAGCTTCTAAATTTGAATTTTGTTTAAAAATCTGGAAACGAAAAAAAAAGGCTGTTATCTGTAAAATTGACTATGAAGATGTTATCTTATTGTAAAAATCCAATAGGTTCACAAATGTTCTTTAGGGAAGGAACTCTCTCCTTACTCAATTTAGTCTATACGTGACTCCTGTCCTATCGCAATGTGATTGACTTTTACTTGACAGCTAAAATGGCCTCTCAAATCTATATCTTGAGATATAGATTTTATCTGGATTTTGTTATGCATTAAAGCTGTTGTATGTCTGCTCAAGTGGTTGTAAAAAATGCACTATACAAAAAAAGCAACGGTTGACTTCTTCCAGCATCCTGACCAACGTTTAGCCCTCAGCCAAAACATTTTCTAACAAAAGTACTTGCAATAATATAGCATCATTCAAGACCACTGGATGTCCTGAGGCGCTTCACAGCCAAAAAGTTACTTCTGTAGTGTTGCCTAGCAGGCAAGCACATCAGATAGTATAAGCGCAAGAAACTCAAACAACTGGCAGTGTGACGGAGGACAAGATCATCTGTTTTTGGTTTTGACGATTGAGAATTGAATCTCAGCCAGGACACCCTGAGAACTCTCCTGGTTGTCTTTGAGTTGGATCTTTTATACCCGACTCAGAGTAGGTGTTACGTCTCAGCTGCACATCTCATGAAAGTTGGTGCTTTTGACCACCCAGGTCATTCTTCTCATTACCACTTGTAGGATATTACTGTATGTAAATTGTTGACAAGTAACCACACTTCAAAAGTAATTCATTGGCTACAAGGGGCATTCTTGGGATATGGAAGAAAATGATTTTTTATGTTGCACCTATAATTCTAGGGGAAGAATTTAATGTTGGCAATGGGGGTCTTGCCCACCAGTTGGAGAACTGGCAGCAGCCCTCTGCCACCTCCATTGGTAAAGGCCTGCTCCAAGAACTGCTGGCCAATCAGAGGGAGCAGTGGCAGATGCCAGTAATGCACACACCAGAGGGACCCAGGGCACAGGTGAGTTAGGGCAGGATGGAAGGTTGGGGCGGGGGAATTGGTAACTGGATGGGGGGGGGGCATCAGGGGAATCCCAAGAAAGGGCACGGGATAACTGTCAGCAGGTCTCCCCTCTCCCAACTCTTTGTAATATATGGTCCCTCACTCAGGCACCAAATAACTTTGGGTGAGGGACCCATTCCCCTCCTAACCCTGCCCCCCCCCCCTCCCCCTGCAGAAGCCTATGCGTTCTGGGCTTCCCGGGTGGCAACTCCACAGCCCACCAGGGGTTAAATGCCAGCAGCAATGGAATGAGGCCCTAGAGTGGACACTAATTGCTTCACGCAAGATCTGGGCAGGAGGGCCATCCATGAGCCTTCCTGCCCTTAATCAGGCAGCAGTGTCCCATCCTGCACCCTCCCATCCTATTGAGCAACCCCAACCTCCAAAATCCCCACCAGAGTGGCATTAAATTCTACCCTGGGTTTCATCATATTCTCGTTTTGTATCAGTAGAATTGCAGAAAATTGGCTTTTGTTCCACAAATATTGCCAGAGTTAAATTCATGCTTTACCTGGTTTTGAAATTTTATCCAAGAGTGATTACTTTCATTATTCTCATCATGGTTTACCTATGGATTTTCATCCTAAGAAATTTTACATCTCCAGTGGAGGAGGAGTGAGGATTGCTCACAACCATTGCTCTTGCATTCTATGAACAGCCAATTGTTGTCAATTGGAATAATCTGACCAAGGTACCCTCAAATCCATGGTTGACGTTGTAGTCAACAAACAGCAGCTTGCATTTTTGCCTTTGATAAAACATTCCAAAGTTTAATACATTAAATAAAACTTAACACCAAACCTTATAAAAGCTTAATCAAAGATACAGCATTTAAGGAGTACTTTAAATGAGGAGAGGCAAGGTTTAGAGAGAGGCACAGGCAACTGAACAAATGGTTGTTAATGGTGGAGCAGTGGAAATCAAGGATTTGCAAGCAGACAGTAACGGAGGAGTGCAGAGATCTGAGGAGATAGTGAGGGGTGAGGCTATGGAGGAATTTAAAAACAAGAATGAGATTTTAAAATTGTGGCATTGTTGGCCTGGGAACCAATGCGAGCATGGGGCACGCATGAACGTTACTTCATACAAGTTACAATATGGGCAGCAGAGTTTTGGATGAGCTCAAGTTTATGGAGATGGGAGGACAGTCACAATTGTGTTAGAATAGTCACATCAAGAGCTAATAAAGGTATGGATCAGGGTTTCAGCAGCAGATAGAAGAAGGGAAAGTGTCATATTGTTGAGCGTCTTCAGCGGACAAAAATAGGGCTGGAGATCCCATGACCCTGACCTTTCATTTCTTTAAGTGCCATGAGCTTCTGACAAAACAAAAGCTTAAGTATTTCAAACACAAATGGCAATTGTACAGTTAACTTCAATTATCTTGCCAATTTTAAATTCCTATAAACACTGGGGGCTAAATTGAACTATAGTAATGCAGGCAGCATGTTAACTTTGTGCTGTCTGTTCATTACCATGATTGTACCTTGCAGCCAGTACTAATTCCGCACTTGAGTGCTATACCCCTCAGCAGGAGACCAAAAATCATGAGCGGCTAGCACAAGTTAAAGCCAACCTGCATCTCTTAAAGGGGAGGTGCATTGTGGCTGGAGCAGGTAGTGTAAGTCCCTGTACAAATCACTCTGATGTGGACAAAGAGAGTATGCTTCAAAGATTTTGGAAACTGCACAAGAGGCCTTGAAGAAGGAGATGCGAAGGAGGAAAGAAGAGATGTGTCAACAGGGGGGCCAGCTGGCCTTCCAACACACAAGGGAATGGGACCCGTGGCAGTCAATACCAGGAATTAAGCCCCAAAAGCCTGGCTGCAATGCTGCAAAAAATTCAGTTATGTCACACAAATCATCACAGTGAATTCATCTTCAAATGCCACTTTCTTTCAAGTGCACCACCAGCCTCACACACTGCTAAATGCACCACACAAACATCACTCACTTACCAACAATTTCTATCAATCAGTGCTCTTACCGAACATTCATAGCTTCACCTCACCCTTGCACACTCAGTGCTGCTGCAAGCCTCACACTTACATTTCATAGTTTCTACACATCACTGCCAGCCACCCAACTATGACACACTAGTCTCTCTCTAGAACAAGGTGGCATGTAACTGGAGGCAGCAGCAAAAAACTGACAGGAGTAGGCATACCTGCATGATCTTATCCCCATGGAGTAGTCATTGCTGAGATGCATGGCTAGTAGCAGAGTTGAAGCCGTAAAAGGTGATGGCATCCTCATACCTAATCCTCCTCCTCACATTCCATTTCCCCTTCATCCCTCAATTTCTTCTGATTTACAAGCTGTCGATGCATACACCTTTTACTTTTCCTACCCTCATCACAGCCTTACTTTTGTGCCTTCCTCCTTTCAGCTACATAGGAACCAACCAGCCAGTGCTGAAACACTGATGATGAAGAGACACTGTCAATCAATTTCACTCTCACAAGCCACCAGCTCAGATACTGACAGTGCTCAATTTTGAGGATAACAGAGATGGAGGGATCTGCAAGTGGTGAGACATTGGGCATAAGTGACCTGCAACCAGTATGGGGGTATGTATTGTGCAGGCACAATCTCGCCAGATGCTATGTTGTATCCAATGAAGCAATGTATTTTCACTATCAGCATTTTGACTAACTTGATTCCCTTTAGATTCTTGTTCAGCCAGGCTACTAAAAATTCTCCTCCTTCAGAAAGGTTGCGAATGTAGATTGAGGGGCTAAAAATTAGTTTGCTCCATTTCTGGGCTGCAGAAATCATGATCTTTGACATGCCTATGCTGGTTCGGGTTTAGGTGGGCAGCAAGTAAATTTGGTCTTCCATGTCAGTTACACGATAATAACGTTGGGTTGAGTGGACCTTACACTGCTGGCTGCCTCTGCCTCTGCCTCTGCACTCAGCATGGACGGGGTGGGTGGGGGCGTTGTGGAGCAGGTGTTGTGGTAGGCATGCAGCATTAACTGAGAGCATGTAGTGCAGCCAGCCTTTTATTTGTAAAGACACTCTGCCCCTCTTAAAGGGAAGCTGCACTGAATAACAGGAGGCTGCTGCTGAATGCTAGTGCTGGGATTCTAAACAATGAAAATGAACACTAGGGCAAAGAGAGGACTCCAGGGTCATGGATGCGGCACTGGAGGCTTTATTGCTGAAAGAGGGCAGGGGGAGAACTGCTATGCTTCTTCAGGGGACCAGGAGGCCCCCACCGTCAGATGGGAGCAGGAGCAGGCGACCAGATCAATTCCTGACATTTGGACCCAGCGACCTGGCATCACTGCTACAAGATATCTATTTAATCTCATTTGAGTGGTCAAGGTTAGTGAATGCATCTTCAAATGACATTTCCTACCCAGCACACCACCAAATGCTTACGCTGCTCAAGCACCATGCCCATCATTCTTCCATCAGCAATCCCTGGCATTCAGGACTTGTGCTTAATATCCAGACCTTACCCTCGCACACAACACAATACTGTCAAGCCCACACCCATCTCTTGCTGGCACTCATCCAACACAGCACTAGAAAATCACTGGCATTCTGCCCTCTTGTAGGGCAAGGTAACACACATTAGAATGGGTGAGAACAAACCCAGAGCGGATACAAGAACCCCCACATCTGCTGAGTCATATGGAGGAGATGGCTCTCAGCATCACGGGGGCAGCTGTGTCAGCATTGCATTTGGTGTCACACACAACATTGGGAATGATGGTGTGTGCCTGCATTACGTCTCTTATCAGCTCCCAGCTTACCCGCATCCTGCTATTGGCAAGATGAAAATGGGGCAGTAGGTGTGACCAAACTTCCCCTTTCTGATTTCCTGTTTTCGGACTCCCAAGAACTGTAGCCTCAGGAGGAGGAGGAAGAGGAGAGATCAACACCACCAATGAAGAGGTCCTGTCACTTGATTTGACACTTCCATAGTTTGGCCCATTTTTCATACTGAGAAAGCTCAAATACTGGCACTGCACGTAGGCTGGGATCTGCATGAGTCAGTGATGGATCATAAGGCATGAGTGAGCTGCAGCCAGCCAGGGGATAGGAGATGTTTCATGTGCCAGCTCACCTCTTGTCACCTTTCATAAGGATGGAATCTGGCTACAAATTGGTGGAGAGTATCATGCAGCGTTTGCCCTCTCTGCAGCCTCTGGTCCTTCTCCCTGACTTGTTGCAGACTTAGAGGAACTGCAATTACAGCCTCCATACCTGTTGTGTGCCGCAACACTCCTGGAACTCACCACAACACCTCCAGACCACTCCACAGTACTACCAGACAATAGCAATTTGCAATAGCAGCAATTCTTAAAGTCAGCTTCCCTGCAAGTTGGGTGCATAGCCCTTTAAGTGACGCTAGTGCGGGGACAATTTTCCAGCTGATGGCCCGATCCTTGTTGAGTGATGTGAAAATTTGTACGACGGACCTGCGTGGTCCAAATCCGGGAAATGGATGTTAGGTTAGCCAGGAGGGCAGTGTGACATCAGCGTGGCACTGGTTCAGTTGCATCCTGCCCAATGCAGGTGCCCTTCCAAAGATGACACACCATGCCAGACGCAGCTACCGGTTTAAGTCCAGGGGATTTAACATCTAGAACTAAATCCCTTTTTTAATTTTAGGACTGTTCCTTTCACTTGCAAAAACTCCGATTTTTCTGAAACTGAATGTAACTCACCTGCCATGATATGTCATTAAACGGTGCAGGTGAGTAGGTGATTTTCTTTATGGTACTGCTTTGAATCCTTTGTTAATGCTCCTTTGAAGTTTGCAGCTATGTAGTAAGGCAAACGCAGATGACAATCAGTGAAATTTTTCACAGAGCACCATAATGGGAGCCTGCTGGTAATTTCTCACTGCGAGCATGATAAATAGTAAAGTCTGATTGCAATCTGGTTTCTGAAATTACATTATGAGCCTGATCATTATGCACCGTAATTATTAATCTAATTGATTGAATATAGAAAATTTTGACTATACATTTAAAATTTGAATCCAGGAATTTTGACCTTCAGAGCAATATGATTTCAATTCTATTAACACTGCAATAGATAGAAATAATTTTGTAGGTAGATTTTATTATTCAGTTATCCTACACTAAGCAAAAAATTAGAAAACCACAAGAGCATGGCCCTCTATAAAATGTCACATTCTTTCCTTGCTGTCCAGAAGTAGTTGGCCACTGTTGGGTACATTTTTTTAAAGTGCACAGAGTGTAACCTGTTGCTATCTGTGATTTTGACAGGCACCTAATAGGGTTCCCCTGAGTAGGTAAATAAATAATACTTTCATTTCCCCAAGCTTGACGAGTGGCTTTTCAAACCTTGAGACATCATTACTGGATGGGTCAACTCTAATATTATATCCTGCAATTAAGCTGTACCACACAACCCATGGCTGGGTATGGAGACTGGAACTTACACTAACGTGGATTAGTGTCTGGATATATGATAATCAGAACGCTCATGTATAGATACCACCCTAAACTTGGAAAAATATCATGCTGTGTGGATCCCCTCCCTGGAAACTTAAACGTGCTGCCTCTTGGAAACCTTGCAACACATGACTGCAGAAGGAGGGATGGCTTACTGTCAATGAGAACATAATTCCACTGTTCCTCAGTTGTACAGAAAAATGTGACCCAATCTCTAACACCCCTGGAGGAAGAGGGGAATAGCCTCTTTGATAAGCTGGTGCAGCTGTGTTACCATCCTTATTTACCTTGGTGCTGGCACTCATTGATGATCTAATTGTGCAATAATTTAATGTACCATCGTCTAAATGTTGTGTTTTTCAGACTATCAATGAACACAACAACTTACATTTATATAATGCCTTTTAGCATGATAAAACATCCCAAGGCACTTCACAAGAGCAATTGTAAACCAAAATTTGACACCTAGCCACATCAGATATTAGGACAGATGACCAAGTGCTTAGTCAGAGATTTAGGTTTTAAGGAGTGTTTTAAAGGAATGGAGAGATTCAGACAAGTTTAGGAAGGGAATTCCAGAGCTTAGTCCCTATAGGCATTTGAAGATCTGGCTGCCAATGGTGGAACAAAGAAAATCAGGGCTGCACAGGATGCCAGAAATGGTGGGGTCAGGTATCTTGGAGGGCTGGAGGCCTGGAGGAGATTACAGAGATAGGGAGAGGCGAGGACATGGAGGGATTTGAAAACAAAAATGCAAAATGTGTAATATTAATACTGTATTGGTGTGAACACCATTTAAAAGTGTTTTATTTTATTTGAAAAGATAGTACCTGGAGCATTATTTTTAAATGCTTGACAGTTTTTGCATTTCATGTAATGAATTGTGTGGGTAAATTGCTAGGACACATGGTTTAGATATGTGTTTCTGGAATAGGCTTAAAAGGTTTTCTTCATAGTCATACTTAGGATCCCCAGGGAGACCAATAACTTAAAAAAACATAATTTTCCAAACACCCCCAATGGATAAAAAACAATGGACAAGATTTCATTTTTTAAAACTTGTACT
Organism: Carcharodon carcharias; assembly: GCF_017639515.1. Lineage (NCBI taxonomy): Eukaryota > Metazoa > Chordata > Chondrichthyes > Lamniformes > Lamnidae > Carcharodon > Carcharodon carcharias. The sequence goes on from NC_054483.1 coordinate 88,940,851, forward strand.
GTAGCAATCAAATCGAAGTCAACCTAAGTTAAACATGAATTAACAGGCAAATTGTATTCAGTAGAGACTATAAATTACACTTTAAATAGCTGATGCAATTAAGATAGATACCACAGATTTCTTAAGTAGTCCCTTCAGCATGCACAGTATTAATCTCAGTCACAGAGTTCTGCAAAACCCAGGTATGGTTTCAGTTCCTTTATTCATTCAAGAGTTAGACACAAAGTCGCATCCGACAGCACCCTTCTTTCCCAGGTAGATTTTATGAGTAAAATGTCCACCAAAAGGCACACATTTTTGGATCGTCTCAGATCTCCTTCTGGTCTTCTTTTCCAGCTACACCACAACTTTCTTCCTTAGCTGTCTCACACACACAGCTTCACCACAGCCACTGAACTATTCTGACCACTGGCTGAAGTTTGACCTCTCAGCTTTGCTCTTTCTCCCAAGTCAGCTTTTATTTTCCCCAGGCCCCAGGTTGATTTCTCAGAAGTCTGATGTCATAGCCAGGAAACCCAATTTACAACATCCATTCCCAACAACCTGGAGTTTTAGTTTCTTTCAGTTAGGGACTGTCTCATAAAATACATGCTTACACAGTCAGGGAGACAACAGCTCGCAAACTACTTGTAGAGGAGTTCAAAACTAGGGATCATAAATATTAAATAGTCACTAATGGATCCAGCAAAGAATTCAGGAGAAATTTCAGGAACATGCATATGAATTAGGAGCAGCAGTAGGCCATTTGGCCCCTCGAGCCCACTCCGCCATTTGACAAGATCATAGCTGATCTGATTGTGGCCTCAACTCTACTTTCCTGTCTACCCCCTATAGCTTTTGACTCCCCTGCCAATCAAGAATCTATATAACTCAGCATTAAAAATATTCAATAACCCTGCCTTTATTGATGTCTAGGGAAGAGAATTCCACAGACTAATGGCCCTCTGAGAGAAAAGAAATTCTCCTAATCTCCATCTTAAATAGGAGACCCCTTATTTTTAAACTGTGTATCCCAGTTCTAATCTCTCCCTCAAGGGGAGCGAGTATTTGCAAGGACATCCACACTGTCAAGTCCCCTCAGGGTCTTACACCTTTCACTAAGGTCACCTCTCAATCTTCTAAACTCCAATGGATAGAGATCAAACCTGTTCAATCTTTCCCCATAAGATAACCCCTTTATTCCATTAATAGTCAAGTGAACCTTCTTTGAACTGCTTCTAATGCAATTATATCCTTACTTAAATAAGGAGACCAAAACTGTATATAGTATTTCAAATGTTGTCTCACCAAGGCCCTGTGCAACTGTAGCAAAACATCCCTACTTTTAAACTTGATTCCCCTTGCAATAAATGCCATTTGCCTTCCTAATCACTTGCAGTACCTACATACTAACTTTTTGTGATTCATGTACAAGGTCACCCAGAATCCTCTGAATCACATAATTCTGCAATCTCTCACTGTTTAAATAATATTCTGCTTTTCTATTCTTCCTATCAAAGTGAACAAGTTCACATTTTCCCACATTATACTCCATCTGTCAAATTGGTCCTCATTAATTTTATCTACATACATTTGCAGACTCCTTATGTCCTCTTCACAGCTTACTCTCCTACCTATCTTAGTATTACCAGCAAATTTAGTAGCCATACATTTGGTCCCTTCATCCAAGTCGTTGATATAGATGTAAGTACTTGAGGCACTAGCATTAATCCCTGTGACACTCCACTAGTTACAGTCTGCCAAACCAAAAATGACCCATTATGCCTATTCTCTGTTTCCTTTAAGCTAACCAAGCCATTATCCATGCTATTATGTTACCGTCTACACCATGAGCTCTAATGGTGTAACCTTTGATGTGGCACCTTATCAATTCCAAGTACACTACATCTACAGGTTTCCCTTTATCCACATTGCTTGTTACTTCCTCAAAGAACTCCAGTAAATTATTCAAACACGATTTCCTCTTCACAAAACCATGTTGACTCTGAATGAATGAATTAAAATATTCTAAGTGCCCTGCTATAACCTCCTAATAGTTAGGAATTTAGGAGAATGTTTAGAATGTGGAACTTGTTACCATACCAAACTGTCAATATCATTCTGGAGACAACAACTACCATCTTCACTATCAACTACACGGCCAATTTTTGTGTCACCTACAAATTTCCCAATCATGCCACTCACATTGAAGTCCAAATCATTAATGCATACAACAACAGCAAGAGACACAACACTAAGCTCTGTGGAATACCACTGGAAACCATTTTCCATTTGCAAAACCATTCATCAACCATTACCCTTTGTTTCCTGTTGATAAGCCAATTTTGGAACCATCTCACAACATTCCCCTCTATCCCACAGCCTTTAACTTTTCTGACCAGTCTGCCATGATATCAATGGCCTTTTAGCTTTAAGCCATTCTGGATGAAAAATGGCCATTGACCATGTGACCAAAACTGGCTTCTGATTCTGAGATCCTTTATTATCCCATGACCCAGAAGAGACCTGGGCGACTACAATGGAACACAAACAAGATGACAGCTGCAGAGAGAGGCTCTGTCATCATTGCCTTTCAAGAACCATCAGTTGCCAAGCTGGTCTGAGAACCAGGCTCTGAAATTAGCTGCAAGTCATCAAGCAGCTAAAGTACTTAACCTGTTCCAGTTTCAAAGTTCAGCTGACAACCAGCATCCTTGATATTCAACTACAAGAAACCTCACAATTTGCTGTGAACCCTTTGCTTTACAAGACTCTAACTTCAACTTTAAATCATCAAATCCATTCAAGAAACTACAGGCCTACCATGTGGGAAACTGGAAATCATAAATCAGAGACTGAATTAACTACTATCTGTAAAAGAGCACTATTTTTATCTGTAATCAACATTTGTGTGTATGCGCGAGACTGAATGTGTGATATTGCGTTATTTTGGGTAAGGGTGTGAGAATAAATAATCATCTTTATTTTTGAACTCATGAAAACTTGCTGCTAGATTATTTAATTTGAATACACACTTCAAGGGTAAGAACAGACACACTTCTTTCCATACAAAACATACTGACAACCAGCATAGACCAGTTGGATCAAATGCCCTATTTCTGTGCTTTAATTTCTATGTAAAATTAGCATTCCGTGGAACTCTTTTAATATTGTAATAATCTGAGAAAATATGAAGAGAAGCTGTACTATTACCATGCAACTCAGCAGCTATGCTGTTTTGGTAATGCTCAGAAGTCCCAGCATCAAAGAAATTAATGGTTTAAAGCAGAGACCTTTCTGTGTTCTGGAGTCTTCCTTGAATATTTAAATGCTGGATCTGTGTTAAGAACTAAGTGGTTGTCATGCACATTTTAAGTGTAATGATCCATCTAAGGCAAGAAATCTCATGCATACACATAAAGATTGAATACAGATAAAAATAGTGCTCTTTTACAGATAGCAGTTAATTCAGTCTCTGATTTATGATTTCCAGTTTCCCACATGGCAGGTCTGTAGTTTCTTTAATGGATTTGATGATTTAAAGTTGAAGTGATGGTCTTGTAAAGCAAAGGGTTCACAGCAAATTGTGAGGTTTCTTGTAGTTGAATATCAAGGATACTGGTTGTCAACTGAACTTTGAAACTGGAACAGGTTAAGTACTTTCGCTGCTTGATGATTTGCAGCTAATTTCAGAGCCTGGTACTCAGACCAGCTTGGCAACTGATGGTTCTTGAAAGGCAATGATGACAGAGCCTCTCTCTGCAGCTGTCGTCTTGTTTGTGTTCTATTGTAGTCTTCCCAGGTCTCTTCTGGGGCTTGGGATAATAAAGGATCTCAGAATCAGAAGCCAGTTTTGGTCACATGGTCAATGGCCATTTTTCATCCAGAATGGCTTAAAGCTAAAAGGCCATTGATATCATGGCAGACTGATCAGAAAAGTTAAAGCCCGTGGGATAGAGGGAAATGTGGTGAGATGGTTCCAAAATTGACTCAGCAACAGGAAACAAAGGGTAATGGCTGATGAATGGTTTTGCTGCCTCAAAGGCTTTAACTGGGTGATTAATTAATGGCAGTTGTGCATTGGAGAATATCACGCGCTTGCCCACCTAAATATCGTGATGGCGTGCGGTGATGTCGGGACACTCGCCCAACATCACCGCGTGTCAATTTACCCGTCGGCATGCGGGGCCTGTCCCCACATGCCAACGGGGAAATTCTGGCCTTGCTCTTGAAAATGACTTAAATATAAATAAATTTCATTTGTCACCTCAGCCTATACAAACAGTGTTAGTGGATATTTCTCATCATACTGCCTTCTTAATAGGAATCGTGTACAAATTCTGGTATGCGAATTAAATAAAATAAGTTTGGATATAAGCCACGCTTATTATTTTGATGGCAAAGATAACAATATAGGGCTGAATTTTACATCCTGGGGAAAGTTGCATGAGAAGACATTGGGTGAGTGTCCGTTCCCCCACCACTTCTGGACCCACCAATTGGGCACGCCCGCCAAAGGTAAAATTCAGGTTATAGATTTCAATGTAGATAAAGGATTAAGCTCGCAGAATCTGCCATTAGGTTATTTGAATAATAGAATCATGTTTGGAAAAAGCAAGCCATAATGGAGGAATGTACACAATTACAACATGTGCATGAAACGGTTAGAAACGGTATCAAATTGTGTGGGGGGTATAGACATCAGCACAGGCAGTTGAATTTAAGGTTGAATTTCCACTGCAATCAGAAGATTAAAATCCAATCAGCCGTGTTAAAACATTCATTAGATAATTGCAGATGGGGATGATAAGAGGTTCATGTAACCAAAACGATTATCCTGATATCAGTAGTTTGAACGTGTTTCTCCTTGTTCTTGGTTTTAACTAATTTTCCAGGTTTACTTCTTCTATACCATTCACTACCTTATTTAATTCTAAGATCAGTTCTTAGGTGCTTCTTTTCCAGACTAAAAGTTATTCTAGTCTTTCCTCCTAACTCAAACACTTTATATTGGGGATTGGGCTCCCCTCTGCAATTCTGCCAGCACTTGAATGTTTCCCTTGGACCAGGTTTTGGGAACAGCAGCAAAGCAAAGATGCTCTCACCTCTGACATTGAAGAATGCTGCTCACAAAGATCTAACAACCTCTGTAGCCAGTTTTCCCCTTTCCCGATAGCAGATTAAACCTGGTACCAATCCAGGAGATGCCCTGGGTGTGCAGCAGCAATGATAATAATATTAGCAAGCAAGTAGGTAGCCAATCACACTGAAGCCAATCACACAGCAAACTAGGAAGTTAAAAGCATTCCACATCCTTCAAGTTTAATTTAAATTAGCAGATAATGAAATAAATGATTATGATTGGATAAGAAGCTAAAATTAAGACAAACTTTAAAAAAAAGAATTTAACAAAATATATGGAATATTTTATCATTGTGGGGACATTTGACAATTGTTACGATCCCAGCTGATGTGAATACTAGACAAGTCAAATCCCAGAGTGAAACTTGGCTTGATAGGTCCTAACTTTTTTTTTGAAATCATGGAGGAAAGTTACTGAACAAATTCACAGGAGTCTGCTGATAAACTTTGAACACAAAGAATAAATGATTTATTAAACAAGAAATGAGAAAAAATGAACAATATTACATGAAAGCAAAAAGGTTGGAAAGATGTTAATACAAACACAAGAAGACAATTCAAATTCACACTCTTCCTTTACCCCAGTAATATCTTTATAGACACATAAACCAACGAAGATTTACCACTTGCTTGACACACAAAGGCTTCTCCCTTGGGACTGGTACAGTGAATTCTTCCAGTGAATTCCTGAGCATTGATTTGATGTCTTGCAATGTTTTCTTCTCAGAGAACTGGAAGTCCCTGTCTTCACTCCCTGACATACATTGAGCTCTCTCTTCTGTTTTTTTTCTGTGTCTGTGTCCCTGGACCACTGTCATTAGGCAATAGTAAAGTTTTCCTACTTTGTGTTTTCCTCCTCACAATCACTAAACTTTTAACCCACCTCTTTAACTTCAGGGGTTGTAAAACCTCATTAAAATGTATATGTATAAATAAAATCAAAAGACCTGACCTTTCAGTCCGGAATCTATTCAGACTCCCAGGCACTGAGACTGACAAACAACCTAAAATGAAACCTAAACCATTTTACCTTTCTTAGCATTTTTGTGTACATACATAAAATTATATATTGTTTATAACATAATCCACAAAAATAAAATAAACTTTTTGGAGCTTGTGATGGCACGTAGTAGTAATTATGATGTTAGTACGCAGTTAAAAACCTGGTTATACATCATTGAACAAAATGTAACGTTTTCAAGAGTTTTTATAGTAAGGCAAAAAGCGGCAGATTGAGAATTATTAGCAATTTAGTCGATTGCAGTCAGGGATTGGAGGTGGGCCCTCAACAGCGCACCCTACGGGGATGCGTAGAATCACCGACAACAACATCTGGGTTTCTGTGTTTTCTGCACATGTACGGACTCCAGAAGTTGCTGTCAGTTTCCGTGCACAGCAAGAACTGACAGTTTTGCCATCATGGCTGTCATTCTGACAGCAAAATCCAGGCCATGTTTCTCTAATATAGGCACTCCAGCTATCCATTTCTGAAACAAAAATACACAATGATTAGACAGTTGTAATGCAGGCTAACCAACACCTGGCAACCATTTTAGATTTAAGGAAGTGAGTGGAATCCATTTTAGGTTTATACTTATGATTAAAAGACATATTAATTATTATTATCTAATAGATAATAATTAAGTTAAGTTTTACATGTTAGCTACTATCAAAAGCAGTCAGGGAATTTGAACTCTCTATTGGGATGTGCAAGTACCATAGTTTCAATAATCAAAAACCAAGAGAGCTTCTTTTGTTGCAAAATGAATTGGGAAATCAGAAAAGCAGGGAATAACTTGTGTTGTTTTTGGTGGATTTTTGATGACAATAACAGGCAGTGATATTTAAAGGGTGCTTAAGAGGATGGAACTGATCTAACACTGTTGACTGCAGCCAATTTAAATGTAAAATTATTTGTAGTTTTAGCATGCAATCAGGGCACAGCACTGTTTTCCAGAATAAGGGCACATGCTGAGGTTCTGCCCATTAAGTCTTTAATTGTATGATTTTTTTTTCCTTTCAGCAACACAGACCAAAATAGACTTCTCTCAAGAGCACATTGTGATTTTCATTGCAGTGCTTCCTTTACATCTTGCACTAGCCTATGGGATTAAGCAGCAAAAATGATCTGATCTACATTAAGTATTTAACAGTTTTTACTTCTCTCTAAATTTCTAAAGCATTTGATGTTTTCTTCTAACAGCTTGCAGCCTCCTGTACAGCTGTTGAATGAAGCTCTTTTGGCATTCCCACTAGAAGAATAAGAGTCTTTAGCACTAATGCAAAGAAACTGGTTGTACTGTGAAAATTATTTCTCAGAATAATTGAACAGGATTTCTGAACATTGTGATAATCGTACAATCCCTTTGGTGTGAAGTCCTATTGATATAGGACCATATGAACAGGAGTAGCCCATCAAGCCTATTCTGTCAGTCTTCATGATCATGTCTGATCTGTGACATAATTCCATATATCCATTTTTGCCCCATATCCCTTAATAATGTTGGTTAAAAAAGATCTATCAATCTCAGACTGAAAATTAACAATTGATCTAGCATCAATTGCTATCTGCAGAAAAGGGTTTCAAATTTCTGCCTCTCTTTTCATGTAGAAGTACTTTTTAATTTTACTTATGCAAGATCTGGCTCTCATTCTCAGACAATGCTGCCTAGTGTCAGATAACCAAAATGGTAGAAATGGTTTCTCTTTATCCTAATTTAATGACCTGTGTACTTGGATCTCCAAGTCTCTTTGGACCACCAGTGTTTCTGGCTTTTCACCATTTAGAAAATACTCTGTTCTACCCTTTTTAGGTCTTAAGTGGATGGTCTCACATTTTCCAACATTGAAATCCATTTGCCATAGGTTCTGCCCAGTCACTTACTTTATTAATAGTTCTTTGTCATTTTTTATTTCCATTCACATTGCTTACAATCCTGTCTATCTTTGTATTATCAGCAAACCTGGACAGTTGGTTTTCTATCACAGCATCTAAGCTATTAATAAATATGGTGAATATCTGAAGCCCCAGTACAGATCCTTGAGGGACCCTCGAGTTAAATCCTGACAATTAGAGTACTTGACCATTATCTTTCTGTCTCTTGCTGTTCAGCCAGTTTCCTAACTAGGTTAATAATTTGCCTTAAGTTCCATGAAGTCTCTTATGAGGGACTTTATCAAATGTCTTCCAGAAGCCCATATAAGTAAAATCTCTGGGCATTTTCCTGTCCATTGCTTTAATCACCTCTTCAAAAATTTCAATCAGGTTTGTTATGACCTTCTTCTTTAGTTCTTTGCCAAAAGGCAGGTCCGACTCACAGCAAGTAATCTCCGCCCAGGCTAGGGCAAGTAGGCAGATCCCGAATCCACCACAGCTGGAACGGGGATCAAACGCCACACTAAAGGTGCCAATCTGATCCACACCAGCCCTGAAGGAATTGAATTTGCTGTGTCAACTGTTGTAATATGCATTGAAGGGATATCAACATGACATCACTAGAAGGGAAATGTGTCATGTTATCCAGTCTTAGTTTCACTTTTGCTTTGAGCAGAGCACACACACAGCTCTGATGCCTTCAAGCTTTAAACCTATGTACAATTGTACTCATATGCCTAGTATTAAGAAATGAACCCTCAATATGTTTACCCAATCCCCTATGTGTGATTGGTTCCTATGTCTTGTACTGTAAATAAGCCCAAGGTATTATATCATTATAATAACGTGGTGATCAGTGGTGGTGAGACAGGTAGCAGCAGGATTAAGTACAGATATGACATGGTGAACAGCCTTAGATTGTGCTACATGGCTTGAGAAGACCCCCAACATTTCGGTCAGACAGCAATGAAGTCACAGCATCAGAGAGTCTTGAAAACGAAGGATGCTGACTGTGAAGAAAAGCTTTGGAGATACAGGGCCAAGCTTTTGCTCAGGTAAAGAGCTGGTAAGCAGATCGATAGCCTCGTGGTGAGACTGCAGTGCATAGCCTGCCAGTTCCGAGAGTGGGACAGCGGATTGAGAGTACCAGCTCTGGGTTGGCTCAGTCAGGAAAGGCAAGTGACCAGGATGTGGGCCGGATTGATCGCGAGCAAGGGAGAATCAAACAAAAAAACAACAAAATGTCATAAAAATTGGGCCAGAGAAGGTTGCAATTATAATGGGTGGCTTAGGGAATTGCTGAACAACAAATTGAACGAAAAACAAAGACACCATTACACTGGGGCGCATTACGGCTGCAACTTGTCTTCATTGATGGAGCTTCAGAAAAGCACGCAAAAGCAGCTACATCAACAATCATCCTAGGTACTACAGAAGAAGGAAGGTCAAAGGGATATTGTCAGAATGTCCACAAAATTCTCCAGTTTATATCGGGATGCAGCTAACCTACTGTTTGAATTTAAAATAACAGCATACAGAGCTATGGTTTCTTGATTCAGGTGAACCAGACAAACAAATGATAAAAAATTCACCTAGCAATTGGGAATTCTACATGGGCTGAACTAGTTAACAAAAGAAGAGCTAATGAATCCCCAAAAGATATGGACTACATTGGAAGACAGGTTCAGGTTAAACATCCATATTCATCGACTAGAGTTAATGTAATTTCGACAACAGTTTACAAAATCCATAGGCCACTTCTTCAGCAGATATCTGGAAAAGGATGTACTAAGAATTATAATAGCAACTAATTTAAGATTATTAGTCAGGCTCACAATATAGCTCACTTACGCTTGCTAGAAGCTACTTACATTCATATGCAGGGAACCGTCTGTTAGCATTTAATAGGCTCTGTTTAATGAATGTTAAATGCTCACAACTTGAAGGTTGCAAGGTGCTGGGTGTTGTTTTGTTAATCTTACTCAATTGTATACAAGGAAGAGTTGGCCAGCAGTGGCTGTCTTCCGTGGCTAAGTTCATAGCTGGGTGTCCTTGGAGAGGGAGCATGTGGTTTCTACTGGCATGATAGAGGTCTTTCATGCTCGGTGAGCTCTGCGTGTGCTGGGGGGCTTTATAGACCCCTTTGATTATATTTAATTTGACATTTGTAAGTTTCTTTAAAAATTTGGTTTTATGCTTGCAGCATCCCTTTAAGGGGCTGCTTCTTGATTTGTCCCTCGTTTTCCTAATTAGATTAGATTTTTTTTTATTCATTCACGAGACGTGGGCTTTGCTGGCTGGGTCAGCATTTATTGCCCATTCCAATTTGCCCTTGAGAAGGTGGTGGTGAGCTGCTTCCAGCTGATTGGTTTCTCAAAACAGTAGCACTGGCTGTCTGGTGTGTTAGAGGGGAGAGTTCAGCTCTGTAGTGGGCAATAAACATTCTGTACCTAAACATCCTAGTCTCTTGTATGCTTCACATCCAGGCTTGGCAGTTAGTCAACATAGCTCTCTGCAGGCGAAAGGAATATGCCCAGATATTGCACCTTTTTTGAATACACAAAAGCATGAGGACAGTAGTTTTCTGGCATATTCGCCTGGCAATGTTTCGACCAATCAGAACTAATCTACACCCTTTTCTGATGCAGTATAACTTGTTGTTCCCTTTGAAATTTGACTTCTTGAGTCTGCCCTGATGAGGCCAAGATGAAAAGCTTCAACAGCAAGTCTCTTATTAGCAAAAACTCAAGTTCTGTACGACAACGTGACTGATTATCATTACGTTAAAACTTTCTGTTGTGAGTTTAGTTCATATACACTGCACAAATGCAACATCCCAACTCTATTCATTGTGTTTCAATGACGAGACAAACAGTGCAATACTATTTTATGTAGCTAAAAGTGGAGTGGTGCAACTGGAATAGCTAATTTTGGATATCGAGAATTCATCCCACATCTGCCCCTTAGCTGAAGTTGCTGTACCATGTGGGCATAATCTCACTGTTATCTTGACAAAAAATTATGTCCCATTTTCTTTCTTATTATAAAGTTTCAGAGCTCCTAGGCTTTGTAATCCTATCGGTGACAGAAAAAGCTTGTTTGGTTGGGTTCAAACGCAAATTTGGAGCATAGGATAGTTTATGGGCAGAGTTTTCTGCCTGTCGGGTGGGCTGTGTGGGAGTGGGTGTGGGGTCCTGGCATCTTTGTGTGTCTGTGCAGCAGCTGCGGGGTGAGGAGGCACTGGAGCTCTGCAATGTTCCAGTCTGTGGGTGAGACGGCAGCGAAGAGAATCCAGGTACAAGTTGCACTAATCAATGCTCTTCTCCCCTTATGAAGAATTCTCATAATGCCACCGAGCGGTTGAGGACTGGCGGAGGGCTAGCCCAGTTGGCCACCATTTCCAGGTTCGAGCAAGAGGTCCTTGATCTGGAGAGGCGCCATGCGCCCAGGTCCGCCAGTGTTGGTAAGGCTGGGGTGCCATGGGCAGGTATGTTTACCCAGCACTGAGGTCACCATTAGTGTCCCAGCAGCCATGACACTGCTGAATGTTCATGATTGAAGTTTGCAACATGGTTTGACCGTTGCTTATGGCAGGATGAGCACATAATGATCCAGGGGACAGGGATGTAGATTGACATTGTCGCCATGTTAACTAATCAATCGTCCTTGTTCTTCCTTTCAGCATCAGCAGATCAGGGCTGGGAAGGTCCTGAAGTTACTGACCACCAGTGTCACACCATTTCTGCCTGGCAGGCACCAGCACAGATACTAGCATCTCGGTGGGAATTCGATCATCAGCTAGTGTCCCAGGGCACCAGCGGTGAGGGCACTTCACAGTCACTGGAGGAACTGGTGGAGAAAGAAAGTGCCCATGGCGCCAGCGGTTGGAGGACTGCAGGGGACCAGGTACATGCTCAGTCGATGGCTGATGATGTCTCTGGAGTCGTCCCTGAGGCAGCAGTTGCTGGAAGTCCAGCAGGGTGTGCGGGAGGATCTGGCGGAGATACATAAGGATTTGCGTGGCTTGGTGTCCGTGGTGGAGGAGTCCATGCAGACCCTCGCCAATGCAATGAGCCTCATGGCTGAGCGCCATGCTTCCTCCATGGAGAGATTGGTTACTCTTGTGGAGAGGCTCCTCCAAGAGACCAATCAGGGCCTACTGAGGATGCGCTCAGACCAGCAAGTCCTCACATTGGCATTGACCTCAAATGGTCAGTGCCAGTGTGGGAATGGTCTGGGCACCAAGTTTCCCAGCTCGGTGCCCATCAATCCATGGTGAGCAGGGAGGTCCAAAGTGACCTCATGTTGGTGCAGCAGCTGCCTGTTGTCTCTGTGGGCTCCTCTCAGGGTGCTCTGGATGAGGGCAGCATCTCCTCCACCCCTCTGCCAGTGACCATAGCATCTGGTGAGGCTGCGGCAACTGGGGAGATGCCAGCTGTGGAACTGGCAGCTCCCTCCCAGGCAGGGCCAGTACAGGCTCCATGGTCCAGAGGACATCCACCAAGGTCATCGAGGCCAACAGGACAGCAGAGTCAGCAGCTGTTTAGACTTAGCACCCAAAAGTGTAAATTTAAGGCACCTTAGATGCACGAGTTTCTCAGTTGTGCAATGAGGTCATGATTAGTTGGTGTGCAGTTTAACATCTTTGTCATTTTGTTTCCTGAAGTTCATTTTGTTATATCATTAAATTTAGACATGTGACCATGGCTGAGGGTGACTCTTTTCCTCTGCAGGTGGATGGTTACCATGATGTTATGAGTGGGTTGTGTCACGTTCAGCTTTATTGACAAGGCCCTTAGTTAATATTCCTATCCAGGCAGATGTAGCACTCAGATATTGAGTATGGAGCCTGCGGCCCAGGCTTGTCCTGGAGGTCCATTTGTGGCATTCAAGCTGAAGGTTCATTGAATTAAAGCCTCCTGGGTGTCCCTGCCTCCCTGGAGTATGCCCAGGTCAGCATCTATCCCCTCAGCATTTCCCAGTGCCTGCTCAGCCTTGGACTCGCTGCTGCTGGACTCATCGTGTGCATCCGGAGCAACTGCATCTACATCTTCATCATCCACAGTGTCCCCCCTTTCCAGTGCAAGATTGTGGAGAGCGCAGCATGCAACCACTATCAGCAATACATAAACTGGGGGGTACAGGAGTGTGCCCCTTAAGTGGTCCAGGCGTCAGAAATCCCACCTTGAGAAGGCCGATGGTTCTCTCCACCACAGCCCTTGTGGAGGTGTGGCTCCTATTGTACCGTTGCTCAGCCTCTGTTCTTGGATGGCAGAGAGGCACCATGAGCCACCTTCTGAGGGGATAGCCCTTGTCACCCAGCAGCCATCCATCCAGCCGGGCTGGAGCACTAAAGAGCCCCGGCACCTGGGAGTGTCTGAGAATGTAGGAATGTAGGCATCGTGGGAGCTGCCTGGGTACCTTGTACAGAGTTGCAGAATCAGCATCCTGTGGTCACACACTATCTGCACGTTCATGGAATGGAAGCCCTTCCTGTTGACGAAGGCACCGGGCTCACCTGCTGGCGCCTTGATGGCCACATGTGTGCAGCCTATTGCACCCTGGACGCGGGGGAAGCCAGCAACGGCCACGAAGCCTCTGGCTCGCTGTGTCTGGCTTGTCTGGTCCCAATGGTAGTGGTTGAAGGTCAATGCACGCCTGAACAGAGCAACTGTAATCTGCTTGACACAAGTGTGGACAACTGATTGGGAGACACTGCAAAGATCACCCACCGACCCCTAGAAAGAGCCAGAGGCCTAGAAGTTGAGGGCAGCTGTGACCTTTAGAGCCACTGGCATGGGGTGTCCACTCACCCAGCTAGCGGAGATCTCAGGCCCAATCATCTGACAGATATAGTTGACTGTCTCCATTGAGAGACGGAGCCTCATTTGGCACTGCCCCTGGGGCATATTGAGGTAGCTGCTTCACAGCCTGTATACCCTGGCAGCAGGATAGTGATGTCTTCTGCAGCCCCTTCCACCTTGGACTACCTCTTGGCCCTGTGCCCCTTGTTCCTGCGCCTGTACTCCCAAAGGTGGCTCCCCGGGAGGCTGAATGTGCACTCCTGGCCTCCTCCCCATTCTGGCCCTCCCTTCCTCCTCAGAGGAGGTGCCTCCAGTGGAGAGTATAACTCCCGTTCCCAGGCTAAGGGAAGGCTTCCTGAAACCTGCAGGCCTCAAAAAGGATCTTCAATGTAGAGCGCAGACCTGAAGATTGTGAGTCCTGTCCAAGTGGATGGTGTGCGTTTTGAAACATTTCTGCTCACACAGGCAAGTATCAGTAACTTTCAAAAATAAATATTTGACAGAGCACACTCGCGACCCCACTGAGCCCTCTTATCCCACCCGTGGATGAGGTTTATACAAACATGTCATACCCTCCTGCCCACTGCGCCCGTGCGACATCCTAAAGATCGCACGGGCCCCGAAAAATCGCCATCAATTGACGCCTCAAGGGCCTTAAGTGGCCCCTTAATTAATGGCGGGCACGCATCGGAGATCATCGCGCGCCCGCCCACCGAAATATCGCGATGGCGCGCCATGACATCAGGACGCTCGCCCAACGTCATCGCCCGTCATTTTACGCATCGGAGGGCGGGGCCCACGGGGGGGCGGGGCCCACCCTCCGCTCGCCAACAGGAAAATTCTGCCCTACGAGTAAAACATGCAACTTTATTTGTCTTCTGAAGCAAAATTTTCGATCCGCAAAAACAATTCACCCATTGTCATTGAAAATACGGACAGTTGTAGCATGCTTTGATTAGCGACACTTCACAGCTGGGGAGATGTCCCTGTAACACGGGATCCATTGTGAGATTTCCGGGGCCTGGCCAGGACTGCAGACACAGGTTTATGTATGGGTGACAGATTCGGGGCCAGAATCTTCGGGTCGGCGTGCGGGGGCAAGGCTCCACTCGCCGACGCGGAAAGTTATTCACGGTGACGTCGGCCAGGCATCCTAACATCACCGCGCATCATTCCGATCTTCAGTGGAGTCGGCTGCGCACCCGCCAGACTGTCAAAGGCCTATAAAGGCCGTTTAAAAACTAATTAAAATAATTAACTGAGCTTCCCGTCCACCCTTAAGGCAGGTGAAGAGCCCAGGCGGCCTTCGCATTTATCGTGAAACCTCATCTACAGGCGGCATGAGGTTTCATGAAGTGTTTATAAATTAAATAATTTTTCAAATTAAAGTTCATTGGCATGTCCCAGCTCATGTGACACTGTCACCTGAGGTGATACGTCTTAAATTTTTCTCTCCCTCTTTATTAAAATTTTTGAAAACCAAACTAATCTCCCTGAGGCAGTTCTGTGCCTCAGGGAGATTTCTGCCCTCTTTCGCATGCTTGTGTGAAAGAGCACACACCCTGACTCAGCCCACTCCCCCCCCACCCGCACAGGGAGTGCTCAGCGCTTCTGATAGCACGTCACGCTGGGCAGGCCTTAATTGGCCTGCCCACCCAAAATGGCTGCACCCAGCCAATCGTGGGCAGCGATCGGCTGTGCGCCCCGCCCACAGCCACTCCCGCTCAGCCCCCCCCCCCCCACCCCCACCGACGGGGAGAAAATTCTCCCCCAAGTGTCTGTGAGCATAATAGCTCTACACATGAGCATTTCAGAGCATTACTGGATGTTCAGAATGTAAGTGGTTGGGTATCTAGTAGAATGTCCATTGTTGTTGTTTAACCATGTACCATAATGATTTTTATGAAAATGTTAATGACAGAATTTTATTTTAGACTTGGTTTAATTTTTGATCTCTGTCAGTAATGTCAGAATTTTCATATTTTCAGCAGTATCAATTGAAGGAAATCTTATTGTTTAAAGTTGCCTCCCTTGCACTCAGTCTATAAAAGCGTATGGTGTGGACAAGAGTCACTTTCTCAATACAAATTTTGCTGCAAAATGGCCACACTTTAGCAACTAAACAATGATTTATTTTACCATTTTTTCAAATGTTGTCTAAGTGACCCATGAAAAAGGCTGCTGTTTTTGTGGAATTAGACAATTGATGCATTAATCCTTCTTTGCATTGACACCTGAAACCTCAGATGAGCACAGTGATTTATGTGACATACAAAACTTCCACAAAAATAGCAAAGGTGTTTTGCTAACACGCTTGTGTATAAAGTGATAGTTTTTAGTTGTGATCGGTACTGAGCTACTTCGGTAAGTCGCTAGTGAACATGCAGTCTCCTTGTTACGAAGATATGACTTTAATTAATTTAAGCCTCAATAATCCGGCATTTTTAACTTTCAAGCTTGGAATTTTCAAGAATTTAAATTAAGATCAATGTCTAAAAGGCCGTGAAGTGCTTGCAGATAACAAATCCAACATCCATTTGGTTTTATTTCCACATGTATTTCTATCTGCTTACTATAAATTAATTTCCTAAACAAAATAGAACAACTTCTATGAAACTTCTATCTGATTCCTTTTTTTTTTGCTACAAGGAATTGACAGATGAATTGACCATTTTCTGCTTAAGTTGCTTATTCTGGTGTATGCTGGAAAATATAAGATACCCATTCATAATTTAATATTGTATTACTACTCAATTTCAATTGACATTCTTGAATGCAATGTAGGTAAAATTTGTAGATGATGCCAAACTATAAGGGGCAGCTCAGAATTCATAGAATGAGCCGGATAAAATTTGTGAGTGGACAAAATAATGTCAAAATGTCAAAACAGATCAATATAAAATGCTACACAGAGCAAGGAAAGATAGGCAAGGCAATAATCCATGAATGTTGTCGTAATAGCTAAAGGTGACGTAGAAAGAAATCGAGAATTGTTCATGGATTAAAAATACCCAACCCACGAAATCAACCAAGTCAATAGAATATAACTACATAGCCAAAACAGGAGACTAGAATAGTAGTCCAAGGAAGCCATCATCAAACTGTACAATACTCTTGAGTGTGTCCAGCTCTGGTTGCTGTGAAATGAGGGAGACATTGAAATGATGCTGGACAGAACAACAGGGACGATCCTCAGTCTTAAAGGCTTCAAATACAAGTAAAAGCTCAAAAGAAATTTGAGTCTTCAACTTTGAATGGAGACATCTGAGAAATTATCTTATCGAGATGGGGAAATTATTTAATAAATTGAAAGTAAAGTGTAGGGTCACAGGTTTACGTGAGGAAAAGGCAAATTTTGCAGTGAGATGCCAGGAAACATTTTGTCACAAAAATTGTACGAAGCATAGAACTCATAAATGATCATTTATGCCTTCCATCATCATCTGTTTTCTAAAACAACATGCACTATTTGGGAAGTGTGGTGTTTCCAAATGCACACAAGACAGCCTCTGACCAGTGCAGTTGTCAGATCAGGACCCTTGGATTAAGGAAGGTTATTTCCTCTCCTGTTTAAAGTGTGTTGGAGGAAGAGATAAAATGCCATAGGGCATATTCTGAAATCTGCAGAGCCTTGTAAAATCACCCTTTCAATGTAGTCACCTTGGTTAGGTATTGGAGGATGACTGGTGCCTGTGATCTATATTCTGTGTGTTTCAGGAGTCACTACTCTACGTGTTATTTTAAGTTTATTTGTGCTCTGGGTTCATCCCCAACCCATCTCTTCGGATTTGTTACAACCAGTGTGTGACAGACAGCCAGAGATCCTCCAATTTAAATCTATTCATTGAACTCTATCAAATTACATTTTAAAATTATGCATTTTACTTACATAAAAAGAGTCTCTCCATCCCATTTTGCTCATCCTCAGCCATTAATAAAATGTGTAATGTGGGGGACGGGTGGCAGAGAAGGAGGTGGAGGAGTTGATCTTAATAAAACAATCCATTTATATAAAAACAGAATTACCTGGAAAAACTCAGCAGGTCTGGCAGCATCGGCGGAGAAGAAAAGAGTTGACGTTTCGAGTCTTCATGACCTCGAAACGTCAACTCTTTTCTTCTCCGCCGATGTTGCCAGACCTGCTGAGTTTTTCCAGGTAATTCTGTTTTTGTTTTGGATTTCCAGCATCCGCAGTTTTTTGTTTTTTGTTTTTAATCCATTTATATAGTCAATTCCAACTTGATAGATATGAGGTGCCACCTGGTGGGCATCTGCAGTATAGCACTACTTTGTGTTCAGATTTGCCCTCAACTCAGAGGATCTGATAAATTACTTCGCAAACTCCTCTCCATCGCCTTGCTCACTCGATTATACCAAACATTTATCACCAGGGAAGATTTTTTCTGCATTATATATGGCAAAATCTTTATCATCAATATTTTTAAGATAGTTTGTTCCTGCAAACACACAGAGAAATGCTCTGTAAGCTCCCTGCTCCAGTAAAGGTTTTGCTGAAACGTACTGTTCACTAATTCCAATTTAACTCCTGTTGTCATGACTTACTCTTAAAGTAATGATCTGGATAATTATTTTAATTTGCTAATGCAGTATCGGGGACCAGTCATTGACGGCTGTCCCCCGATTTCAGGATACATCAGTTCAGGGTGGCGAGCTTCTGCCATGTGTGTTCATGTGACTGAACAGGCTGTTCTTTGGGCACATGGGGCAGGACATACCACAAGGTAATGGGATCCAGAGTGCAGGATCTGCTTTCTTTTCTTTCCTTCTCTGCTGCTGCTCTGCCTCGTCATTAAGGGATTGGGTCAGGAAGCGTGATGCAGCTCAATGGACAAGTTGTAGCCATTTTGAATGATTGGTACCAAGCTCCCCCCAGCCATGAGTGTCAATGCTGCTTCACTTCGTGGAAGTTTCAGAGTGTCTTTGAAGCATTTTCTTTGTCCATTCCAGGACACTGGCCATTTAAGAGTTGAGAAAACAGGACCTTGGTGGGGATGACAGTTTTAGGCCATCCGGACACAGTGTCCTGTTGATCCAAGTTGCTTATGCAGGAGCTTTGCCTGAATGCTTGTGGAGCTGGTTGCAAGAAGGACACTAGTGTTTGCTCGATGATCCACCCATTGAATCCAGAGGATGTGGCGGAAGAATTGCTGATGGAATTTCTTTAGTGCCCTCATGTGTCACTGATAAATAGTCCAGGTCTCACTGCAGTACAGGCGGGTGGTGATGACAAATGCTCTGTACGCTAGGACCTTTAGTTGACTTGCAGAGGCCTTTGTTGTCAAACACTCACTGCCATAGTTTGTAGAAGTCTGAGCTGGTCAGCTGATCTGGTGTTGGACCTCCTCATCAATGGTGGCCTTTTGAGAGAACAATGGCTTCCAAGGTATGAGAAGTGCTCAACATATTCCAGAGTCTCTCCTTTAAAATATACAGGAGGCAGAATGTTTGGTTGACCAGGTTTGGGTTTATACATGTCTTTTGTTTTGGCAAAATTCAAAGATAGGCTGAGCTTCTTGCATGCAGAACTGAAGAGATCAAGAGTGGCTTATCTGATGCAGATTGGGCAACGGCATTGTAGTCAGCCACAGACTCTAGATCATGTATATCTATGGTGGTTAGTTTAGTTTTGGCATGGAGGTGACTGAGGTTAAAGGGTTTTCCATCTAGATCGTATTTAGTACTGACACCAGAGAGCAGTTGATCTTTGATGAGGTGAATAGCCACTATCAGGCCTAGATATCAGTACAGATTCTGAAGGTATCTGTTTCAGATCTCCCACTAAAGACAGATGGAGTCAGATCATCATGAAGAAATTGCATGACTGTGATGATTTTTTTTGGACACCCAAATCTTTGCAGCACAATCCACAGACACTTGCAATTTACTGAGTCAAGTGCTTTGGTCAGATCAATGAATGTAATGAAGAGTTCCTGGTGTTGTTCTTGGTGTTTTTCTTGGATTTTCTGGCAACAAAGAGCATGTCAGAGGTTCGTCTAGAAGGTCTAAAGCCACACACTGTCTGTGGGAAGATTCCCTCAGCCACTGGAAGTAGAAGGTGTGTCAGGATTTCCCCAGTTATGGTCAAGAGGGAAATACCTTGATAGTTTTCCACACCGTGATTTATCTCCCTTCTTGAAGGTAGTTCCAACTGTTGCATTCCTGAAGTTGGGGAGGAGTGGGGGAGGGTAGAGGGGGGAAGGGGGGGATGGGGGTGGGGGGGGCGGGTGGGGGTGGTAATTCTTCTTCTTCCCAAACATGTAGGTTGAACACTGGTAGAAGCCTGCGCGTGACTTTGTTTAACATGGGGACCTTGGGGCATTGTTATTGTCCACATCATCTTGATGGGTTGGTGACCTGATTTTGGCGAGGTGTTAAACCAGGATGACCAAAACCACTTTAGCCTCCTTCTGTCTTCACAGCTGGTGATACGCACAGCCTTCCTTCGCCTGCTCTGCCGCCGAGGACTCTTTGGACCACACTCTGAAATGGCGCTTCCCCCTGACCTTGCCGGATTTGATAACCCTACCAGGAGCAAGGATTTCCCGAAGGAATTGCTCAAGGGACTGTCGGAGTGCACAAGCCCCTCCACCATGTCATGGTGGCAATCCTCAGAAAGGCAAGTGACCACTCGCGCGTAGGAAAAACCCTTCATTACAATTTGCATCTTCCTCATAATTTGAAAGTTCAACCTGCGCCTAAAAAATAAATTTTGAGTAAAATAGAGCTTTTAATTAAAAAACATTAAAGATGGGAAATCTACCATATCAAAGAAATTGACTGTTGTTTTGATCTGCAGTGGCTAAACAGAAGCCTGATCTATTTCCACTGATGCTTCAATGCAGATGGCTCTGAATAATTGAGGCCTTTCAAGTATTTACAGTTTTCAAAGCAATTTTGCAGATGCTCTAGAAGCTTAAAAATGTTAGCAATATACATTGATTTATTTTTAGCTCCATTTCAGCCTCCTCTCCACCCATATAACGATAAATTCAAACTTGTTTTCAAAGAAAAGGACTGTACAATGCAGAAGCCACGAGATGACTAGTGCTGTTGGTACACTACAAGACAGTTTGATCCTACAGAGGCTCATGAGATAGGAGAGATTAGTCAGATCGGGTTCTGTAAAGATCAGAAACCAGAGAATAAACACCAAATATCAAATTACTTGAAGCTTAATCGCTTATCTCTGCTTCAAATAAAAGTGAGTTTCAGTCTTGCCATTGCAGCTGATCAACTTTACTTACAGCATCCACCACTCAGTATCACATTCTGCCAGCAATAACCTCCTCATGTGCTGCAACTACCTCTGTAAGTCTTTTATGACGTCATGTAAAAATCTATAGTGCTCCTTAAAATTAAAATTTAATTTTAAGATAATCATTTGCTCCATCTGGTGGCCTTTATGTGTGTCCCCTTAACGTGTTTTGACATTATGGGAAGAATTTTATGCCTCGCGGGCGGGCCCGAACGATGTGAAACAACACGGGATAGCCTCGGGCGAGCGCCCCAACGTCATCCTGCGTGCGAGCGATCTTCAGGTCGCCGGGCTTGCGTGGCAGTCGGGAGTGCGCCCGCCGACAATTAAGCAGGCAATTTAAGGCCATTAGGGAAGCAATTGAAAACGATTTTTCGTGGCCCCTCCACTTTTACGGTGGGTGTATGGGCCAAACAGCTGGGCGGCCTTTACACTTTTGCTTAAACCTCGATCCAGGGCGGATGAAATCTCTGTGGGGAAATAAAATAAAAAGAGACGTCTGGGGACTGATTTTTTTATATATATATGAGGTGTGCATTCAGATGCTTGATGGTGCTGCTAGGACATCCTTTGCAGCATGTTTGTTGTTTTGTTTATTACGCGGGGGTCCGCCGCTCTCTGTGGTAGCTGCCTGACTTCAGGGAGCTCACTGGAAATGCTCACCAGCACCCGCAGTGACATTGGTGCCCGCCCTCCTCCTGCCCCCACTGGCAATTCTGGGCCTTTCTCAACGCACATTTCACACTGGCCGCTAATTGGCCAGACAGTGTGAAATCGCGGGGGCTCGCCAATCGTGTGCACCCAGCAAGCGAAAAATTCAGGCTCATAAGGGAATTTTAATCAGGCGGGTTTGGGTTGGGTGGTGGGCTAAGGTCTTTAAAATAGGAACCCTTGACCCAAAGCTGCCTCCAACCTACCTACCTCCAGCTTTAACTGAGGCAGGAAGGTGGGCTGGTGACCAACACAATCCAAGGAGGTGGGTTGGTAATTGAAATATGATAATGAGGTCAAGAACCTCATTGTTATTCAGCTTTTCAAGTGTAACTTTGGTCGGCCGGGTTTCCAAGCCTCAGGGAAGAAAGGCAGCCACCTCCAGGGGAGGTCTTGCCACATGCAAGAGGTGAGTGCCTCTATCCCTACCTGCTGCATCCAACCTACCTGCCCAAGGAGGCTCAGTGATCGGGAATGCCCCACCCAAGACCTTCCCCTTGAGGTCTCCGATTCCCCCCTCCAACCCTCATCCCACCTAGGCCTCTGGCCTCGCCTCTCCCCAGGCCTGAGAATCGGCAACTGCTGCCCCAGAAATCCCAAAAGGAAAAAAACAGTTCGGACCAGTACTCTTATTTCCTAGTTTTTATTGGTGTTCCATTTTAAGGGGTATAAGACCAGTTCGGACCAGTATTCTTGTTTCCCAGTTTTTGTTGTTTTTTTTTGTTCTGGGATAACCCCACCCACCCCCTGCCACCGGCCTCATTCCAGCCTGGGATTGAACACCCCACCCCTCCTTCCCCAGGCCTGAACTTAACTTGTGCTGCAGCTTGCACCAACCTTTTGCCATCTGACTGGGAGTCAAGGCTGCCAGTCAGGCTGGTATCTGTGCAGAGAATGGATCAGTAATGTCACATGCACACTCTGGAGTCAAAACTACATGGGTGGTGGAGATTTCTGACTTCCGGGGTCCATGAGCTTTTCCAATCCTCCCCCACCCCTCTCCATCCTACTCCTGGAAGAATCCAGGCCTGCATTTAAAGTCATTCTAAACGTAAAGGATTCAATTTTGACAATGCATTGGTGTCCAATTTACTTAAAAAGCACATAATGCTCCACCCTTTAATACAAGGGCACATTTACAAAACAAATTTAGAACTTACAAACTTATTCCAAGTGTTATTGCCTACTGCTACACGTGTGTTTGAATTCCTTTTGGAAAATTAGGGGACATTTTGAAATTGTCTTAAAATAAATTAGTGCATTCTGGTTAACTTTAAAAAAGATTTTTACTTCTTATTTGATATAATTTTATTCATACAAAAACATGATAAATGAATGACATTTAGGAAGTTTTAACAGACACCCTGACCATTCCTTCCCTTAAAGCCCCCTTAGGAGTCAACACCTGGGAATGAGAAAGTTGTTTGTCATAAGATTAATCTAAAATCGAATTTTTCCTTTTATTTGCAGACAGGCTGACTTGTAAGATGGAAGAAGCTATCGTGCAGAAATATGTATGATGAATGGTTTGTACATGAGTTTTCCTCTCTGTTGAAGATGGAGTTTTACTGACAATGTCCAGTAAATAAAGTGGTAACTAGTGCTGCTAGCAACTTTGCTGCTTCAGAAGTCAAAAGGACACAAAATATATACATTGGACTTTTGACAAAATTGTTGTCTATTGAATTCATTCAGGATGTAGGTATAGTGTATGATATCTTTGCATTCAAGTTGATTACAGAAGAAAGATACCAAACATATATACATAGGCTGCTTGAATACATGATACAAAACACGAGAGGAGATTCAGTGATCTCACACCCCCACCAGAGAAGCTGCACTCAAAAGAAATGTGGAACAGATGCTGGTTTACAATGTTCCAGTCTAAGTTCTCCAACCCATCATGTTCCCTTTGAGTAAGCCCTCTGCTGAATTTGCCTATTGGAGATTATGATGAAGTAACCAGACTTGAGAATACTGGAAGTGAAAATTGTAGCCTGACAAAGTTGGCTGAAAAGTGCCCATTTAGTGTCTAACAGTAAACATGATGGCTTCAACTACTAGTAGTTTCTAGTCAACTTGATAAACCATATGAGAGTTTGATTATTTGTCACTGTTTCAGCACATGACAGGGAAACCACAGTGGACAGAAAAAACATCAAACAGAACACAACTCTTATATTACTGTTATAACAGTTATATGTCCAGGTTACTGACCAACAGCTATCTGGTAAAGAACTCTATGTAAAAGGCTCAGACTTGCTCACAGTGGGAGACATTGTTAGGTCACAGAACTTGCAGGAAATCGTGGCATGAGTCACTCATGCATCAGATATGCCATAATTTGCAGGGAATTTTGTGCTGCTCTGCAGAGACCCTCACTGAAAATGTTAAACAGCTTATTATCATAGTTTGATCCTCATTAAAATTGATGGTAATCTCTCAACACAATTTAACCCTTGGAGTCCAGAGATCATTCTACAGCTGTGCTGCACTTCCTCCAAGGCCAATATGTCCTCTATAAGGTGTGTTAAACAATCTATTCTGGTCTATGTTGGGTCCCAGCACCTTTAAAATGTATCATTTAGTCTCACAACTCCTGGTCTGTCACAGTGCTCGCTAAGACATATTCTAATTACTTTTCTTTAAATTTGTGGTATGGAATCTGTGCTGGAACATTGGGAAGCATAACAGTCTAACAACCACTGGTGTTAGTCAGCATTCTCAACAATATAGTGTTATGATCCCCAGCTGAGGTTACCCCTGGACAAGTCTGATCCCAGAGTGGGACCCAGCTTGATGGATCCTAACTTTTAATTGTTTGTTTAGAGTAGCTACTGAACAGAGTCACAGGAGTTAGCTGTTGAACCTTTAACAGAAGAATAAGACATTTATTGAACAAGAAAAGATGAACTATATTACAATGCTCCTTCACTGACAACTATACCATTATAAATATATACAGATTTGTAAGGATAACACAATTTACAAATGCTACCTTGTACTGTAATGTTCACAGTAAGTACAGCACTATGGAATCCTGCGGTCAGATACACCACACTCTGA
This sequence comes from Carcharodon carcharias, assembly GCF_017639515.1. Taxonomy (NCBI): domain Eukaryota; kingdom Metazoa; phylum Chordata; class Chondrichthyes; order Lamniformes; family Lamnidae; genus Carcharodon; species Carcharodon carcharias. The sequence continues at coordinate 88,965,704 of NC_054483.1, forward strand.
AACCAAGTGACAGATGCCAACTCAAACAGATGCTATGGGTCTCTCATCAACTCCCCCAGATGCTTATCACACCATGAGCCAACCGGTCTCACTGCACTCCTTATTTCAGGCAAAAGTTTCCAATTTCCACTCTCCAACACCTCGCCTTCTCCCAAACCAATGCTTTCTCTCGACGCCTTTCGCATGAATTCACCTGCAGGGCTTTGAACTCCACTTCCGATGTTCCTCTTCCCTGGGTCACCACATGCGTTCAAGCTACCTTCCATGCACTCTCTCACCGACTCAGCTGTCAACAGGACACCACTGCTTCACATGCTCATAGCAAAGAGTTACAGACCTTCAGTTGTCTCTTTGGACCTTCTTGCCTTTTACAAGCTGTTCTCACTTTAAATCTGCTTTCTGCAACTTTTGTCTCTTTAAATTTGAAGCTTGGAGTTTTCCTCTCTGCCCCTCACTCTAACTTCATTAACAGGAGCTTTTCCGGATTCCTGTCCTTTCTTTGACTAGAAGGTCTTATTGGGTCTTTCTCTTCTTTCACTCCCCTGGATTTTGGGATCTTCTTTAGCTTGGGACTGGCTATCTGTCCCCTTCCAGGTGGCTTCTGTTTGGCAGCTGTATTCAAAACCAGCTGAACTCAAACATGTTCCAAACTACTGTTTATCTTCTGTGTGTGTGTGTGTGTGTGTGTGTGTGTGTGTGCCTGGGGGAGGGACCTGCCTCTCTGGTCCCCTGTTGCTAGGCAACAGTCCAATTTTCTACCCTTGTTTGTTTACCTTAGCTTAAGTTGTAAAACTCTCATTAGAAATCCAGGCACCTTTTTTAAAGTGAAACTAAAATTCCATTTGAAAAAATAAATAAAAATACCTGGAAAAACTCAGCAGGTCTGGCAGCATATGAGGAGAGGGGCACAGTTAACATTTCAAGTCCATATGACTTTTCAACAGAACTAAGTAAAAATAGAAGAGAGGTGAAATATAAGCTGGTTTAAGGGAGCGTGGGGTAAGTAGAGCTGGATAAAGGGCCAGTGATAGGTGGAGATAACCAAAAGATGTCATAGACAAAAGGACAAAGAGGTGTTGAAGGTGGTGATGTTATCTAAGGAATGTGCTAATTAAGGGTAGAAAGCAGGACAAGCAAGGTACAGATAGCCTTAGTGGGGGTGGGGTGGGGTGAAGGAATCAAAAAAGGCTAAAAGGTAGAGATAAAACAATGGATGGAAATATATTTAAAAATAATGGAAATAGGTGGGAAAAGAAAAATCTATATAAATTATTAGAAAAAATGGAGGGGATCGGAAAGGGGGTGGGGATGGAGGAGAGAGTTCATGATCTAAAATTGTTGAACTCAATATTCAGTCCGGAAGGCTGTAAAGTGCCTAGTCAGAAGATGAGGTGCTGTTCCTCCAGTTTGCGATCAGCTTCACTGGAACAATGCAGCAGGCCAAGGACGGACATGTGGGCATGAGAGCAGGGTGGAGTGTTGAAATGGCAAGTGACAGGGCGGTCTGGGTAATGCTTGTGGACAGACCGAAGGTGTTCTGCAAAGCAGGCACCCAGTTTGTGTTTGGTCTCTCAAGTAGAGGAAACCGCATTGGGAGCAACGAATGCAGTAGACTAAATTGAGGGAAGTGCAAGTGAAATGCTGCTTCACTTGAAAGGAGTGTTTGGGCCCTTGGACGGTGAGGAGAGAGGAAGTAAAGGGGCAGGTGTTGCACCTTCTGCGGTTGCATGGCAAAGTGCCGTGGGAGGGGGTTGAGGTTAGAGGGTGATGGAGGAGTGGACCAGGGTGTCCCGGAGGGAACGATCCTTGCGGAATGGCGCCTGGGGGGTGAAGGGAAGATGTGTTTGGTGGTGGCATCATGCTGGAGTTGGCAGAAATGGTGGAGGATAACCCTTTGAATGTGGAGGCTGGTGGGGTGATAAGTGAGGACAAGGGGGACCCTATCATGTTTTTGGGAGGGAGAGGAAGGTGTGAGGGCGGATGCGCGGGAGATGGGCCGGACATGGTTGAGGGCCCTGTCAACCACCGTGGGTGGAAAACCTCGGTTAAGGAAGAAGGTATTTTTGTTTTTGGTTTGGATTTCCAGCATCCGCAGTTTTTTGCTTTTATCTTAAGGTAAATATGATGTCTGACTTCTCTTCTTAAAGCACCCTCCCCTGCCTCCTCCACCCTCATGCCTGATATTAAGTACAATGAGCTATGTGTATGGACTTTGTTACAAAGATCATGACCATCTGATCAGCTGCTTGTGCTGCTTCCCTCCCTTCCCTTAGCTCACTGGGGCCTAACTTCCTGTAAGGTTTTCCGTTGCCTTAACCATGAACTCACATCTTTCTCTAGTTTCTCTCCTATCTCTGTAATGTCCGCTCCAAGTTCATTTTGCCAATGAGACCTTTCTCTTGCTTTCTCGACCCTATTCCTACTAAACTGGCTCCTATGTTAGCTGATGCTGTGAATGGTTCTCTCTCCTCAGGTGTTGTTGCCCTCTCCTTTAATACTGCTGTCATTAAATCCTCTCTCCTTTTAAAAAGCCAGCCCTTGATCTCTCCATTCTTGGAAACTAACACCCCATCTCAAACGATTCTTTCTTTCCAAAATCCTTGAACGTGTTGTTATCTCCTAAATCCATGCCAATTTTTCTCAGAACTCTTTTGGACTGAATTTTATACTGGGGCTGGGGTCCCTGCTTGTCAGTGTAAAAGTCTGGGGTGAGCCTGTCTGTACTTGGTCAACTCGGCCTGCAATTAACACAAGCGGAAACCTGTTTTGAACAAGGGACTTAATTTTACAGCCTCCCAGGGAGTGCAATGGCAGACCACTGAGGTGTAAAATTGGGCACCACTGTTTTAACTTGTGCCTGTTGTCTACCCACCCTTACAGCTAGTTTACCAACAACTGGGGAGGCATTGGGGTGGCCTGTGGGCCAATCGAGCCCCTGAAGTGGCCAATTAATGGCCACTTCAAGGGCCTCCTCCGGCTACTCCTGGGATTTTACACACAGCAGGGGAGCCAGGGCAGCCAATTAATGGCTGTAGAGCCTTCAATTAGCCTGAGGTAGGACTTCCACTCACATCTGGGAAGAAGTCTAGCCCCCAGGGCTGCCAACCAATTAAGTGAGGACAGCTCTCATTCCAGCAGCGCTACTGGATGTGGTGGCTACTGCTGGTACAACAAGTCCACTAAAGAAGAGGAACAAGGAAACCAGAACAAAGTGAGCCTGGGGTCTTGTCGGGGCTGGGCTGGTAGGCCCTGGCAAGACAGGTAAGGCGGGGGGGTGATGGTGGGTGGCACTGGCAGACAGGACAGGGGAGAGAATGCAGGGATGGCTTCTGATGGGCACAAGGGTCCCCAATCAGGAGGCACCCCACCCCCCCTTCATCTGGCAACCAGGCCATCAGCTTTCACTGGGCAGCGAGCCAGGCTCCCCTGCTGTGGGTAAAATCCCAGGAGTGGTAGGAGGTCCTTTAAGTGGCCATTAATAGGCCACTTCAGAGGCTCAATTGGCCCACGGGCCACCCCAACACCTCTCCCACCATTGGTAAAATATCTGTGAAGGTGGATAGATGATGCGCACCTGCTGCTACCTTGGTGCCCAATTTTACAAGTCAGCGACCTGCCATTCCACTCCCTGGGAGGTTGTAAAATTTAGCCCCTTGTTTGAAACAGATTTCCACTGTGGTGGTGTACTGGAAGGCTTGCACCAAAGTCACAATTGATGTCTTAATTGGTTGTGGCACAGGTAAACTATCCCTCTTCATTCTCTTCAACCCACATGCAACTTCTGACATGGTTAACAACAAAACTCTGCCCCATTGTCTCGATGGGGTGGGACTGCACATGCCTGGTTTCATTCTTATCTATCCTGTAATTGTCAGAGAATCACTTGTAATGGGAATCACTCTTCTCAGTAACACACTATTACCTCTGATGTCCCCCAAGGATCTATCCTTGGCACCCTCCTATTTCTCAACCACATGCTTTCCCTCAGTGACATCATCTGAAATCAAAATATTTCTAAATGTGCGCTGACAGCTTCCAGCTTTATCTCACCACGACCTCTTTTGACCCTTCCAATGTCTCTAAATTGCCTGACTACTTGTCTGATATGCAGTATTGGACAAGAAGAAATTTCCTCCAAATATATATTGGGAAAGCAGAAGGTATTATCTTGGTCTTTGTCACAAACTCCTTTACCTTGCCACTGTCTCCATCCATCTCCTTGGCAACTCTCTCAGGCAGAACCACTGTTAGTAACCTTGGTGTATTTGACCCTGAGATGAGCTTCCTACCACATAACCAAACCAATACAAAGACTGCCTATTTTTACCTCAGTATCAGCTGACCTTGACCTTGCTTCAGCTTATGCCTTTGTTGCCTATGGATTTGGCTATTCCAATGCATTCCTGGCTGATCTCCCACATTCGACCCTCTACAACCTTGAGATCATTCAAAACTATCCTCCCTGTGTCCTAACTCACACCAAGCCCTGCTTATCCATCACCCTTGCACTCGCGCACTAACATTGGGTCCCAGTCAAACAACGCATCAATTTTAAAATTAGCACCATTGCCTTCAAATCCCTCCATGGCTTCAATGTGTGTATCTCTTGCAGCCCTACAACCAGCTAGATCTTTGCATTCTACCAATTCTGACCTCAAACATTCCTAATTTTAATCACACTATCATGGGTGAGGTGCCTTCAGTTGCATAGGCCCTAAGCTCTGGAATTTACTCTCTAATATTACTCCATCTCCCTTTTCTCCTTTAAGATTCTCCATAAAATCTACCTTTCTGACCAAGCTTTTGGTCACCTTATGTGGCTTGATGTCAAAATTTATTTTCCATAAAGCGTCCTGGGATGTTTTATAATATTAACGACACTATATAATTGCAGGTTAATGTTGTAAGTATTCATTGTTCCAGGAACATTGTTATATTTTCAGTTGATTGTTTGAAACTTGAGGGAGAAATGGTCTTCAGAGATTGGTACTTATTTATTTCCAGCAAAATATTGCTTTATTAGTACAGAGTAGCAAAATTAAAGTCTGACGTAAATATTTGTGTTACTGATATGCTATTGAATATCCATTACCAAATAGAATATAGGAAGCACTCAACTTGCCAAAGCATTTTATAGAACTCTGAAGTGGTTCTTTGTAATTTGTAACAAGTGTGTGTTGTATCTTAGGTCCTCTTGTGGGACTGCTTTCACGGGATTTATTTTCGTAAGTCAGTCCATTCTCTAACATCATTTTGAATCAGCTTTAATTCCCCATGCTCTTTTTCCAATGAAATTCAAATTTCATTTTCTGTACAGTTCAAAGATTATAATTACTGTTTACTTGAATGTGTCAATAATAAAGACAGAGCCAACAAAAGACAAAGTTCAGAGGACAATGTCTGGGATGCAATTCCATACATTGGAGAAACCATGTGTTAAAGCTTTGCTGCTGCTAAGCACTCTGCTCCTTCAGTGGCTTTTTTCTATCCTCTCCTTTTGATTGAATATAAACTTTGTAGAGAATTAAAGCTGAAATGGCAATAAGTGATATCTTAGTATTATTGAGGATTCTCATTTTTCCAACCGCATTTGCCCATATACATGTCACAGAATAGATCAGATGCCATGCCCCACTCAACAGGAGAATTTGCAGTTTTCAAAAAATAATAGGCAAAAAGACAAATTAAAAAAAAGTTTAAAGATTTTTTTACATCTCCAACTGCAATTAAAATTTGAAGGAAATGAGACTCCACACTTGTAAAAGTTATTTTTTTGTGTCAGAGCGGTTGTTTGGCAGTAATTAAGGCTTATTATGCCATTAAAAAAATACCTACATGGAAATGAACCTTCTGCGAACAGGTCAATTTGGACAGCAACTTCCTGATTTCCATGCTTAACTAAGCATATACAGATGCCAGAGGTTGCTGTCCACTTTTCTCTTTAGTAATGGTAAGTGCTGTTAGCCTCAGCATTATTTCTGCAATAAAATCTGGGCCAATACCTCAGTTGTATATACATTGTTCAATTGTGTGTCTGAATGTCTTCAATCCCTTAGTACCTCCTCATATTTCAGACACTACAAAATGCAGGACAAATCTAACCTGGCCAATTACTGTCCCTTCAGTCTACTCATGATCATCAGTGAAGTGATGAAAGGGGTTATCAACACTGCTTTCAAACGGCATTTACTCAGCAGTAATCTACTCTCTGATGATCAGTTTGGGTTCTGCTAGGGCCACTCAGTTCCTCACTTCAATACAGCCCCATTCCAAACGTGGACAAAAGGGCTGAACTCAAGAGAAGAAGTTAGAGTGACTGCTCTTGACATCAAGGTAGCATTTTACTGAGTGTGGCATCAAGGAGCCCTAGCAAAACTTGAGTCAATGGGAATCTAGGCAAAACCTCTCTACTGGTTGGAGTCATACCTAGCACAAAGGAAGATGGTTGTGACCGTTGGAGGTCAATCATCTCAGTCTCAGGATATCACTGCAAGAGTTCCTCTGTGTAGTTTCTAGGCCCAACCATCTTCAGCTGTTTCATCTATGACCTTCCTTCCATCATTAGGTCAGAAATGGAGATGTTCGCTGATGGTTGCACAATGTTCAGCGCCATTTGCAATTCCTCAGATACTGAAGCTGTACATGTTCAAATGCAGCAAGTGCTGGACAACATCAGGTTTGGGCTGATAAATGGCAAGTAAGATTTGTGCCATACAAGTGCCAGGCAATGACTGTCTTCAACAAGAGAGAATCTAACCATCTCTGCTTCACATCCAATGGTATTACTATTAATGAATCCCCCACTATCAACTTCCTAGAGCTTACCATTGACCAAATTGAACTGGATGAGCCATATCAATACTGTGGCTACAAGACCAAGTCATAGACTGGGAATTCTGAGATGAGTAATTCACCTCCTGGCCCCCCAAAGCCTGTCCACCATCTATAAGGTTCAAGTCAGAAGTGTAGTGGAATACTCTCTTCCCCAGATGAGTGAAGCTGCAATAACACTAAAGAGGCTGGACACCATCTCGGATAAAGAAAGCAGCCACTTGATTGGCAGGCTGCAGACCGTGGCATTGTGATAATGGTATGTAATTTCCGAGCTCCAGGGCAGTGTAACTGGGGGGCTACTCCAAAGACACGCTGGGGAACCCTCTATTCCCCGCCCTGAAAGTTCCCAGGTAATGTTGCAAGGCAATTCCCTGGGAAGTGCAAACTTCCCTTGCGTAATTACCCGCACTGGGAACCAACTGAAAATGTGATTTAAATCGCAAACTTCGGAAGGTTCTGGCTATGTTACATCCAGTTACCCAGAAAAAGTTACAAGAATTAAATCCACTTCTAATTTCTGTGCAACTATTGTACAGACCCCACAGGACTCCCCTCAAATCCCCAGGCGACTCCTCCCATCCTCCCAACCATCCTTCCTCAATGTGGACTCCCAAACCCCACGAAGACACCCCCACCCCCACAGGATTCCCCCCATTGAACTCCACCCCATCAAACCCAGGACTTTCCCCACCCCATTGGGATCCTCCCCCAGGCCTGACTCCTGGCTTTAAGTCCACCACCGCCCACCCCACTTGAGGCCCAACCCGATCAGAACCCTCTACCCGAGGCCTGACCCAACCTAACACCTCCCCCTCAGCCTCCGAGGCCTGACTAGACCCACGTACCCCCCACCCCCGAGACCCCACCCCACCCCGTCCTGTCTGAGGCCCTGCCCAACAACCCCAAGAGGTCTGACTAACCCTGCCCCACCCAAAGCCCAACCTGATCCGACCACCACACCCTTGGAAGCTTGACCCCACCCCACCCCAAGGTCTGATCAGACTCCCCCCTGAGGCACCACCCGATCCGATCCCCCACTCCCCAAATCCTACCCACCTACCTTATCCCTGGCCTGTTAAGGACCCTTAAACTTTGCTGGAATTTAACTTACCTTCTTTACGGCAGCGAGTGCATAAAAACAACAGGTGTGTGGCCTCCTTGCATCCAACAGAGCTTCTCTTGACGCTAAGCCCCGGGGACACGCTGCACTGCCCGGAACTCGCCCGGCCTGAGTTAAAAGGTCGGGCAAGATAGGATCAAAAAGAACTCAGGTAAGTAAGCAGGAGTGGACTGGCAATCTGACTCCGATTGCCACTCTGCCTAAGTTCAGGCCCAATATCACTTTTCTTAGTAATCCTTAGGCCCAGGCTAATGCTCTGGGACATGGGTTCAAATCCCACCATGGCAGCTGGTGGAATTTAAATTCAATTAATAGAACCTGGAATTGAAAGTTTGGCCAGGATTTTCTGGTCAATGAGATTTTGCTGGTTTGCCGAATCTTCCGTCCCACCTGTGACGGGTCCAGGCCTTAGTATCAGTAACGGTGACCATGAAACTATCATCGATTGTCATAAAAAACCCATCTGGTTCGCTAATGTCCTTTAGAGGAGGAAATCTGATATGCTTACCTGGTCTGGCCTACGTGTGACTCCAGACCCACAGTAACCCCTGACCTCTATCATCTAGAAGGACAAGGGCAGCAGATGCATGGCAACACCTCCACCAGCCAGTTGCCCTCCAAGTCACAAACCATTCTCATTTGGAACTATATCGCCATTCCTTCATTGTCAAAATCCTGGAACTCCTTCCTAGTGTACCTACACCACATGGACTGCAGCAGTTCAAGAAGACAGTTCACCATCACCTACTCAAAGGCAATTAGGGATGGGCAATAAATGCTGGCCTAGTCAGCAATGCCCATATCCCATGAACAAACAAAAATAAGTACACTTGAGGAAGATGATGTATTTTCAGAGTGAAAAATGTCAGCTTGTCTGTTGCAAGGTGGTATATGAACCCTGTAATTTGATTTATTTTACCAGATAGATCTCATTAAGCTTTGTGTACTAATTCTGATGTTTCTAATCATATACACCGAATCACATTAAACTGTTATAAAATTACCTAAAGATCATTAACAAAAAACTCCAAGTGAAATATAATTATACAATGCTTTTATTTTAATATTGCAAACATTTAAAGCAAATTATTAAATGCTACTTCCATATTGATTACAAGAATGAAACATACAACATAGCATTCTGCAAAATATGACACATTTAACACATCAGCCCAATATGATAAATCTGAGGACAGTGAAAGTACCATTAATTACATTCCAATTATCTATCTTTCCAATTACAGATCCAACCACGTCAAATGTGCAGGTTTAAATCAGAGTAGCTCGTATCACCCAAAAAAACAATGTTGTCCATTTCCACTAACATCAGTTTCAAAGTTTTCTGTAATAGCATCTTGCGTACTCGGTTTATTTTGGACTAAACCAGCTGTGCTTACTCAGTACTTCACACCTCATTAAGGTGCACTGAACATAGTAAGTCTTATTGAGGCAGACTTCACTTTCCGTCAACTTCAATTTTTTCTATAATTTTAAATGCAGGTTTAATATAACCAAATAAGCCTACAGATGTTTCTCATTTTCCCTTCCATTCTTTTCCAATTATGCAATGTACAGCATTGAGGGCTTTGGCCCTTCACCTAGCTTTCTCAAGTAGCAAAAAAAGGAGTAAAGTGAAGGAAGTAAAGACTAAGGAAGCCGACCTACTCTTGCAAAGCAGCACTGATATTTTAACTATCTTCCCTGTGGCAGTCACTAAAACTATAAAATACAAATTCAGCTCAGCAGCTGCTCAAGGTCAACTAGCTGGAATTGAAATGATTTTTAATGTTATTAATGCTGCCACATTATACCAGGCATCAGTTATAGACAATAAATTGAATTTGCACATACATGCCTGCTGATTGGGACCATACTTGCTAGAATTCTTATGAGACAATGTTTTCTATGAAACATCACGTAGTCTGAAAATGTTTCATTTGTTATTTACATTGTACATATCTTCATTCCTTAAGTACTAATGCACGAGAAATGGTAGACCAGATTTTGGAACCTTCAGTTATCCACCAAGCAGATATATCACCTCCATTGTGATGATCATGAATGTTTCACTGTAGATTAATTTCTTACATAAATTCTAAACAAGCGTATAATACCAATATAAGCACACACCTATTAAACTGCTTTTAAAAAAAATTCACATATGACGCAATACATTTATATTGATATAGTTTTTTATGTCCCAGATATTTTTACTGTACTTTATCACTAAGACAAGTCTAAGTGCAGTCAATGAAAAACTTTGTACTGAAATTAACTCAAGAAACAACGCATAAAGTACACTTGATAAATTTGATATATTGTAATTGGCTTTAAAAGATTGTTTAAAAACAACTTCCCAAACAATAGAATATTTTCAACCATAATTGATCTTATTCCATTTAATTATTCCAAATTCCAGAGTAAGATATCAACTTATCAAACACTCTGGTATTCAATTACAAGACTGTCAGCTACATCACCCTTCGGTTGCATGTATTTCAGTACATTCACAGCTGTAACTAAATACTGTAAATCTGGCCTTTTACATTCTCCTCATCACTAGAAATAAGTAAGAATCTTGCACAATCGCTCCTTTTTATTTATTAGTTACAATTAGTGATAGAATAGTTAGGAATCCGCCACCCCCCCCCCCCCCCCCCCCCCGCCCCCTAGGGTGGAATGCTGAAGAAAGAGTATACCTCCCACCCCTCAAAGAAGATTAATCTGGAAATGTGTTCCATCATATCTGAGATCTGTTGAACTGTGCTATTCTGTTGGTTCTTATCAAATAAAATTTTTGATTTATACTTTCTCACCACCAGATAAAGAAAAAGCCTGTGAAATATTTTATTAAATGTTTTGTGTGAAAGCTAAATCTCTATGTGCCTGACATTTGTGGTATGTGCAAATGATTTTGATTGGATACAATCTAACTAGGCAGTAAGGGGTTGGGGCTAATCAACTATGAACATAGTCCTCAGGATTGCATTAATCACTTAGGGGATAAAACCCAGCAGTTACAGGAAAGGTGAACACTCCAGTCAATGGCTGCTTCTGAAGAATTCTTCATAGAATCTGCCACATACCACACACATGCACCTTCAATGGAATATCCTTAAACAGCACTGGATGGGGTACTTAAGCGTCTGCCTATGTAGATTCTAGAAAGAAAAACAAATTGGTGAAGGAATTAGATTCATCATGTGGGTTATTACAGACCAAGCTACGGGCAGTAATGACTGCAATCTAGAACCCTGTGGCTATTAGAGATTACTGAGATCATTGTATTTTGAGAAAAATGTGGTATGTTGCAGTTTGGATCAATAATTTAGTATTATATCTGCATATTTTCCAGTTACTGAGCTGCAATGCTTACTTTAGTTAAATGAAGGGTAAAGGTGGATTACTCAAAGAAAGCCAGCATGGATCTGTTAAAGGCAAATCTTATTAAAGTAACCTGATTGCATTCTTTTTGGATGACGTAATAGAAAGGGTTGACGAGGTAATGCAGTTGATGCGGTGTATACAGACTTCCAAAAGTTGTGTGACAAATTTCAACACAGTAGGCTTGTCACAAAAGTTGAGGCCCATGGAATAAAAGGGGCACTGGCAGCACGGATACATTGTTAGTTGAATGGCAAAAAATAGAGTAGTGGTAAATATTTATTTCCCTTACTGAAGGAGATATCTAATCATGTTCTCCAGCAGGTCAGTACTAGGACCACTGCTTTTCTCATATGTGCTAATGATTTTGATTTGGGTGTACAGGGCACAATTTCAAAACTTGTTGATGACAAAACTTGGAAGTCTTGTGAACAGAGGATAGTCATAGACTTGAGGAGCAGAGTGAGATACTTCAAGGTGACACAGGCTGAATGGTGAAATGGGCAGACACATGACAGGTGGAATTTAATGTAGAGAAATGTGAAATGATACCTTTTCTTGGCAAGAATGAGAAGAAGCAATATAGATTAACGGTTACAATTCTAAAGAGGTGCATGAACAGGGAGACCTGGGGTATATGTGCACAAATAGTTGAAAGTCAGGGCAGGTTGAAAGTGGTTAAAAAGGCAAAAGGGATCCTGGGCTTTATAAATAGAGGAATAGTACAAAAGCAAGAAAATTGTGATGACCTGTTATAAAACATTGGTTTGGCCTCTACTGGAGTACTGGGTCCAATTCTGGGCACTGCATTTCAGGAAGGATGTGAAGGTGAACTCATATATAGAGAAGGTGCAGAAAAGATTTATGAGAATGGTTCCATACGAGGACAGATTGCAGAAATTGGGGTTCTTCTCCTTACAGAAGATGAGATTTGACAGAGCTGTTCAAAATCATGAGGCATTTAGGCAGAATAGACAAAGAGAAACGGTTCCCATGAGAGACGGGTGGAGAACCAGAGGACACAGGTTTAAGGTGATTGGCAAAAGAAGCAAAGGTGACATGAGAAAACAATTTTTTTATGTAGTGAGTGATGAGGTTCTGCAATTTACTACCTACCTGAAAGGGTGGTGGAGGCAGATTCAATTGTGGCTTTTAAAAGGGAATTAGATAAGCACCTGAAGCAATTTGTAGGGTTACAGGGAATGGGTGGAGGAGTGGGGACACCTGAATTGCACTTGCAGATTGGGTGTGGAATCAATAGGCCAAATGGCCTCCTTCTGTGCTGTTACCAGTCTATGAACCTAAAGGGAACTGGGATAAAAGCAAAAAACTGCGGATGCTGGAAATCCAAAACAAAAATAAAAATACCTGGAAACACTCAGCAGGTCTGACAGCATCTGCGGGGAGGAACACAGTTAACGTTTCAAGTCCGTCTGACTCTTCAACAGAACTAAGGAAAAGTAGAAAAGAGGTGAAATATAAGCTGGTTTAACTGGGGCTGGGACAGGTAGAGCTAGATAGAGGGCCAGTGATAGGTGGAGATGGCCAAAAGATGACATAGTGAAAGGATAAAGAGGTGTTGAAGGTGGTGATATTATCTAAGGAATGTGCTAATAGGTGACATTAAAGGTAGAAAGCAGGTCGAGCAAGGTACAGATAGCCCTAGTGGGGGTGGGGTGGGGGGAAGGGATCGAAATAGGCTAAAAGGTAGAGATAAAACAATGGATGGAAATACATTTAAAAATAATGGAAATAGGTGAGAAAAGAAAAATCTATATAAATTATTGGAAAAAAAGGGGATCGGAAAGGGGATGGGGACGGAGGAGAGAGTTCATGATCTAAAATTATTGAACTCAATATTCAGTCCGGAAGGCTGTAAAGTGCCTAGTCTGAAGATGAAGTGCTGTTCCTCCAGTTTGCGTTGAGCTTCACTAGAACAATGCAGCAGGCCAAGGACGGACATATGGGCGTGAGAGCAGGGTGGAGTGTTGAAATTGCAAGCGACAGGGGGGTCTGGGTCATGCTTGCGGACAGACTGAAGGTGTTCCGCAAAGCGGTCACCCAGTCCGCGTTTGGTCTCTCTAATGTAGAGGAAACCATATTGGGAGCTGCGAATGCAGTGGACTAAATGGAAGGAAGTGCAAGTGAAATGCTGTTTCACTTGAAAGGAGTGTTTGGGCCCTTGGACGGTGAGGAGAGGGGAAGTAAAGGGGCAGGTGTTGCACCTTCTGCAGATGCATGGGAAGGTGCCATGGGAAGGGGTTGAGGTGTAGGGGGTGATGGAGGAATGGACCAGGGTGTCCCGGAGGGAACGATCCCTGCGGAATGCCGCCAAGGGGGGTGAAGGGAAGATGTGTTTGGCGGTGGCACCATGCTGAAATTGGCGGAAATGGCAGAGGATGATCCTTTGAATGCGGAGGTTGGCGGGGTGATAAGTGAGCTCAAGGGGGACCCTATCATAGTTCTGGGAGGGAGAGGAAGGTATGGGGGCGGATGCGCGGGAGATGGGCCAGACACGGTTGAGGGCCCTGTCAACCACCGCGGGTGGAAAACATCGGTTAAGGAAGACATGTCAGAGGAACTGTTTTTGAAAGTGTTATCATCAGAACAGATGCGATGGAGGCGAAGGAATTGAGAGAATGGGATGGAGTCCTTACAGGAAGCGTGGTGTGAGGGGCTGTAGTCGAGGTAGCTGTGGGAGTCGGTAGGCTTGTAATGAATATTGATGGACAGTCTATCACCAGAAATTGATATAGAGAGGTCAGAGATGGACCATGTAAAAATGATGGAGGGGTGGAAATTGGAAGCAAAATTAGTAATTTTTTCCACGTCCAGACGAGAGCATGAAGCAGCATTGATGTACCGGAGAAAGAGTTGTGGGAGGGGGCCGGAGTAGGACTGGAACAAGGAATGTTCCACATACCCCATAAAGAGACAGGCATAACTGGGACCCATGCGGGTACCCATAGCCTCACCTTTTATTTGGAGGAAGTGAGAGCTGTTTAAGGGGAAATTGTTCAGTGAGAGAACAAGTTCAGCTAGATGGAGGAGAGTAGTGGTGGATAGGGATTGTTCGGGCCTCTGTTCGAGGAAGAAGCTAAGGGCCCTCAGACCATCCTGGTGGGGGATGGAGGTGTAGAGGGATTGGACGTCCATGGTGAAGAGGAGGCGTTTGGGGCCAGGGAACTGGAAATTGTTGATATGATGTAGGGTGTCAGAGGAATCACAGGTGTAGATGGGAAGGGACTGGACGGGGGGAGAGATTGGAGTCAAGATAGCAAGAAATGCGTTCCGTGGGGCAGGAACAGGCTGACACAATCGGTCTGCCAGGACAGTCCTGTTTGTGGATTTTGGGTAGGAGGTAGAAGCAGGCCGTCCGAGTTTGGGAGACTATGAGGTTGGAAGCTGTGGAAGGAAGATCTCCAGAGGAGATGAGGTCAGTAATCCTGGACCATGACCCCACCACTGAACATCAAGCCATTGTTTCTAGGACTGTTACTGACCTCATCTCCTATTAGGGCTATCTGTACCTTCCTCGTCCTGCTTTCTACCTTTAATGTCACCTATTAGCACATTCCTTAGATAAAATCACCACCTTCAACACCTCTTTGTCCTTTTGTCTATGACATCTTTTGGCTATCTCACCTATCACTGGCCCTCTATCCAGCTCTACTTGTCCCACCCCCCCTTAAACCAGCTTATATTTCACCTCTTTTCTATTTTTCCTTAGTTCTGTTGAAGAGTCAGACGGACTCGAAACGTTAACTGTGTTCCTCTCTGCAGATGCTGTCAGACCTGCTGAGTTTTTCCAGGTATTTTTATTTTTGTTCTAAAGAGAACTGGGTTTCTCTACAGCTTAGGCCTTCTATGTATAAGGGTAATTTTTTATAATTGTAGGTCAAACCACTCTGACCCCACACCCCTCACCCATTATTTGTCGGGATAAGATGTCCTCTCTCTCAAAAAATTATTTTTTAAACATGCAAGCCCCAAATTTCCACACAGTTCACCAGGTCGCTGGTTGTAATCTTAGCAGAAACTGAGAAAAATGCCCATTTTAGCCATATTTCTGTATTTCTGCCAATATCCCACCAACAAACCTCTGGAAATTCCAGGTGTGTGTGTCTACCGGTAAAGTTGTTAAGCAAAATTAAGATTCATAAAAGTTAAAAGAAACTTTGACAAATTGTCCATAATTGTTTTATTCTTAGATTCACACATAAGCACAGTAATTATAATTAAATAAAAACGTGGATGTGGAAAAATCACTTTCTGAATGGTTAATGACAGGGCAAGTTTATTTTTACTTTATATATTTTCAAAATTATTCTTTAGAGCAGAAAGAGATGAAGGGGCAGAATTTCAGCAGTAGTTCTTCGATCTCCCACTGTAAATATGATGAAAATCCTGGAGAATGGGTTCCCATAGATCTGCTGGCTAGGGCAGAATATACCATATGGAAATGAGTTCTGAATACAAGAAGATTGAGCAAGATCTCACAACCGGCTGTGTAAGGATCAACACGTCTGTATTTAGGGGTGCACATGAATTGCATAATGCATTCCCGATATTCTGATGGATCCAAAGGAAGCAAGAGGCTGATCACAGAGAGACACTTAACTGAGCAGACAAAGCTCTTTCTTTAAACATTTGACTCAATGTAGTAAACAGATCCTGATGCAACTCTGTACTTTAATAATCAACTGACTTGATGGCTACTTACCCCAAGCCAATGGCTAATATGTGGGAGATCAGCAATGAAGGTAGGAAGACTTTCAGAAATTCAGCTGAGAAAATGCCACCTTTTTTCATGACTCCTGTGTTCCTCATACTCAGAGTGGCAGAACGCTTTGGGTGTTTGAACTGGAATTCCCTATTTCAGAACATACATTTTAGTTGGTGCTGTGGTGTTAAAAAAATGGCAAAGTGACAAAAATGATGACTGTTACGACAAAAAAAACAAGCCTTTTGGCCCATCAATTGAATGCTGGATCTTTATTTTATGAAATATCCAGTCTAATCTCACTTTCCTGGCTGCTCCCCCTACCATTTAAAGCTCCCATTTTTGAAACAATTGTCTAATTCTACTTTGAAAGAATTTACGCACTTTGGTTCTGTAGGTTTGGCAGAGAATTCCATATTCTGGCCACCGTCTGTGTAAAGATTTTTTCAAACTTTCCTTAAATGCTTTTCGTCGCTATCTTAATTATATGCCCCTTCATCACCATCTTGTTTACCAACAGAAATAATCAACTGTTATTTACCCCACCAGAATCCTTCATAATTTTGAACATCACTATCAGATAGGGTTGTCCAGGATTTTTCTCCATTTTGCTGATCCTATATCTGTGGATTGTATTTCTGAGTTGCAGCAATTAGAGGAGGGACAGAAAAAATTGATACTGGATAATAAGTCAAGTTTGTACTTACTTTGGGGGGATATTTTCTGGCCTGCTTGACCAATCCCAGATCCAATCAGCATTTTTCTTCATTATATTTTCTACCTCCCTCTTTCTCTCAAGATAATCTTCTTCAGACTGAATAAAGAGATAATGAAAATATTATTAGATATATACACAACAGTATTCAGACTTGCACATATCAATCTCATCAGGTCACCTAATTATAGAAGCAAATCTATAACTATTGAAAAAAAGGCAATTATTTCATGCTGGGTTCTTCTAACCTGGGGCGGAATCATCCCAGTTTTTCACTAAGTGTGGTAGCATCTGCAATGGCGGCTTTTCACGCTGTATTGTCTCAAACCCGCCACATTAATTATGCATTCCCAGGAAACACGCCGTTTCCATAGTGGGTGGGCTTTTATTCGCCCGCCACGCCATCATCTCTCCACTTTATCAAGCCAGGTGCCACATTTTAAGTCCAGCTGCACGCACACCTCTCAGTGCTTCCAGCCCAGGACTGCTGCAATGAAGACATGGCCCTGAAAGGCAAAAAGACTGCAGCCCCCAGGTTTAATGATGCATCCCTCGGGTGCCTTTTGGACACAGTGGAGGCTTGCTGTGATGTCCTCTACCCCTGCTCTGGCTGCCAGATGGGCAGCAACCTCACTAATCCAGCTTGAGCGGCAGTGGTCGTCATTGCCAATGCCCTGCAAAAGCGGACAGCCACCCAGTGCCACAAGAGGATGAATGATTTCCTCCATTCCGCCAGTCACTCTTCTCATCACTCTCAAACACATCACGCATCACTCGCTGCCAGTCCAAGCAACATCACCATTCACTCTCTCACACACACCTTCATTGTTCTCATCCCATGGGACCATTCACCACCCACATATAACATATACTTAGCATCTGGCCTGGCAGGCATCCTGTTTACACTCCCTCCATCTTTACTATTTTTTTATTTGTTCATGTGATGTGGGCGTCGCTGGCTAGACCAGCATTTATTGTCTAATTGCCCTTGTTCAGAGACATTTAAGAGGGCTGTGGGCTCTAGAGTTACATGTAGGCCAGACCAGGTAATGACAGCAGATTTCCTTCCCTAAAGGACATGAGTGAATCAGATAGGTTTTTATGACAATCGGCAATGGTTTCTATAAGACCATAAGACATAGGAGCAGAAATTAGGCCATTCAGCCCATCGAGTCTGCTCCGCCATTCAATCATGACTGATAAGTTTCTCAACCCTATTCTCCTGCCTTCTCCCCGTAACCTTTGATCTCCTTACCAATCAAGAACTTATCTATTTCGGTCTTAAATACACTCAATGACCTGGCCTCCACAGCCTTCTGTGGCAATAAATTCCATAGATTCACCACTCTCTGGCTAAAGAAGTTTCTCCTCATCTCTGTTCTAAAAGGTCTTCCCTTTACTCTGAGACTGTGCCCTCGGGTCCTAGTCTCTCCTATTAATGGAAACATCTTCCCCACTTCCACTCTATCTAGGCCTTTCAGTATTCTGTAAGTTTCAATCAGATCCCCCCTCATCCTTCTAAACTCCATTGAGTATAGACCCAGAGTCCTCAAACGTTACTCATATCTTAAGCCTTTCATTCCTGGGATCGTTCTCGTGAACCTCCTTTGAATCCTCTCCAGGCCAGCACATCCTTCCTGAGATGCGGGGCCCAAAATTGCTCACAATATTCTAAATGTGTTCTGACCAGAGTCTTATAAAGCCTCAGCAGCACATCCCTGCTTTTATATTCTAGTCCTCTTGAAATAAATGCCAACATTGCATTTGCCTTCCTAGCTACCGACTCAACCTGCAAGTTAACCTTAAGAGAATCCTGGACTAGGACTCCTAAGTCCACATTAGACATTTAATTTCAGATTTTTATTGGATTCAAATTTGATCACCTGCTATGGTGGGGAACCCAGGTCCCCCAGAGGATTACCCTGGGTCCCCCAGAGGATTATCCTGGGTCTCTGGAATACTAGTCAGTGACAATACCACTACACTACTGCCTCCTGGCACACAAGAGGGAGACGCTGCCTACTGATGAGGAATCCCTGAAATCAAGGCCCTCACACACTTTGTAAACAGAGCCATCTGGTTAGCCGGTGACGATCTGGACTGTTCCTGTGCTGATGGTGAGATCGGTGGTGCTCTACCAAGTGAGGATCCAGTAGTGCAACATCCATCAGACAACGATGCTGTGAATGATGTGTCCTGTTTCATAGGCTACTGCCAGGCACTAGTTGCCTCTCCTTGCTTTCGCAGGCACATCTGCCAAAAAGTTGACAGAGTCCACAACACAGGGCCTCCAATCAAGCCCCGAAGAGACCTCTGAAGAGGAATCTGAAGGCACCCTCCTTGAAGTCCCGTCACAGAACTCACCCACATCCTCCACCAGTACGGAGACACACACCTCAGTGTTACCTAGCTTTAGAGTAGCCTCAGGATCACAATCTGGTGAGCACATCACACTTTCTGATCCTCAGCGGGCATTGGCAGGGACTTCCCAGGTTTCCAGCACTCAGACCACTGCTGGAGGCCAGAAATTTGCTGAGTCCGAGTCAGGTGACAAGCCTCTGGACTCGGTCGTTACAGTTGCTGGAGCGAAGAGGCAAGCTCAGAAACATCAAGAAGGGATGTCCGCTGCACTCCTCAGATTGCAAGGCACGATGGAGGAGTCCGTCCGCTTCAGGCTGAGGTGATAGCACCGGCATTGCAACACACCGAGGTCAACACTGGTAGGATGGTGGCTGCCATTGCGAACTTGGTCCAGGATGTCGTTCCTGCAATGCTGTGTGGGCTGAACTCCATTGCTGACGCCATAGTTGGCCTCCAACAGTATGTACGTGAGAGGGATGCCGGGCAGCTCGATCTCACTCCAGCTACCCTTCTCCTCAAGGAGTCAGCCAGGGGCCCCTGGGCACTGATAAGGAGGAGGAGGATCAGCAGGTGCACACCCTGGGGCCATCCACCCAGGTAACTCCAGGAGTGTCCAGCACATCTGAATCCCCTCTTTGTGTAATCCCAGTTCCAGCTCCACGGCTCGAGACAGGTGCCACTGACACACAGCAGGTCCACAAAAGCAGCTGGGGCCCTCCAAGTCTCAGCCCTCCAGAGGACTCGCGTCAAGGTCATCACAGACAGGGCTAGCAATCAGCAGGCTGCCTCCACCTCCACTGTGGATGGCCAGGGAGCACCAAGACGTAGCAGTAGGATGAGGAAAGTTAAGAAGAATTAGCCTGGGCATGGGTATTAATCACTTGTACATACTGTTCATTATTGTCAATAAACTCCCAAGAATGTCTCCCTGCCTATGACCCCTTGTTCTGATGAGCAGTGTTCATGTCACTCAGATGTGAAACCTTTCTGCTCAAGGTAAAGGCAGGTGTCTCAGTCCAAGGCCTCTTCCCTGTGCTTTGTGCAGCCTTCAGACCAAAGTGATGGTCCAGCCTCACACTCCCTGGACACAAGTACTGATGCCTGCACCTCAACGGTGCTTGTCATTGCTGCCAGAATGTCATGGGCAGGCATCACAGAGTTCCATTATTCTCTCTGTGTGCTCTCAGCGCCTTTATGGTGGGGCTGACCCCCATCTCTTCAGCATCTGTGACCAGTGACACTGTGCTCCTGAATGGCTCAGGTGCTGAAGGCGGACAAAGGATCAGATGCTCTTAAAATTTCATGGCTGCGTCTCTATGATATGACCCTGATCACACAGCGCAAGTGAGCTGCCTTCAGTCAGACAGGAGTCAGACATTCTTAGAGGTTAAGTGAAGATCTATGGAGTATCCTCACTGCATATTGTCATCATCCGCCTGCAATCGAGTGACTATTTGGGCCTCCACCGCATCTCCATGACAGGAGCATTCTCACAGAGGGTATTCACGCTGCCATAAGCCAGACTGGAGTCAATCGTTCATAGGTGGAATGTGAGGATCTTATGGTGTCTCCTCACTGCAGGTCGCCATCATCCTCCATAAATCTAAGGGCCTCCCAAGCACGCCTGCCTCGTCTGGCCAGTGGGAGGGCCTCATTGTTGCCTTCAAGGACATCCTCACTCTCATCACAGATGATGCCCTCCTGATTGGAGGAAGCCTCCAGCTTCTGCATCTCCTCCTCAGCTAGCTCCTCTCCCCGTTGCAGCACCAGGTTGTAAAGGGTGCTGCAGGCGACAATGATGCGTACATCCTATGCGGACTATATTGCAGGGCTCCACCAGACCGGTCCAGGCACCAGAACCTCATTTTCAACATCCCGATGGTTTGCTCCACCAAGTTGCGAGTTGCACCATGAGCCTCGTTATACCTTCACTCTGCTGCAGTCTGATGCCGCCGCATGGGTGCCATTAGCCACATCCTCTGTGGGTGACCCTTGTCCCCGAGGAGCCATCCCTGCAGCCTCTGTGGACCCTGTTGCAACAGAGATCTGAGCGCCACATGTGCAGTTGATGGTACCCTGCACCTGTGGTAAAACTGCGATCTGGGCAAATCCAACCGCTCTTGAAAACTGGCTCTCCTGGTCTCGGAGGAAATGCACAAAATTGTATGCCCTCGCAAAGATGCACAAAGATCCGTGACCTCATGGATGCATTTGTGGAGCTGGAGGCTTGTGATATCCCACAGAGGTCACCTGTGGAGCCCTGAAAGCAGCCACTAACACAGAAATTGAGCGCCGCTGTCATTTTCACAGCCAATGGCAGTGGATGCCCTCCATGTCCACATAACGTTGCCAAATCCTGCAATAGCTGGAAGATGTGACCAACCAGTTCCCTAGACATGCACAGTCTTTGGCAAAACTTGTTCTCCGTCAGCTGCAAGACTGAAAGGTGGTGTCTATAGACCCTGGGTCTAGCTAGGCACTGACCAGTGTCGGCTCGCTGTGGTTCTTCAGCGGTGTGTGCAGGAGCCCCTGCTGCCCCTTCTTCCTGAGGGTGCTGCTCTTCCCTCTGCGCAGCCAGGCGCCTCAGTCACTCACTTCTCCGTCGTCTTCGCTCTCGTATGCCACGAGACTTGCAGCTAATTCACCAAGCTCCATTATCCTGATGTACTCCTCCTGCAGGATGAAAGAGAGAGATGCATGGGTGTACTAAGATAAAAGCAAAATACTGCAGTTGCTGGAACTCTAGAACAAAAACAAAAATACCTGGAAAAACACAGCACGTCTGACAGCATCTGCGGAGAGGGATACAGTTGACGTTTCATGTCCGTATGACCCTTCATCAGAACTAAGACATATAGAAATGAGATGAAATATAAGCTAGTAGAAGGGAGTGGGACAGGAGAGCTCGTTAGGGGGCCAGTGATAGGTGGAGGTCAAGAAGAGACTGCCAAAGATGTCATAGACAAAAGGACAAAGGGGTGTTGATGGTTGTACTAAGAACCTATCTTGGTTAAGTCTGAAAGTCCCATAACGCTTCCCGGAGAGTGCTGGCCACCACTTGGATGGCCAGAGATTAGTGCACAGCATGGCTGCTCAAAACCCCACCTTCCTTCGCCCCACTCCACCTGACCAATTGGTGGCAGCTTTGTCCATTGGACTGCATGCTGTGCTCTCAGCTCAAGCGCAGGCATTCTCTAAACCTGCACTGCAAGGCTACACTGTCAGCTTGAACTATAGGGGAGACCGGGATGATGACACTGCAAGGGGCTGTGAGCATCTCCACCAATGATGGCTCCACGGACAGCTTTAGCATGGAGACTATACAACGTGCCCAGTCATCCAACTGTTCTACAGTCATTAAAATGCTCATTACTTTGCAGTCTGTGCCGAGGGGTGAAAAGCTCTGGAGCACTTGGTGGCACTTTCATGTGTCTGCTTTGATTGAGTGGGCAGATAAGCTAAAGGCCTGACTCCAATCATATCAAGATGGCTGTGCCTGAACTGTCTCAGCTGCAGAGGAATGATCGCTTCATACAAGATTTCCCTAATACGCAGCTACTACCCTCGCCCAACACCAGCACCCCCACCCCCCGCATGTGCTTGTGTGCTACCTTCAACAGCAGGGCAGCCTTTGCCCCCCCCAAAGCTGCCCCAACCACAGGTCAGCCTTTGCACCCCCCCACCCCCCCTAAATGCTCCTCAACCTTGAAGTCCAACAGGCGTCCCTCATGAATGCGCCACAAGGTTACTGTGCACTCACCTCAGTTCCCCTCAAAATGCAACCCGCTAAGTGTACGCCTTTTATATGCTCTAGTGAAACACGTCGGTGGATGATCCAGTGGGGAGAGATGAGTCCGGCGTGCTAGCCTTATGGTGATAATGATTACAATGAGGTTCCCGAAGTCCAATGGCGGGAAACGTGGCCTGCCATCGATGGGCTGAGCAGATGATCACAAACTGGTTTCATGATGCCGTGAAACCAATTTTGGCCTTCCCTCCATGTTGTCCGCTCACGCCACCAAACTTGCCCAACACCAGCGGACGATTCCGCCCATGGAGTCAAAACTCTATAGTAGCTACAGCTACATTCTAATTAATCCAAAGGAGTTTTTTTGGGTGGGAACATAAGTTGTGAGGAGGATGCAAGGAGGCTTCAGGAGGACTTGGACAGGCTGAGTGAATGGGCTAGAACATGGCAAATGGAATATAATGTAAATAAATGTGAAGTTATCCACTTTGGTCGAAAAAAACAAGAAGGCAGAGTATTTCTTAAATGGTGAGAGGTTGGGAAGTGTGCGTGTCCAAAGGGACCTGGATGTCCTTGTCCATGAGTCATTAATAGCTAACATGCAGGTGCAGCAGACAATTAGGAAGGCAATTTGTATGTTGGCCTTCATCGCAAGGGGATTTGAGTACACAAGTAAAGATGTCTTGCCGCAGTTATATAAAGCCTTGGTGAGACCCCGCCTGGAGTACTGTGCACAGTTTTGGTCCCCTTATCCAAGGAAGGATATACATGCCATAGAAGGAGTGCAACAGAGGTTCACCAGATTAATCCCTGGGATGGTAGGATTGTCTTATGAGGAAAAATTGGAGAGTCTGGGTCTGTATTCCCTAGAGCTCTGAAGAATGAGGGGTGACCTCACTGAATCTTACAAAATTGTTACAGGGCGTGGCAGGGTGGATGTATTATAAGATGTTACCCCTGGCTGGTGAGTCTAGACCCAGGGAACACATTCCCAGAATAAGGAGTAGGCCATCTAATGTTGAGACGAGGAAGAATTTCTTCAGTCAGATGGTGATGAATCTTTGGAATTCTCTACTCCAGAGGGCTGTGGAAGCTCAATTGTTGAATATGTTCAAGACAGAACTTAATAGATTTCTGGAGACCAATGACATCAAGGGATATGGGGATGGTGCAGAAGGTGGCACTGAGGTCAATGATCAGTCACGATCAAATTGAGTGGCGGAGCAAGCTTGACTGGCCAAATGGCCTACTCCTCTTCCTATGCTCCTACACGCTGCTACAATTGTCTGGATTTCCCTATTTCAACCATTTCAAACAGGGAGTACTTCAGCAGTAGCTTTAAGAGGAACAGATTCTGTTAGACACAGCTTCATCTTAATATCTAAATATAGCTAACTGATACACTTGAGACTACCTGTTAGCAGTATGATGAATGATCAACTAATCCAAACAACATCCAGAAATTAATGCAGGCTAGTCAGTCTACTACAATCCATGTATTAGTAATTCAAATAAATGATGATGATCCCTCCATGTAGTGAAAAATATTTAAAACAATAACATATTTATCTTAGGTTTTGTAAATCAGGCTAAATTTACATACAACCCAATACTAAACTTCTTCACTAGAAGTCATTTGCTTTCAGCTAGGGGTGCTATAATTGCTTCACTGCCCCTAAGGCTAGAAATGAGAAGAACACTAGCCAAGTGGGAACTGTATCAAATATTGGAGTGGTAATTTTGCCAAAGTCAAACAGTTTGCTAACACACCATGTCAACTCTTATATGAAGAATGGCTGTTACAGTATCCCAGCATGACAGAAGTAAAAAAGTAATTCATTTAAATTGCACAGCATGATGAATAGTATGCAACAGCTAACTTATATTAAATTCATTTGTCTAATGTTAACAGAGGAATTAACCCATCAATCTTAATCTCCTCAAAATGGGCTGGACTTAATGACCAAATGGTGGCCCTGAGACTAGTCAGAAAGCTGGGGACAACCAGGCTGCAGCGATTTCCGGGAGCCCCAATGCAATTGCAATGCTCATCAAGACAATTAACTGCCTGGTGTCAGGGCTTCTGTCCCTTTCAGGATGAAGTTACCAACTCCAGGAGCTGCCGGCGAATTAGAGCGCTAGCAGCTTTTCACTCCCAGCACTGCCACCGAGAGCAGTGTCATCTGCTGTCTGCAGTCAGCTTGGACCAGCACAATGGAAGAAGCTCTGGGATGGAGATAAGTATGTGGGGCTATCCAGGGCCAGTCACGCAGGCCCAGGCAAGGAGACGGAGGAATCATTTAGAGGGGCCGATCCTTGCCACTGGGAAAGCCCTCCAGGGTGGAAGAGACCCTTAAATTGTCATTAATTGGCTCATAAGGGCCTCAATTAGCTTCTGGATAGAAAGGCCATCCTTGACCTTCTCCACCTCTGGCTGAACTGGGGGGAGTTGAGAAAGCGATGGGCACTCCACCCGCCTCTACTACCCCCATTCTGACAAAGCCCACAGGCGGAATTAACGTCTGCCCAATATAATTTGACGGCTACACTCAGATTTTGAAACTAATACTTGCAGGGCATATCCAGAAATAAGTACTCACATCACTGAATCACAGAAGTGTTAAAGCACAGAAGGAGGCCATTCAGCCTGTTGTGTCAGTGCTGGCTCTTCGAAGGAATAATTCACCTAGTGCCATTCCCCCGCCTTCTCCCTGTAGCCCTGCACATTCTTACTTTTCAGATATGCAAGCACATACTCCTGTACTAATAGTTCCTTTCAGCTATTTCATGAAAATGGGTGATTATTTACTATTCTCCTGGGTCTTGACAAATTTATTTCACGTACCTTAACTTTTCTTTACTCAAAAATAAAATTTGTGCAAAACTTGTGCATAATCATCATCGCTCACAGGCATGTGTTGCCATCAAATGTTTCTGTATGAACAGTTTTTAATGATGATAATGTCCCTTTAACTTTGACCTTTATTTTCCACTACAGCTACAATTAAAAACACATCTGGATAGCTATTACACATTTGCAATACCTAGCAATATGCTAAATATCTTGCAACTGTGTGCACTTTCTGTCAATGTTTTCCATTATAAGTTTCAATGCTCATATTTACAATGGAAACTGCCTAAGTAAATTTGTCACACTGTAATTATACCCTCCCATTAACATACTCTTTGCCATCTCCTAGTCTCCATAATGCATCTGTGATTTTGCAAAGTGAGTGCCTTTTATTAGTATTGTAAATTATCGTTGCTTCCCTGTAACTACAGTTGACTAGTTTTGTCATGCAGCTTTGCATTGTGAATGGAAGGTTGGTTTTCTAAGCTTACAATGCCAGAACTGAGCTAATAATGTGCCATGACTGAAAAATTATTTTAACAGGTTAGACAGTTAGTTTAAAAAAAAATGTATGGTCTTGAATTTTGTCACTGGAAATAAACCAAGAAAGACAAATGTTCTTCACCACTCATTAAAGAATAAGCAGTCTAAGCATTTTCAGCATAATTATGTAATGTGTTATCAGTGTTACTGATTATGCATGATGTACTTCAGCTTCTACTTTTTTAACTGTGATACCTATTTGATCACTTGTGAATACTTTGCAATTTCACAAATAGATTGAAGGCAATTTTGATCAGATTTTAATGAAAGTGTAACAATTCAGTTGTTGAAGCATGATGTCTTTTAAATGATAAAATAATTTCTTCAATTTTTCTCACCTGTGAACTGTTTTTCTCTCCACTGCTATGTGTATCAATCTCTGAGCTGCAGCGAGGCTGCTGAGGAGTCAAAGAGCGTGGAGGGCTACAGAGAATCAAAAGAAGTAATTCAAAAATTGTAACAGTATACCAGAAATGTAAAATATTGGCTTTAGTTAGAAGTACTATTACTGAAAAATACATTTTAAGTGCAGTATCTGAAAAAAAAGTATGTTTCCTGTTTTAAAACTTTTTATGCAAATATTGTCTTTATTGTACCAACTGCCCATTTTAATCCTTGAATGCTGAATGCTATTCACTTCTAATGCCATGAGTTGGATTTTACACATTTTACACATTTTAACCTGAGTTTTGTTCTATTGATTTCAATAGAATGACACTTAGACAAGTTCAATAAAGGGCAGGCATTTCACCTGTCATATAGCCACCCAGACAGTAAAGATGAAATCCCACCCTAAAGATACTTACTAGTATTGTATGTTGCACAGCCTATGTATTTGGAGATAATTTTGGGGGCAAGAGGGGTAGATCCTTGTTTCTTGAATTCAGTTAGAAATAACAATCCAAATAGCTGCAAATAGTGCACACGTTATGCAGTGATATCAACGCAAAATGTCTCTCTTGTAATTTAAGCACTATTGTCACTAGCTTGGGTTCATTTTACTGAAAGTATAGACAGAATTAGAAAGACGGCACTGAATACAAGGGCTTAACAATGGGCACATTGAAAACAATCATAGCTCATTCAAGCATTATGATGCCTGAATCTCTCAGTTTATTTGAAAGCCTTATTTACTCACTTTCAACCAATTATAATGAATTAAGGCATACCAAAAAAAAAGCCAAAATAATTATTATATGTTACACTTTTAATATTCTAAACATTACTTCTCATTGTATATATTCAAAGTTCTGTGGATGTAATAACAGGACATTTAGAAAATATCAATAGGACTAGACAAAGCCAACATGGATTTATGAAAGGGAAATCATGTTTGACAAACCTACTGGAGTTTTTTGAGGGTGTGACTAAAAGAATAGATAAGGGAGAACTTGTGGATGTAGTGTATTTGGATTTTCACAAAGCTTTTGATAAAGTCCCACATAAGAAGTTAGTTTGCAAAATTGAAGCACATGGGATTGGAGGTAATATATTGGCATGGATTGAGAATTGGTTAGCATGCTAGACAGGAAACAGAGAGTAGGAATAAATGGGTCTTTTTCGGAGTGGCAGGCAGTGACTAGTGGGGTATCACAGGGATCAGTGCTTGGGGGCCCCAGCTAGTCACAATGATTTGGATGAGGGAATCAAATGTAATATTTCCAAGGTTGCTAATGACACAAAACTTAGTGGGCATGTGAGTAGTGAGGAGGATGTTAAGAAACTTCAAGGCGATTTAGACAAGTTGAATGAGTGGGCAAATACTTGGCAGATGCAGTATAACGTGGGTAAGTGTGAAATTATCCACTTGGTAGGAAAAACAGATTGGCAGAGTATTACTTAAATGGTGATAGATTGGGAAATGCTGATGGGTGCCACAGGTTTACCACCCTCTGAGTGAAGATGTTCCTCCTTTTCTCAGTCCTAAATGGCTTACCCTATATCCTGAGACTGTACTCCCTTGTTCTAGAACCCCAGCCAGAGGTAACATCATCCTTGCACCCAGACTGTCCAGCCCTGTCATAGTTTTATACATTTCAATGAGATCCCCTGGGTGCCCTTGTATTCCAATCACGAAAGCAAGCATAGATGCAGCTAGCAGTTAAGGTGGCAAATGGTATATTGGCCTTCACTGCGAGACGACTTGAGTACAGGGGCAAGGATGTCTTACTGCAGCTGCTTGGTGAGATCACACCCGGAGTATTGTGTGCAGTTTTGGACTTCTTTCACAAGAAAGGATACACTTGCCATAGAAGGAGTGCAGTGAAGGTTCACCAGACTGATTCTGGGATGGCAGGATTGTGATTTTGAAGAGAGATTGGGTTGACTAGGCCTGTATTCGCTGGAGTTTAGAGGAATGAGAGGGGATCGCATTGAAATGTATAAAATTCTGACAGGGCTGGACAGATTGGATGCAGGGATGATGTTTCCTCTGGCTGGGGGGCTGGGGGGGTTCTAGAACAAAGGGTCGCAGTCTCAGGATGCAGGGTAGGCCATTTAGGACTGAGATGAGGAGAAACATCTTCACTCAGAGGGTGGTAAACCTGTGGAATTTTCTACCACAGAAGGCTGTGGAGGCCAAGTCACTGAATATATTTAAGAAGGAAACAGATAGATTTCTAGACTCTAAAGGCGTCAAGAGGTATGGGGAGAGAGCAGGAGTATGATGTTGAGATAGAGGATCAACAATGATCATACTGAATGGCAGAGCAGGCTTAAAGGACTGAATGACCTATTCCTGCTTCTATTTTCTATGTTCCTATGTTTTCGCTTTCACCGTACGAATAGGCATAAATGTCATGCTGCCTGATAATTATTGGCTTGCACTTCATGCTGTGTCAAACCAGCTTCCTGCTCAATGACTAATGTAGAGCATACTTTACCAGCACTCAAAGTATAAAGGACAAATGAAACTAACAAATTTTAAAAGAATCTCAATAAATCTATCAATAAAAGTAAATTAGTTGTCCCCAATATGTGAAGTAACAACACTTTCCTACCTCAGCTACCATTGAGATTACTTTTGCGTCACCACTCAGTGAGTATGTGTTAAAGCGTGCACTTTCGTTTTACCTGGTTAGTCTATCTCGTATTAAGTTCTAAACTTAAATTTTGAACCTCTTCTATCCCCTCCCACTTGCCAAAAGAGCAGTCAAAATCCAATTCTCAGACTTTGCTACTGCTGCTCAGTAATTGGTGACTGAGAATATAAGAGCAGTGTGAAATGACCAATCCTTTTAAGTAGTTTACTTTCAGCCTTAAGGGATAATGGGAGCAGAAATGGGGTAGCACCACATTTAAGTTGATTCTCAGAGAACAGACAGCACTGCAGATTGCTACATGCACAGCCCACTCAGTGTCCATCAGCTGAAGCTGAAGAGTGTTGTGCAATCCACACAGAAATTGATGCAAGTCTGTGCTGTGCCTTTAAAGTGGTACTATGCAAATTCATTTCTCCCCCAATGCATTTTCTCTGCTTTCAAGGACATTAAGAGTTCTTCAAATAGAGACTCACATGACCCAAACAAAATAAGAGCAAAGGGTTGAAACCTACAATTTTACATTTTCACCAATCAGATACGCTCGTCAACATCAAGTCCAGTACACTTGATGCAAAGTAATCAGTCTAATCATCTGTCAATTTCAACTGCAGTCCACACCTGTACACCAGTATGAATGGCCCACACCATCTACCCTTGTGACTGCTGGGAAGAGTAGTGCTGACTATTATGTGACATGTTTTACGCTGAAAATAAATGAATGGGACAATCAGTAAAAAGAGGAGCGTCTTCTCCTATCATTGATTTAAATGCTGCTCTCAGAAGTAAAAGAATAGTGTGTTAACCCGTTGCATCATCCAGTTCCTAATGTTTCTAATTTTTAACTCTGAGGAGGTGTGCAGCTTTATGTAAAATGCAGCATCAACATTCTCTCGCTGCCTTTTCCCAATCCTGCTCCGAATTCCTTTGCAAGAAATACCAGTATCTACGTGTATTATTGTCTGCCATTCAAGTATAAAAATAACATATGAGGCGGCATTTTCCCCCTGTCAGACGGGCTGTGCGAGAGCGGGCCCGAGCAGGTGGGTTCCCGATCGGCGTCCCTGGTTGGGGTGTGCCGCTATTTTACGTGGGTGGGCCAATTAAGGCCCGCCCAGCGTGACATGCGCAAGGGAGCGGGGGGGGGGGGGGATTTCCTGAGCTGGGAGTGCGTTCTTTCACGCATGTGCGCGAAAGAGCACACAGATCTCCCTGAGGCTAAATGCTGCCTCAGGGAGATCAGTGTTACTTTTAAAAAGATAATAAAAGATGAGAAAAATTTTATTGACATGTCTCTTCATGTGACAATGTCAGATGAGTTGGGACATGTCAATTACTTTTATTAAAAATGTAACACAAATTTTAAATCCCTCATGAACCCTCATCCCGCTCGTGGTTGAGGTTTCATGTTTTTTCTGAAGGCCACCTGGGCTCTTCGCCTGCCCGGCAACCTTAAGGTTGGATGGACAGGTACATGAATCATTTTAATTACTTTTTTAATGGCCTTAATAGGCCGTTGATAGGTCAGCAGGTGCATAGCCGACTTGTCTGCACGCCCGCCGAACTAAGAATCTAAATGATGCGGGGTGACGTCGGGACACATGCCCGTTGTCACCCTGTGTCATTTTATGTGTCAGCGAGCGGGCCCCGCCCCAGCTCAATGACCAGAAAATGCCGTCCATGTATTAGAATTAGAGACTGAGACATGGTTACAGTCTTCTCTACTGATAACTTACTGAAACACACTAACTGGCAGCACTTGGGTCTTCAACATTAGCTAGTTTCCCTTTTAAATTATTGAGAGTTTCTTTACTCACACAATAACTATTAGGATCAACATTAAGCACTCAGTACGTGGATTATTATCAAAGATTGTGTGTGGAACAATTTTAATGTGATACCATGTAAAAAATATATTAGGCACTTGGGTACAATTTTAGGCAAAAATCCCACAATTTGGTAAATGAGTAGCAGATGGATCGTGGATTTGAAAATTAAAAAGCACACATAAAAGGCAGAAATGTCTCACAGTAACAACAAAAATCAAGGAACCAGCACTGTGGGCTCTGTGCAAAGACGCTCTGCTTTGTCACTGTTCAAGTTATTAATATGCCTGTGCATGAAAAATCAAACTTTGTGCCATGGCACAAGGTCAGTTTATACACATAATTTATTGGTGCTCCTGGGGCATCTCCAACAACATGCCTGAAGCAACAGGACTCTATTATCAGGTGCCAGTGACAGCAGCTGGCTGCTCATGGTGCACTGGATGGGAAAGGGGTACATAAAGTGTGTCATAATGGATAGTGGGCATGAGTGAGGCACTCATGGGAGCAATGTCTCCAATTTAGAGGCAGATTTCCTTTTGGTACCTGTTCCAACTGGGCTCCAGCACAATCGATGAGTCCCACGGTAACTGCAGCCCGCAGCTATGTTGCACTGCAGTGGGATTAGCTCTCTTATCTGAGTCAGAAACATGGGGCAGAGTTTTGAGGTCGTCAGGCGGGTGCGGCGGACCTGCCCAGGAGCAGCTGGGAAACGGTCCACCGCCCATGATCAGCTCCCAACTGTGATTTCACGCTGGCAGGCCTATTAAAGCCGGGGCTCTTCACTAGGCAGCAAGTGGCGGGCGGGGATGGGGGCCTGTCAATCGACGAGTCCAATGGCGACTGGTTCAAAACTGGCACAGTCAGGCCCTGGAAGGTTGCCAGTGACAAGGAGGACTCCAGTGTTGTGAGCAGGTGAGAAATTATGGAGAGTAATGCAGCTGCAGAGAGGGCAGGACGCGTGGGCATTCGGCCCCCCCCCCGGTTTTCTGATGAGTGCCTCGTGGTCCTCCTGGAGGAGGTGGCTGCCAGGAGGGACAACCCTGTCCCCAGGGCTGGAAGGAGGCGGCCACCGCACCTTACAAGAAGAACTTGGGAGGAGGTGGCAACGCTGGTCAGCAGCCATGATGTTGTGCGCCGCAACTGGGTCTAGTGCTGCAAGAGGTTTAACGACCTGCTGCACTCAAGAAGAGTGAGTGCCATGTTGGTATGGATCAGTGTGTTAAAGTGTTTAGGTCTGGCCGCACTCATTTGGAGCTCAGGGGTGTTAAAATCTGAGTGCCAATTGTCAATGATGCTGGACCTGGCCAACAGGGCGATCCCTGGCTGCTTGGACTCAGTGTCTTGCGGCTCGAAGGCCACGACTCGGCTGTGCCCTGCAAGGTGTTCCTCAGGTGGGGTTGGCCAGGCTGTAATGGAGCTGCAGGTAGAGAGGGGATTAATCTATGCTCCTTTGCCCTTTCAGCAGAAGACCCAATCAACTGACAAATGAAGGTCCCTAGAGAGGCAGAGCCTCCTTCAACTTTGCACCTTGGACATACTGAGGTTGCTGCAGAGCCGCCTGTAAACTCTGGCAGCAGGATAGTGGCCCCTTCTGCCTTGGACTTCCTGCTGGTCCTGCGGCCCTTGTACCTGTGCCTCTGCTCCCTAGGTCACTCTCCTGGAAGCTGTATTGGGACACCTGGCCTCCTCTCCCTTCTGCCCCTCTGTTCCTCCTCAGGGGAGGTGCCACCAGCGGAGACCACAATCCCCATCACCAGGGTAACGAAAGGCTGTCTAATACCTGGAGTGGTCCACACGGTCTGAATCCTCCACGGGCCTTTGGAGACACCAAGTTCTCCTGAAATGAAGCCTGGAAATGCTTACAATGAAGCCCCAAAAAGAGATGAAGCTGCCAAGTACCAATAAGTCACCAGCAGCAAACTATCTACCAAACTCCTCACTACTCACACTGGCAATGCTGATGGCACTTTTTATCCCACCTTTGGATGAGGTTTTTGAAATTGTGGGCTGCCCGCCTGCTTGTTTTGTCCGTGTGATGAGCATGAAATTGCACGGGCAATGAAAAATCGTAGTCAATTGGCTTCTTAATTACCTTAAGCAGCCTGTTAATTAATGGCAAGAAAGGGTCTGACACGCACTCATGCCTGCCGATTGAAATATCACGCGAGTGCTCGATGACATTGGGATGCTCGCCCAATGTCATCACGCACTATTTTATGCCTGATTGGGTCAGGCACGCGCCCACCCGTGGGACATAAAATTCTGCCCATGGGTAAAACAAGGCTAACACTTAAGAAACAAAGGTATTTGAAATGAATGTTTCAGCAGTTGAAGTGTTTATCGGTACATTCTGGCAGTTTAGCTAAGGAAGCTTTGACTTTATAAGGCAGTCAGAAGGTCCCTATGTGGAAGAGCAAAGGAGAAACGGAAACACTGCTTTAAGGAAAAGCTACATGATAGTGAACTCACAGGAGAAAACAAGTGAAAGAAAGTGGACAGATGACATACACAAAACCGAGTTTTCAAATAAATGGGATAAAAAGCAAGAGATTAAACAGAACCCTCAATTTGAATTGTTCATTCTGTTCTCCTAAATCTGAACTGCTGACATTTTATA
Source organism: Carcharodon carcharias (assembly GCF_017639515.1). NCBI lineage: Eukaryota > Metazoa > Chordata > Chondrichthyes > Lamniformes > Lamnidae > Carcharodon > Carcharodon carcharias. The sequence continues at coordinate 88,999,467 of NC_054483.1, forward strand.
GCTAGACAATGAGAACTTAGGAAAAAATATTACAAATGGGCAGACAAAGTACTTCAATAAGTAAAGAAATAATAAATTGGATGCATTCTATGAGTCATTACTGTGAGCAAATAAACTAGACAAGAGCGTAAGAAGTAGAAGCAGTTGGCCCGATGGCCCCTCAACCCTGCGCCACCATTCAATAAGACCATGGATTTTCACATCAACTCCACTTTACTCCTCTATCCCCATTACCCTTGATTATCTTTGTACCCAAAAATCTATCAATATCAATCTTGACTCAATAAGTGAGCATCCCTACTCTCTAGAATCGAGAGTTCCTAAGATCCACAAACCTCTGAGTAAAGAATTTCTTTTCATTTCAATCCTAAATGGCTAGCCCCTTATCCTGAGATGACGGACTAAATTTTAACAATTCAACCAGCTCACAGCAAGGGAGACTGGCAGCGCATTAGGATTCTGGAAGTTTGAACAGCAATTTTTCAGTAGGTTTTTAACTGAGCTACATCATTAGCATCCTGCTTCCTGGTTTCCTGGTCAACTAGAGTGGACAGGTGTGATCATGATCCACACCCGACTGTTGAAGCTTCACCCTTTAAAGGGACACTGCATGGATCTGAATGGAGCCAATCTACAACTCTAAAGAGAGGGACAGTTACTTGGGTGACAAGTGTGGGAAGACTGCCTCACAATTCTCTTATGCATCCCTAGACTTCATGCTACAGAACATAAGGGTCCGCAGGGGGATTCTGTTTCCAGCAGACTGGAGGAAGAAGCCTGCTTCGAAGACCAAGCAGGAATGGCTGGAAGTGGCAGAGTGGTGAGCAGCAGGACAGTGGTGCCTTGTTCCTGCATACAGCTCCAAAAGAGATTCAATGACTTGATCAGGACAGGAAAGATGAGTGGCATGCCACATTCAAGTGCAAACTCCCTCACTCTGATTTCTCCAGCCTTCTCCTACACAGCACTCCTTAGAACAGCACTTTGCAGGTGCACCTTTCCTTCGCTTCTGAGGCAACTCCTCTTATCTCCATCCAACCAGCCACCACTGACATTCATGTTCCTCTATCAGCAAGTCACACCAACCCTCACAGTGATGCCTACAAATGTATTCTTCTGTCCTTTCAACACATTCCATTGCTCATACTCATAACTCTCTTCTTTCATCCCTTGCAGAGAGTGCAAAATAATATGGAGGGGCAGAGAACTCAGGGTGGCCCATCAGTCATCAAAATCCTGACCTATGAGGAGGCCAACACACTGGAGATAAATAGAGTTTTGGAATGCCTGGCCATGACGGGGCTCTCCCAGCTACCTGGTGACAGAGTTAGAGGTCACTCAGTCACATGGCATGCAACATTCATTCATGTTGACTTAATGAAAAATGGAGATCTGCACAATGAGGACTGAGAACCTTCTCAACTTGTCAGTTCTAATCAGAACTGGACCAGACAAATAAAGCAGGTCAGAGGCTGGGAACTCGGTGGTGAGTAACTCACCTCCTGATTCCCCAAAGCCTGTCCACCATTTACAAGGCATAAGTCAGGAGTATAATGGGATACCCTTTATTTGCCTGGATGCCTGCAGCTCAAACAACACCATTCAAGACAAAGCAGCCTGCTTGATTTGCACCCCATCCACCAACTTCAATAGTCACTCCCTCCACCACTGACATACAGTGGCAGCAGTGTGTACCATCTACAAGGTGCAGTGCAGCAACTCACTAAGGCTCCTTTGACGCACCTTCCAAACCCATGACCTCAACCACCTAGAAGAACAAAGGCAGCAGATTCATGAGAACACCATCACCTGCAAGTTCCCCTCCAAGTCACACACTTGGATCCAGTGCCCTTGGTTTGTTGGGGCTAAAGGATCCTGGTTGCACGCTTTCTTCAGGGTGACCGAATTAGCACAGAGACAGCGGACATCAGTAGATCGTTGTTGGAATAAATACATGCTGGTCATTTACAAACTAAACTCTGCAGTTACATTTGTGTGCTCACAACATAAAACTCTGTCTTTACTCATCAGTGACTAACTCAAGACTCTCTCACATAGAGGTAGCCCGCTTTACTCTGCTATTGGACATTAAGATCATGTGACCTTACATTACAATACTTGTCTTAAAGGTTTATTACATATCAGGTTACTACATCCCTCCCATCTTTACTGAAAAATACATTTCACAATTTTTCAATATATCAAGTTATCTACACAGATCAATTACAAAGTCAGTCTCTCTGGGGTTTCCCTTATGCGTGATAACAATGGCTTTCACCCTTTTGGAGGAACAATCGCACGAGCTCCCCAGAATAAAATACCTTCTTGGTTATCTCATATCTTGTCTGGAAATACAGTTTCATTTCATTAGATTCTTGTGTTTGTGATCAACTATAAAGAACTTTTCTCACTTTGGATAAGATTGGGTCTCAGTTTGTCCAATCTTAGCACATATCGGTGATGAGACCAGGAAGTTCAATAACAAGACATATTCCTGAGGAATTGGAACATCCTCATCTTTTACTCGCAAAGGTAAACGACTGAATGCATCTGCATTTGCAATTTGACTTGTGGGTCTATGAATAAAAGTATACTCATATGCTGCCAAGATCAATGCCCATCCTTTTACCCTTGCTAATGCTATAGGGGGTATAGCCTTGTCTTCACAGAATAGTCCTAATAATAGCTTGTGGTCCATTATGAGAGTAAAACATCGACTCTGCACATATTGATGAAACTTTTTAACACCCAAAAATGATCGCCAGACCTTCTTTTTCAATTTGTGAGTACTTTTTCTCTGCAGTATTAAGCATTGACACATAACCAACCTATAGGTCATTCTGAGCCATCATCCATTCGATAGGAAAGCACTGCTCCCACTTCATATGGTGATATGTCACACGTTAATATCAACTGTTTCTTTGGATCAAAATGTACTAGAAGTGTAGGTGACTGTAACACTTGTTCACTTTTGTGAAAGCTTCTTCCTGTGGTGTTGCCATGACTACTCTTGGTTTTTTTGAGCAAGTAATACAGTGGTGCCAGTTCTGTCTATAAATTAGGCAACAAGCATCCATAGTAATTGATCATTCCCAAGAATTTCAGTTAGGATGTATTCTTTGGTTCTGGGGCTCCTTCATTGGCTTTCACTTTTTCTTCAATTGGATGTAGGCCTTGTGAATCAACCTTGTGACCTAGGTAAGTTACCTCTTTCGCCTCGAATGTGCACTTTTCCTTTCTCAATCTCACTCCAACCTGAGAAAAACATTTCAGAAATTCTTCCAAGATCATCAAATGTTCTTTTCAGTGAGTTCAGTCACGAGAACGTCATCCAAATAAACGACAACAGGGGGCAAACCCTGTAATATTACATTTCCATGGTTCTTTGGAATATGGCGCAAGCAGAAGATACGCTAAATGATAAATGGGTGTATTGGACAATCCCTTATGTGTACTTATGGTAACAAACTTCTGGGATGCCTTCCCTAATTCCAATTGTCGGTAGGCATGACTCAAATCTACCTTTGTATAAGCTGTTCCACCTGCCAATTTAGCATATAAATCTTCTATTTTAGGTATGGGGTGTCTATCAATTTTGCCACTTGATTAACTGTTATAGTTCCCACATATTCTAACGCTTTGGTCAGGTTTGATAATAGGTATAATTGGAGCTGCCTACTCTGAAAATTGTACTGGTTTTTTCACTCCCAGCTTTTCTAATCTGTCCAGTTTGGCGAATACCTTATCCCGCATTGCATAAGGTACTGGTCTTGCCTTCATGAATCTTGATGTTGCCTCTGGATCTTCATGAATTTTTGCTTGTAGCTCTTCAATTTTTCCAAGTTCTTCCTTAAAAACCGAGGCATATTTTTGTAGTAGCTGTAAAGCCCATTAGTTCTTAGTTGGAAGATTTCATTCCATTGCAATTTAATTTCTTTCAGCCAGTTTCGTCCGAGGAGACTAGGTCCCTCGCCTGCTACTACCGTCAAGGATAATCTCACTGTCTGACCTTCATAGTTTACAGTGACTTTACATATGCCCTTGACTTGTATATCTTCTCCCGTCTATGTTTTTAATTTTTCATCAGTTTCTTCTAAATTCTCCATGATTCAGGTATTTAAAAGTATGCTCACCAATCACCAGTTTCCATCTCCAATCTGATAGGCTTTTCATCATTCACTCTCCTGATTACATAGATACACTCCATTCTCCCTACCTTTAATCAGCATCTATTACTTCAGGCTTTTCAACGTTGTTTAACTCATTGGGTTTTTGCCCTTGTCTGACAGTCTACTTGATTCTATCTTTACAATGTCTCATGAGGTGTCCATATCGATGGCAGAAAAAACATTCAATCTTTTTAAACTGTGCTTCATTACAAGGCTGTCTACTTCCATCTCTGTTACTAATTTGCCAGGTTTCTGCTGCTAAGTTTTCCTTATTTTATCTACTAGTGGTGGCTGCTTCCCACTTCGGAAAAGAGCTCTGCACTTTCATGCTCTTTTTAGTTGAGGCTCTGCGCCCAACATGGAGGAAGGCGCCATTTTGCGCTCCTCAAATGGCTTCTGAGTCTTGCACCGCACCTTCCTCTCCAGGAGCGATTTCCAACACCTTCTGAAAATCAAGATTTGTTTCAGCCAACGATTTCTCCTGAATCGCATTTCATTTATACTGTATACCAAACAATCTCTAAGCATATCATTAATAGATATACCAAACTCACAATATTCAGTTAATTGCTTCAGGCTTGCCACATAACAAGAAACTCTCTCCACCGCAGCTCTATTTCTTGAGTTAAATTTAAACCATTGCATCATCACCAATGGCTTGGGCTGGTAATGAACCTCTACGGAGTTCACTAAATCATCAAAACTTTTCAAGTCTGGGGCACTGGGCGCCAACAGATTCTGTATTAGTGCACATGTCTTATTCCCACACATGGGCAGAAGGATCGCACCTCTTCTCCACCCCCACAATGTCCCTCGCCTGGTAGAAGAACGCGGGGCATTCAATATAGTGAGACCAGTAGACTGAGGTTGGATCAAGTGGCTTTACTCTTCCAAATTGTGGCACGCTCTGAGGGGATTACTTCGGTGCTCAGAAGGAAATTTTCTTTTACTTAGAACTATCGTGCGAGATACGACCCAGTTTTGGTTCTTCTGATTTATTTCGTTTTGTTTTTTGCCTTTTATCTCATTTTTTCCGTGGCTTTTCAAGCTTTTACTCTCGGCACCAACTTGTTGGGTCCAGTGCCCCTAGTTTGTTAGGGCCAAAGGATCTGGGCTGCACATTTGTCTCAGGGTGACTGAGTTGGTACACAGACAGAGAGCATCAGTAGATCGTTGTTAGAATAAGTACATGCTGTTTATTTACAAACTAAACTCTGCAGCTACATTTGTATGCTCATAACATAAAACTCTGTCTTTATTCATCATTGACTAACTCAAGACTCTCTCACATAGAGGCAGCCCGCGCTACTCTGCTATTGGACATTCAGATCATGTGACCCTACATTACAATACTAATCTCAAAGGTAAATTACATATCAGATTACTGCACACACTATCCTGACTTGGAACTATATCGTTGTTCCTTCACTTTTGCTGGGTCAAAACCCTGTAACTCTCTGCCTAACAGCATTGTAGGAGAGCCTCACCACATGAACTGCACAGTTCTAAAAGGTGGCTCACCACCACCTTCTCAAGGAAAATTAGAGATAGGCAATGAATGCTGGCTTAGTAATGATGCCCACGTCCCGTGAAAGAATAAATTTAAAAATTCATGTCTTACATCTGCCACAGGTCTTGCAAGCTTTCTTCAGGAACAGGTGGCAGAAGAGGACATCCAAAGCCTTGAAATCACCTCCAAAGCAGTGAAAGAACACTCTTAGAGCAAATCCTGTGAGAACAAGTCCAGAGGCTATAATGCAGCTGTCATATATCTGTATTTGAAAGCTTTCCAGCCTGTCAATCGTTTAGTCCCATAAATTCCCATTATTCTCTTGCCTTGTTCAACCTAGAGAGTTCCAGAAGGCCAGGAAATCTGTGTGCTTGCAATTGAACCACAATACAAACTTAAAGATGTACTCAATTCATTTTCACATATGTTATTACCACAGTTGCCAGTTCCACGGAGTTTTCTGCGCACTAATGAATGTGCTCGTGTTAAATGCGCAAGTCAGTTGGTTCCTGCCGGCTTCCTGACATGCCAACATTTTTTGCTCTTTTAACTTCTTGCACGCACTGCCACCCACCCTGACAGGTTAAAACTCACCCTACGAATCCCAGTACTAGAATCCAGCCTTTGAACATCTACCCTGTCAAGCCCTGTAAACATTTAGTTTTATTTCACAGATTCTGGGCAGAATTTTTACGGCGTTCCTGCCAAATCAATGGAGTTTAGACTGCTCGCTGCATTTTACGGCCGTGCCCCCGCCCTGACGCAGCCATAAAATTCCGGCCCAAGAGTACTTAATGTCCCCTTTCAATATGAGATGCACACAGGAGTATTTTAAATATTGTAATTACAGATCCACATAAGTATTTTTGTTTCCATATATGTCAAGCAAAGAGAGGTTCAATGTGCAGCCTATTTATAAAATCCTCATTTTAATTAGCAATACTTAATGGTGTCCAAGGGTGACATTTTGCATCAACAAACTATGGGGATCCATTAGTACTGTATATTTGTTTGGCTGTTAAAGACGTCAGTAACCACAATCTAAGTAAAGTTGCCTTTTATGTCTGGACAAAAGAAAATGGGTTTCATGGTGACACAGTGCATCAATGAGCTGAGGAGACATGAGACTCAAGGTCATGAATTGAAAAACGAGCAAAGCAGCTGCAGAAGAATGCAGTCTCTTCCTGCAGAAGTCTATAAGGGCCAGATGCTAGGGCTATGTTGCATCTCTATCCCAGGATAGATGGTTTTTCATCTTATTTTCATGCTGAGTCTAAAGCCATGACACTGACTAGTGCTGCTGTGCTCGAGTGCTGGAATAGTTACAGTTGAGAGAAATACTGGAGACTCTGGCCAGGAAGTAGTGGGGAAATCAGGGCTTGGAATTCACAGTGAGAGCTAGTTGAAAAGACAGATTGATCTGGTTCTTTGGGAACTTTATCAGTGGCTCTTAATCAATTAAAACACTGCAGCAATATCTTTGTGTATTTTGTTTAATTCACAATCTATCTTAATATTTGCATGCACCTCCTGACTGTATAACTTGACTTTCTTGCCTTTTTTTGTCTTTATCCCCATTATAAAATACTATGCCCGCATTTATTATGGTAATTTCATAGGTGAACCAGACACTCTGATTGCACAATCTGACCACTTATGTAAGTGGTTTTTTTCTCTCACAATATGCTTTCGAATTAATTTTGCTATCTCATGCTTTTTCTTCTCAGCAACTGAAATTTCTAATGTTCAAAATAAAATTAAAATTAAAATTACATATTTCACAACAAATGTAGCAATCAAATTGTCTTTTAATTTTAAGGTCTCAGCTTCTCTCGAAAGCCCAGACTTTTGCCAATCCTAACTAGGAGGACCAAAGGTAGCCCTTGGGCCTCATTTTAATAATTCAGGTGCACTTCTGCTCCTCCTGGATCGACTTTTTAAAAAATGACCTTCCACCTGCTAGAAAAAGTGAGTGGAGCAGCCTCAAGGTCCGTTCCACTCAAGGCAGCGCAATTGCTTGGAGGGGTCCTAACTTGGCGTGACGCCCCTCAGCAACATATGCAAAGAGCCTAATGTCTGTTTTAAGCAGTCAATGCTGATATTTTTCAGGATTCCTTGAGGCATTAGGTACATAGTCTTGCACAATTGATCATTTTACCCATTGTTTTGGGGATGGTAAATGGAAACAATACTAACCAGTTTTGGGCACCTAGTTTAAGGAAGGATGTCAAGGCCATTCTTGCCCTGCTGTGTGGCTGCAGATCAGGTTATAGAAGGTGGCACAATTCAGTGACCACCTCCTTGGTGAAATGCAGGTACCAGTCACACTGCTCCTGGCTGAGATAGAGGTACAAGAAGTGCTGCCTAAAGACTCTTGCTGGGTAAGGCCTTCTACTGGGAGACCTCCTCCTCCTCCCTTTGCACACGATTCCACCCTCTGCTGCTTGTGCTCCATTTCTATATCATGCTGCAGCCCAAAAGGGACTGCAACTATAGCTCCTGTTACGGAAGCAGACTTTCCCTTGACATACCTACCATATTCTCTAGCCTCCTTGTAAAGATGCCGCACCACTCCCTTGAAAATCCAAAAAGTTTGCAAAGCCCCCAATAACAATTAACACAGAACTTCTACTTTCTCTGCAGCAGCAAAACTAAGTCTAAAGCACCTCACCTGGAATTTGGATGATTAACCTTTTAAATAATGCAAGGGAGGAAAGGAGGGGGAGGGGTTTCCTCATGCAGCTAAATGCACATCCAGCTGGGAATGATTAACTGGACCTGTGTGGTTCAAAATGGAGCTTGTCTACTGAATCAACATTAGACCTCACTATCTGCAAGCTTCCAGTGTATGTATGTCACACGAACATTAATGCCCTCTGAGTTAGGGCGCATAGTGCCAGAAACTTTCCAACCACCAATTTTTGAGTTCAGAGCTTCTGTAGTGCTGTCATAAGTGGTGCTGCAGAACCGAATTTTACAGCTGGAATGTCTTATCAGAAACAGTTAAGATACAGAACCAGTAATAGCTTTTAATAGGAAAATGGACAAATATTTGACAAATGAACAGTTAAAAGGGCATGAAAAGATAGTAAAGAATGTTTTATGGAAGATGATTTTCCTGTCCCTGACCCACTTGTGTGATAGTGGGATCCGGGAGTCTAACAATGAAACTGCCTTGTGATTCGGCCTGGATTTCCAGCCTGAATTTTTGTGTAATGAGAAAGGCGCCGGGGGCCTGAGACCTGAAATCCCGCCCCTGAACCCTTCTCCCACCAGTTTCACAGGGGTAGGAAATGGTGGCTGGTTGTAATTTATATATACATGGTTCATGGAGGCATCAGCACATGGTAAAGCCTTTGGTCAGATCCAATATCACCAGTGGGATGTCTAAAACATGACTTGTGCACTTTAGGCCTATTAGGAGAAAGTCTGAAGTTAGCGGAGTTCTTTGGAGGGGTAGGTTACCCTTTTGGAGAGGTCCAGAGGCACCTTTGGGAGAGGCATGTAGTACTTTGGGAGAGGTATGTTGCCCTTTGGGAGAGGTCAAGAGCCCCTTGGGATTGTTAAACGTAGACATGAATGTGCATAAAAAGTGGATAAACTCATTGAAACCATCAAGGTCAATGGAACTGTCAAGCTGTCAAGGAATTTAAATTTCATGGCCCTTAAATTTAAAAAAAAAGGCCATCTATTAAAAAATATCAATGCTTACTATTTCATTCTGTCTGCTGACATGAGCCTGAGTGCTATCATTATAGGAGTTGTGCTGCATGACTGATTTAACAACCTATCATTATCACAGTAGGGTGCCTGTCAGTTCATAGTTTCATTGACAGCTTGAAGCATTATAAAGTCTTTGATGTGGGGCTATGAATGCAAATGCTTATTGTCATAAGAGATTAAGTGGTTGAAGGAATTTAAGAGTGGGAATGGGTTTTTATCAATGAGAGTGTTCTTTTTGGAATTGTGAATTCATCAATAGATACTTACGACTTTATTTAATTTCTTTTCACCATGGGTCCTGAGGCCTGCCCATCATAGACACTGGTTAAGTTGGCATGGAGGATGTAAGGGCAAAGTATGGTGGATAGGGGTGTCATGGGTTGATACGAGTTTGCACTCAGTTGGCAAAGGAGCTACAAAGAGCCAAGGCAGTGGGTGGAGGGGCATAGGTTAACATGGAGCGTATGCAGGGCCATGGGAGAGGTAGGTGGGGGCACAAGTAGGATGGGTTGGCATGGATGGGGAACAGGTAGTGTGTGGGGGGTGAGGGGGGTTAGAGCTAGAAAGCTGTTTTTTTGTTTTATTCTTTTTCAGCTGGGACAAAGTGCTGGAGCACTGAGCTCACTTCCACACTTGGCAGCCCCTGTGCTGCCTCTAAACTGTTTCGGTTGGGGGGGGGGGGGGGGGGGGGGGGGGGGGGGGGGGGGTGCGCGGTAGGGCAGACTCCCATTACACCCTGCTACCATCCCTTCTCCTACCAGCCACAACTAAAATCTGACCATCTGGGGCAGTTGGTCAAGAGCTGGGTTCATGGAACCTGGAATTCTCCTGACTCTGTGCTCTTGACTTGGGAGCAAAAATTCAGACCTCTGTCATATGCATACGTACTCCTTCTATCACAATACCACGCATTGTCTGGTTAATTTTCCAAGCTGTTTTACTTCAGTGCTCTGTGGGTTTTATCTACTAAGTATTATGAGCATTATTCTGTAAAATCATTACAACCACTGTGAAAGTACCATTATAAAATAAAGAACGCAGGCACACTAGCTCACTTCAGTGGGTCCTTTGCTTATCACAGAAGCACAAGCTCTCACTAACCAGGGCTCAGGTCCTCCCTTGCAGCCTACTGATGTCCAATATCTGATTTTCAAAGGTTTTTCTCACGGCCCGCACAATAATCACAAGAAGTTTCCCATGCTAAGCTTTTGTGAGAAGCCAGACATGATAAATTAATTGTCCATTAAATGGGTCTCAGGTTCCCATCACACATTGTAATTACTACCCATCCACCTACTAACTGATCCACAGTTCCACATGAAGCTATTTTGGGAAATTACCTTTTTTAGGCAAACTTCCTGCTACAAAAGACATCTTAACACTGCTCACCACAAAGCACTTTCCAAGAACAAACAACCAAAAAATCCCAAACTCTGACACTTGCAGTTGTCGCTGTCCGTGTTGGAACAAATGATACAAGTATGAACAGGAAGGAGGCCCTGCTGAGGGACTATCCAGGAGTTATGCACTAAATTAAAATGTAGGACCTTGAAGGTAATATTCTCTGGATTATTGCAAAATCCATGTATAAATTGACATAGAGACAGAAAGAAGATGAGTTAACACGTGGCTAAAGAGGTAATGTGGAAAAGAGGGGTTCCTTTTCATGGGCACTGGCATCAGTACTGGGACAGATGGAGTTGTACTGATGGGAAGGACTCCACCTGAACTGGAATGGGACCAGAGACTTAGTGGAAACGGTAAATAGGAAGGTCGCAAAGGCTTTAAACTATTAAGGCTAGGAAAGAATCTACAAAAAATGAACAAGTTTAAATATAAATGAAACAGAAAGAAATGGGCCAGACGAAACTTAGGAAAGTCATAAATGGCCAGGAAATAACTAGAGTGACAGTCCAGGAGTGTAAATACATGGTTGAAAATAAAGTGTGCAGAACTGTTATTAAAAATGAGTTAAACTGTCCACGCAGCAATGCACACAGGGGAGGACTGCACCAACTTACAAGAAGGCATTATAAACCTTGAAGAATGGGAATACAATTGGCAAATAAATTTCAACATAGCTAAGTGTGAGGTATTGCATTTATTTAAGGAAAATAAGGATTTTATACATTACATAAAAATTAACAATCTAAATGCAAAGGGATCTGGGAGCACAAATTAACAAATCACTAAAAGCCATAACAAAAGCAACCCAAGCAGCAGGGTTTTTTCCTATGTTAGTAAGGCTACTAAAGAAAATAAGAGTTCATGGGGCTCAATCTTCAGCTTGGCGAGCGGGGATGGGGCCCGTCGCCGAGGCGTAAAATGACGTGCAGTGACGTTGGGCGTGTGTCCCGACAAACCCGCACGTCATTTATACTTTCAGTTCAATGGGCGCGCAACCGACTGTCAAAGGCCTGTTAAGGCCATTAATGAACTAATGAAACCTATTGAGAAAGCTGCCCGTCCAACCTTAAGGTTGGCAGGCAGGCGAAGAGCCCAGGCGGCCTTCGCATTTTTCATGGAAGCTCATCCACGGGCGGTATGAGGTTTCATGAAGTATTTATAAATTAAATACATTTTTTCATTTAAGTTCATTGACATGCCCCAGCTCATGTGACACGGTCACATAAGGGGACATGTCTTAAAATTTTTTTTCTTTATTAAAATTTTTGGAAGTTAAACTAATCTCCCTGAGGCAGCTCTGTGCCTCAGGGAAATTTCTGAGCTCTTTCGTGCATGTGTGCGAAAGACCGCAGGCCCCGACTCAGGGAAACCCCTCCGCTGGCACAGGGAGCGCTCAGTGCTTCCAAGTGCGTGTCACACTGGGTGGGCCTTAATTGGCCTGCCTACGTAAAATGGCAGCGTGGACCCGATTGGGGGCGCTGATTGGGTCTGCGTCCGCCCCTGCACAACCCCCCCAACGGAGGGAAAATTCTACCCATGGTGTAGGGGTAAAGATATTATCATGGACAGAGGATCGGTTGGCTAACAGGAAGCAGAGAGTAAGGATAAATGTGTCAATTTCAGGTTGGCAAGCTGTAAATAGTGGAGTGCCACAGGGATCAATGCTGCAACTATTTACAATCTCTATAAATGACTTGGATGAAGGGTCCAAATGTATGGTTGCTAAATTTGCTGATGAAACAAAGATAGCTAGGAAAATAAATTGTGAAGAGGACATAAAGAGTCTACAAAGAGATTCAAATAGTGAGTGGGCAAAAAAATTAGCAGATGGAATATAATGTCCAAAAATGTGAAGCCATTCACTTCAGCAGGAAAAATAGAAAAGCAGTATATTACTTAAATGGAGAAAGACCACAAAACTCTGCAGTGTAGAGGGATCTGAGTATCCTAGTAAATGAATCACAAAAATTTTGTATGCAGACACTACAAGTGATTAGGAAGGCAAATGGAATGTTGTTGTTTATTGCAAGGAGGATGGAATATAAAAGTAGGGAAGTTTTGCTACAGTTGTACAGGATGTTGGTGAGACCACATCTGGAGTACCTTGTACAGTTTTGGTCTTCTTATTTGAGAAAGGATACAACAGCATTAGAAGCAGGTCAGAGGAGGTTCACTCAATTGATTCCCAGGATGAAGGGGTTATCTTGTGAGGGAAGGTTAGTCAGGTTGGGCTTGAAGAATGAGAGGTGATCTTATTGAAACATAAAAGATCCTGAGGGGAATTGACAGGTGGATGCTGAGAGGATGTTTCTCCTTGTGGGAGAGATTAGAACCAGGAGACACAGTTTAAACATAAGGGGTCTCCCATTTAAGATGGAAATGAGGAAAAATTTTCTCTCTCAAAGGATCGTTGGTCTGTGGAATTCTCTTCCTGAGACAGCTGTGGAGGCAGGGTCATTGAATATTTTTAAGATGGGTTATATACATTCATGATTTACCATGGAATCCAAGAGCACAGGGGGTAGACAGAAAAGTGGAGTTGAGGCCACAATCAGATCAGCCATGATCTTATCAAATGGCAGAGTAGGCTCAAGGGGCCGAATGGCCTACTCCAGCTCCTAATTCATATGTTTGTATGCATTTATTTGTATAGGGACAGATTTGAACAAGTAGCGAAGTTATGCTAAACTTAACTGAACTTTAATTAGATCCAACGGTGGGGAGGTGGGGTTGTGGTTTACAGGCTAGCTTATTGGGCTTGGAGAAAACACTCCTGCTCACAAGCAGTGCTGAAAAGGCATTTATCTCCTGGATTCGTCACTTTTTGTCTTAGTTAGGCTGCCAAGTTTTCAGAGATCCAGAAGAACTGGTTGTCTGTGGTTAAAAATAGAATAGCTGTTAAAATGAAAGCACATAACCTCATTATAATACTTAAAGGATCAGCCCACTTCCTGCAAGCAGGTTGGTTGCTGGCCTTCACCCCACCTCCATTAAAACCAGAAGTAGGTGGATTCAAGGCAAGTTTGATTCCTGTTCCAGATTTTTTTGCAATTTAACCTCTGACATGACTCCCTAACCCACTTGCATATGGAAGTTACATTCAGCCCTTGCGGGGAAGAGAAACAAAATTCTCTACTACAGGAGCAACTGAGTTGAATTGTAAAGATGTATTAAAGGGAAGCATTTAAGGGAGAAGAGAATCGAGCATTATGCTGATAGAGTGATATGAGGAAGAATGGGAGAAGGTTCAAGTGGCATATGAACGTTGACATGGACTGGTTGGACTAAATGGTCTGTTTCTGTGCTGTATATTAAATGTAATGTAATTCCATGTAATTTAACCTTATATTCTCAACAAACACAATTTTCTAAGAGACTCTTGAGACTGGCCCAAAGTGCCTCACTGCAAATAGCTTAATTTAAGTACTATACAACAATGAAATAAAGTATATTGCCATTTTCCATCTGTTGAGGCTGGATTATGATTGGGCTCACAATTCCCATTTCGAGTGGGAAAAGAGAAAGTTCAAATAGCAATGAAGCTCTTAAAGCTTTCAAGAGTTCTTAAATCATTTTTATTTTGCAGTAGACTTTTCATAAATGCTTCATTTTTTAAAAAACATGCTTATTTTATATGTTGGGGGAACTCTTTCTTTCTCCTAGCTACGTTGTGAGGATTAAATGTTTGCTAATTCACTGAAAAGCCAATAGTAATGGGAAGAATTTACAAGATAACAGCAATACAAGAGTGAAAAACAAGCAAGAGAAAAGGAGCTTTACAATGCAAAATTTCAAAAGGAACTCAGACATTTAACTGAGAAGTGTTTAGTGGTGCATGAGACAAGTTGAAATTAATAATTTAGATTGGTTTTCAAGTGTTCCACTTACAACGTTAGAAGGGAAAAGAAAGAAGGCAAGGAAATTAGCAGAGCTGGAGTTATTTTATTTGTCATTTTGCCACATACCATGCTTTTCCTTCATATTTGTACACAGACTCACACATCAGATATATGGCTTAAAAGATCAAGGAATTTTGAGCAAGAGTTATACATGCAAGTATGATATGCCCAAATTGCTTTGCCTTTTCTGAATGTCTTATTGATTCTACCAAACATATCTCTGCACATTATGACCACACCTGATCCTAGGAGATTAGTACATCTGAAAATTGGCAAGCATTATCCTTGCTGATTTTTGAGGGCATCGAATTTATGAAGCTTATGTAAAATCTACTCTTTTAAATAAAAAAATGCATGTTATTATCCTGAATTGATTATGAATTTCCAATGATAAGCATTACTTTAACTTGTGTATTTTGAGATGTGTAACGGATTCAACATAGCACCTTCAACCAATTTCACAAAACTGTAGACCTATAGAACTATTACCCAGGAAGCAATCAGTTTTATGAGCCACATTTGGTCTTTCTATCCCTTGGTTGATTAGAATTGGTAGCTTCCAAAAAAAACTCATTGGTGCTTAATGATTAAAATCTAACAGTTCTGATTTGTTCACATTTTATTGATCGAATATTAGATCGGCTAAAGGCCATTTTTGCCATACAGAGGATACGTGCTGGATATAAAACCATTGATCCCAGTATCATTGATCATATGGTCCACAAAAGGCCAAACAGTTATGACATTCAGTGGATGCCTCAGGCTTTCAAAGTACAACTGTAACATTGGTAACATGTTTCACAGAGAAGCTTTAAGTTACAGAAGATTATTTTGTGGAAAGGCTGATTAGAAGCTGAGAGTCCCATCCTTCCTGTTTCAGACAGTGTGCTTTAGTACCAATCCTGGCTCTGCAGAGTTTATAGGATATTCAATCTGCAATCATAACTGTTTAATAACACAAATTAAATATATTTATGCTTTATCTCTGTATCAAAATTACGTGTTGCATATACCTGTCACAGTGAGAACTTCCTCTGGAGCTGGTTCGGCCTGATTCATGTTGAGCATCTAGAAGTATTTTTTCCATTTCCCCATTGAGAATGGAAGTAGGTGCTGGAACCTGCTCTTGACCTCCATTTTGTGCGCTGCTCCCATTGTTGCCATTGTTACTGTAGTGCAACTCTACCCAAGATCCTGAGTGAATTAAAAGTAAAATATTGTCAAATCCTCATATAGATAATCTGGAATTAAGCAACATCCCACAATAACCTGGTATATGCATGTTGTTGTTGGCAAGTTCCACTTTTACTTTTTGCAATGTCAACAATGTTGCACATATCCTGTCATATCCATGTCTGACCACATGCACAAGCTGTGGCATGTGACAAGATTCCACTGGACAGATCTAGTAATTCAAGGGCATAGTGGGAGGGGAAGATCTCATCACAAACATTAGCAATCAATGGTTACGAAAGACAAGGTAAACAACTGTTCTCCCATTTCAGCTTACATTAATTGGACATTTTGCCCTTCTTGGTTTCAGTCTCTTCTGATTATTTATAAATATGTAGCCTTACACAGGACATGCAGCCAACTGCTGAAAAGCTGTTTTTACATTTGTATATGAATCTGAATAAGTATGACAGTTTGAAACTACAAACATATTTTTATTGTGCCATATAGGCATCTGTTTGTAGCCTGGAGGCCTGTTTGAATGTCTCGATGCCCAGATAATATTTTTATTTGTAAACAGTAACTAAGCAGCAAACCATTAACCATATTGTACTTTCCCATCTAAAATATACAATTTGTTCTTTGGTAACAAGTTTGTTTATACAGATAACACAACAAACTCAGCTTATTAAACTACATTGAAATCAATAATAAAACCCGCTCTCTACATTTTTGTTAAAAAAACCTTGCACTATAATCATTTTGTAAACCAACAGTGCATAAACTGGTAAGGAAATCTGTTTTTAGAAATTCCCTTCAAATTGAGTTACTGCCTAAAGATGGATTTTCCTAATCATAAAGTGCTATGCATTTTTTTAAAAGGAGAGAAGGGATTGCAGGCAGGGGGAAGGAATTATTAGGGGCAAAAATGAGGGGCATAGTTTTATGGCAGGCAAGTGGTGGGATGGCAGGCAGGAGGTGTACAATTGGGAGCCATGGCAGCGCCACTGAGCCTATAGCCTGCCTGACCCCGCAGACATTTACAGAGGGGGGTTGTTGGGGGTAGTATATTAGCATGGATAGAGGGTTGATTAACTAATAGAATACAGAGACCTGGGATAAGGGGAGCATTTTCAGGATGGCAACCTGTAACTCGTGGAGTGCTACAGGGATCAGTGATGGGGCCACAATTATTTACAATATATCTTAATTACTTGGATGAGGGAAGTGAATATCCTGTCACCGAGTTTGCGGATGACACAAAAATAGGTGGGAAGGCAAGCGGTGAGGATGGCACAAAGAGCCTACAGAGGTATATAAACAGGTTAAGTAACTGGGCAAAAAGTTGGCAGATGGAATATAATATGGGAAAATGTGAGGTTATGCACTTTGACAGGAAGAATAGAGGAGTTGAATATTATTTAAATAGAGAAAGACTGATGAAAGCTTCAGCACAGTTTGGGGGTCCTCATGTACGAATCACAAAAAGATAGCATACATGTTCAGCAGGTAATCAGGAAGACAAATGGAATGTTAGCCTTTATTTCAAAGGGAATGGAGGATAAAAATAGGGAAGTCTTGCTAAAACTATACAAGGCACTGGTCTAACCAGTGTCTAGAATACTGTGAACAGTTTTGGTCCAATTATCTAAAGAAAGATATACTGGCATTGGAGGCAGTCCAGGGAAGGTTCACTAGGTTGATCCTGGGTATGGAGGGATTTTCTTATGAGGAGAGGTTGGGTCTGTACTCATTGGAGTTTAGAAGAATGAGAGGAGACCTTATTGAAACATATAAGATTCTTAGGGGGTTTGACAGGGTAGATGCTGAGAGGTTGTTTCCCCTTGTGGGAGAGTCTAGGACCAGAGGGCATAATCTCAGAGTAAGGGGTCGCCCTTTTAAGATGGAGATGAGGAGGAATTTCTTCTCTCAGAGGGTAGTGAATCTGTGGAACTCTTTACTGCAGAGGGCTGTAGAGGCTGGATCGTTAAGTATATTCAAGGCTGAGATAGACAGATTTTTAATCAGTAAGGGAATCAAGGGTTATGGGGAAAAGGCAGGAAAGTGGAATTGAGGATTAGCAGATCAGCCACGATCTCACTGAACGGCAGAGCAGCCTCAACGGGCTGAATAACATACTTCTACTCTTACATCTTATGGTCTTATGGTTGGCGTTGGGTGACCCTTTTGAGGCTCTTAAGTGGCAAACTAATAGCTGCTTAAGGGTCTCCTCCTGCTGCCACTGGGATCTTTCCCGCAGTCGGGGAGGCCCACACCAAGTATCCAGGTTGACCAGTTGGCAGCCTGATGGCCAATCCGGGGAAGGGGGTGTCTCCAGCCTGTTCTCATTGGAGGCCTCACCCCCAGCACTTCCTCACTCCATTTCCTCATCTCCCTCACTAGGGCCTGCCAATCTGGCCCAAGCCAGATCCTGGATTCACCTGGTTCTGGGCCCTGGGCTTCTCTTCTTCAGGGGACTAGCTATCATCCCAGCCATGGCGACTGCACCCAGTGGCGCTGCTGGGATGTGAGACAAGAAAGAACAAGACTTTCTCTCAGGACGGAAGTTACGGCTTAAGCCAATTAAAGAACTGACATTTGTAAAATGGCTGCAGGGCAAGCCAGCCAAGAACTGGCAGACTTGCCCCTGGCATAAAACTTAGCCCGAGCTGGCTAAATTTAGATTTAGAAACTTAGTGCTTTCTTTATGTAGGGAAAGAATGTGACAAGAGTGCAAATTTTCAGCTGATCAGGCAGCCAGCATGGATTTTTAAAGGGCAGGTCATGGATGACAAGCTTGACTGAATTATTTGAAGAGGTCTCTGAAGTAGCGGACAAAAGAATATCTACGGGCGTTCTTTATTTGAATTTTCAGAAAGCATCCGATGAAAGTTCCTCATAAGAGACTGTTAGCTAAAGTTGAAGCTTGTGGAATTGAAGGCAAATTATTGACCTGGTTAGGAAAATGACCGAGCAGCAGGAGAAAGAGTAGGAATAATGGACAGAAATTCTAACTGTAAGGATGTGACTTGTAAGTGTTTCACAAGGATCCGTGTTGGAACTTCAATTGTTCACGATATTAATTAATGACGTGGATGATAAAAGAGAAAGCCACATATCCAAATTCACCAACGACACAATGATAGGAGGAATTAAAAGTAGTATAGATGGAAACTTAAAATTACAAAGAGATATTGATAGGCTGCTTTGAGACAATCCAAACTGGACATAAAAGGGATTAAGGAGGGTACTTTCCAAATGGTGAAAAACTAGAAACAGTGGAGGTCCAGAAAGGCTAGGATGACCCAGGCACACAGATAATTAAAATGTCATGAACAAGTACAGAAGCGTTTTATCCAATCCATTTCAAGCCGTTGCAAATGTTTGGCAGTGTGCAACTCTACAAGTCTGGGCCATCTGTTCCAATATGATGCAGAAAGTAACCAAAAAGGTTAATGGAATGCTAACTGCCCCATTCCCAAATTCTTTGAAACATTTCCATATTGGAACAGATGGCTCAGACTTGTAGAGTTCCACACTGCCAAACATTTGCAGCAGCTCGAAATGGATTGGATAGAATGCTGCTTTGCTATAAAAATATATATGATCAGCACAGAAGGCCAAATACCTGATAATTTTCTGCTGGGAGCCAACATACTACAAATGGTCTGTCAATATCATCACCGTTTTCTTCTGTACCATATCCCCAAGAGCATCAAATTATCAAGTTTTGTATTTTAAAAAATCAATTAACTGATCACTCTCAACCACACACTTGCTTATTCTGCTGAGCCTTAATCTGAAGGCAATGAAATGCATACCAAGATTTTCTATGTACCAAATGGGGCTTTGCTGCCTAAATGATAATGGGTGTTTAAACTTCGAAGAATTGAATCTCTGAGTGAAGAAGCTGCACAATCAAATGAATGAAACTTCAGTGTGTATTTGTTTCAGACAAAAGATCCTTAAGAGTCTCAATCACCTGATCTTGCATTGGGCACATGGATTAATTTGAGGTACTTCTGATCTTAAGGAAATGGTATTTACCAGTTTCGCTGAGTATTGCACACTAGCACTGCTATTTTCTGCGCATATTCACTATTAAGCAAGGGGTACAAGATCCCAGTTGTAGGTTAATATAAAGGAGAAGAGCAATTGGTGGCGACTACAGGAAGGGAACAGTAAGAGAACAGGTGTTGCAGGATTGTGCCTCCCACCCACACCAGCTTAAAATGATTCATGCAAGGCATGTCTAACTAGAGCTTACTAAAGAGATTCATGTTGAACCAAGTTGTCATCAAAAGTTCTGGCACTATACATTATGATCTGCAAGCAAGAACAGCAAGATTGACAGCACTGTCGATGGTAAATCAAGGTAACAACTGCACTGAGATTGTATGCTACATGTACCTTACAGACAAACAAAAGAGACAAGACAGAAATCAGGTGAACCTTTTTATTTGTGATATAACTGACATGCTTTAACAGAAGGCACACTAGTTCATTGAACTCAGAGTATACCATAAAGAACAGAAACAAAGATAACCTATTTTCTGCCAACCTCCTATTGTCCCAAATGTAAAAACCATCAACTGCAGCCATGAGCCATTTATGAATATGAAACTTTCACTCTTTCAATGTGCAGATAACCTTGATCACCACAACATGCACAAGCGATGAAATATGTATGATGCATTAACTTTGACCAATTTAGTAGACTTATTTGGGCTCTGGACTTGTGCCTTGGACAAGGCAAATTTTACTAGAACCTACCACTTTAAAATGGGATCGTAGTGAGTTGAGAGTGACTGCCCTTGACATCCAGGCAGCATTTGACTGACTGTGGCATCAAGGAGCACGAGCAAAACTGGAGTCAATGGGAATCAGGGGTAAAACTCTCCGCTGGTTGGAGTCATACCTAGCACAAAGGAAGATGGTTGTGGTTGTTGGAGGTTATACATCTCAATTCCAGGACATCGCTGCATGAGTTCCTCAGGGTAGTGTCCTTGGTCCAACCACCTTCAACTGCTTCATCAACGATCTTCCTTTCACCATAAGGTCAGAAGTGGGAATGTTCACTGATGATTGCACAATGTTCAGCACCATTCGCGATTCCTCAGATACTGAAGCAGTCCACGTCCAAATGCAGCAAGACCTGGACAATATCCAGATTTGGGCCGACAAGTGGCAAGTAACCTTCACGCTACACAAGTGCCAGGCAATGACCATCTCCAACAAGGCAGAATCTAACCATCACCCCTTGATGTTCAATGGCATTACCATTGCTGAATCTCCCACTATCAACATCCTAGGGGTTACCATTGAACAGAAACTGAACTGGACCAGCCATATAAATACTGTGGCTACAAAAGTAGGTCAGGGGTTAGGAAGCCTGTGACGAGTAACTAACCTCCTGACTCCCCAGAGCCTGTCCACCATCTATAAGGCACAAGTCAGATGGAATACTCTCCAATTTCCTGGATGAGTGCAGCTCCAACAACATTCAAGAAGATTGACAGTGTCCAGGACAAAGCAGCCCGCTTAATTGACACCCCATCCACAAACATTCACTCTCTCCACCACCAACGCACAATGGCAACAGTGTGTACCATCTACAAGATGCACTGCAGGAACTCACCAAGGTTCCTTAGACAGCACCTTCCAAACCCATAACCACTACCAACTAGAAGGACAAGGGCGGCAGACACATGGGAACACCACCACCTGGAGGTTCCCCTCCATGCCACTCATCATCCTGACGTGAAAATAGGTCGCTGTTCCTTCACTGTCACTGGGGCAAAATCCTGGAACTTCCTCCCTAACAGCACTGTGGGTGCACCTACACCATATGGTCTGCAGCAGTTCAAGAGGACAGCTCACCACCACCTTCTCAAGAGCTATTAGGGATGGGAAATAAATGCTGGCCTAATCAGCGATGCCCTCATCCCATGAATGAATTAAAATTCTTCTCAGATATAATGCACTCCAATTGAGAAAGACATGCTTAAAAATGCATTAAAAACCTCACAATCCAACACTGTGCAGCTGTGTTGCTAGAGATTTAGTGCATATTGGGGCAAGATACTCCTGCCACTTTGCTTCATTGGTACTATGTGTAACTTTGAAGGTTGTGGCTTAAAGATCAGCCATGGATATGAATGCATTATCTAGACAGATAATTCACTGCAGTACTAAGAGAATGTTTCACAATGGGATGCAGGGTTGTGAACTGGATGTATTCCTGGAAGTTTAATCAAATCATATTTGTCTGCAGTCTGCAATTACCTCATACAAGCTGTGGTCCTTGTAGTCAAGTGTCTTTGTGCTCACAGAATAAGAATTAATGTCCTCAAGAGGGGGAACAAAAGGTTAGGAAAAGAAAACAATGCTAATTTGTGGCCTAAGGTCCTCCAGTCCTGAACAGAATGAAATAACTACCTTATTTGAACAGTGTATCTGTGCCAATTTAAGAAAGGATTCTTGGGTTACTGTTTCATTTCTTTTTAAACCAGCTATGCAGCGCTGGTTAGATAGCATCTGGTCCAAAGACAGAATTTCTTCTTAAAATAATGTTTTTATATGTTTGGGATTCCTGCTATTTTGTGAAAGGAAAAAGTTAACATCCTCTAACAAGTTTAAAAAAAGAGCTTACATCACATCACCTATTCGAAGAGTGTGTGTGTCTGTGTGTGCCAGAGGAGGTGCACTTCACCGCAATTCCGGCACAGAATGGGAAATTTAAATTTTTGAAGCTTCCCAAATCAAAATATGAATGTGTGGACAGTCGGTCTAAAGCACTGACTGTTTGCACAAAACATCTAAGGCTGACAACTATCGCTGAATACGCCTCTGGTACTTCTGCCCCTGAGAGCATCGTATTCAGTTTTGGGCCTACAAATGGTAAGAGATTTCAAAGCTCTGGAGGGCCTGCAGAGGGAAATGTTCAGAGGTGTCAGAAAATTTGAAAGTGAAAGTAAGAGGAATGTTGCTGAAGCTGGCCATTTGAAACAAAAGGCAGAGAATGCTGGAAACACTTCTATGCTTCCGCGTTGAGAAGTAGTTTGCACACTGGCCCCTGCAGCGTGCTGGAGTTGCTCCTGGTTCCTGACAAACATTTATTCCTTATTCAATACCACTAGAACAGACTACCCGGGCATTTATCCCATTGCTCTTTGTGCAGCCTTGCAGTATGCAAACTAACTGCTGCACTACAACATCATTGCACTTAGAGGAACAATTCATTGGCTGAATCAGAACGTAAAGTTGCTATATAATCACAAGTATATTCTTTCTCGTTAAGAATCAGACAACAATTACCCAGCATTTCCGAAATTGCCCACATATTTCTTTTCTGTTTTTCTTAAGTTTCCCAGAGTGACAGTATTGTTCGGGGGTAGAATGTGAGATGGATGCGAGTTTGCTGAGCCTGGTCGCTTTTACTCACGTTTTTGCATATTCTTATAAGTTCATGTTTTGGGGCAACCCTTACCAGATGAACAGAAAATCTGTGACTGTGATGCTCTTTCAATTGATCATTGAAATCGTTTCGACTAAAGGAACAGAAATGTTTTCAATTGCGGTATTTCCTTCTGTGTAACAAGTATGCCATCTAGTGTTAGAGAGAGGTAATTACTAAAAAACTGTCAATTAAAAAATGTAAAGAAGCCCAGTGCAGGGTTTGTAGTTTCATTCACTTTCCAGAACAGCCCAAGCAGAATGGGAAGGAAGGTTCTTTGGATCCTACCACTTTCAAACAATTTCCAAAATAAACAGAAGGCATATAAGACATTCTCCCATTATGGGCAGACACACAATAAAGTGCTGCAGATGTTGAAAATACACCACACCACAATGGAGATAAGATGGAAAGACTTGTTCGTGCAGTGAGTGGTAAGCTCAACCAAGTGAGGATCCAGCAGCATAATATCCATCAAACAACCATTATGAGAGTGAGGTGTCCTGTTTCACAGGCCACTGCCATGCACTAATTATCTCTCCTTGCTTTCGCAGGCACATCATTGAAGATCTGTCACAGTGCTCACCCACACCCTCTGCCAGCGCAGAGACACACACCTCTGTCAGACCATGCTTTAGAACACTCTTGGGGTCACAATCTGGTGAGCACATCACACCGTCTGATCCACAGCAAGTGGAGGCAGGGACTTCCCAGGTTTCTGGCACTCGGAGGTCTGTTGGAGACCAGAAATCTGCTGAGTATGAGCCTCTGGACTGTCATACCTCAGTTGCTTGGGCTGCAAAGGCAAGCTCGGGAACATCACAAAGCGATGTCCGCTGCACTCCTCAGATTGCAAGACACGACGAAGGAGTCCGTTCGCCTTCAGTGATAGTACCGGCACGCCAACGCACTCAGATAAAATGGCAGCCGCCATGGAGACCTTGGTCTAGGACATCTGTCCTGCACTGCTGCGCGGGCTGAACTCCATCACTGATGCCACAGTTGGCCTCCAACAGTGCCAACACAAGAGGGGACAGCTCAATCACACTCTAGCTTTCCCTTCCCCTCAAAGAGTCAGCCAGGGGCCCTTGGGCACCCATAGGGAGGAGGATCAGCAGGTGCACATCCCGCAGCCATCCACCTACATGACTCCGGGAGTGTCCAGTCCATCTGAATCGCCTCTTCCTGTGAACCCAGCAGGTCCAGCTCCACTGGCTGAGGGTGCCACTGTCACACAGCAGGATTCCGAAATCAGGCCGGTGCCCTCCAGGTTTCGGCCCTCTAAAAGATGACTGTCAAGGTCATCACAGACAAGGCGTAGCAGTCAGCAGGCTCCACTGAAGAAGCTGGGGAACACCCAGATATAGTGGTAGGGTTAGGAAGGTTAAGAAGATACAGTTGCACAAGCTGGGCGTTGGTGTTAATCACCTGTACTAATGTTCACTTTGTTAATAAAGTCCCAAGACCGTCTCCTTGCTTATGGCTCCTTGATCTGATGAGCAGTGTTCATGTCACTTAGATGTGAAACCTTGGTGCCTGCACAAGATAAAAGCAGGTGTCTCAGTCCAGGGTCTCTTCCCTGTGCTTTGTGCAACCTTCCCAGCACACTGATGGTGTGCCTTCGCTGTCACTGGTCACATCAGTCAAGGCTACACCTCGATGGGGCTTATCATTGCTGCTAGAATGTTCTGGGCCGGCGGCACAGAGTTCTGTCATCCTCCCTGTGAGCTCTCAGCACCTTTGAGGTGCGGCTGGCCCCCCCATCTCATCAGCATCTTGTCCGGTGAATGTGGTCCTGAAGTGCTCGGCTCACGAAAGCTGCCATAGGATCAGGAGAAGTTAAAGTTTCCCCGCTGCATCTCCATAATATAACCCTGTTCACAGGGCGCAAGTGATCTGCCATCAGCCAGCCAGGAGTCAGACATTCACATATGCTATGTGAGGATCTATGTCCCCACTGCATGTCGTCATCATCCTCCTGGAATTTAGGGTCTATGGGCATCCGCTGCGAGTCCATGACAGAAGCCCTATCACAGAGGGTATGTGCACTGCCATCAGCCAGCCAGGAGTCAAATGTTCACAGAAGCAATTTGAGAATCTATGGTGTCTCCTCACTGCATGTAGTCATCATTCTCCAAGAATCTAGCAGCTATGAGGGCCTCCTGAGTGCCCCTGCCTCGTCTGGCCACATCATTGCCCTCAAGGACCTCCTCACCCTCATTCCTGTCAATGTCTCCTCATCGGAGGAGACGTGCAGCTCCTTCATCTCCTTCTCCTCAGACAGCTCCTCTCCCCATTGCAATGCCAGGTTGTGAAGGGCACATCAAGCGACACCATGTGTGACACCCTCTGGACTTTGTTGCAGAGCTCACCAGACCAGTCCAGGTACCAGAATCTCATTTTCAACATTCCAATGGTTTGCTTCACCAAGACGTGAGTTGGAGCATGAGCCTCACTGTACCTTCGCTCTGCTGCACTCTGAGGTGTCATCTGCCACACCCTTTGCAGGTAGCCCTTGCCCCCAAGGACCCAACCCTGCAGCCTCTGTGGGCCCTGGAAGACATCAGGGGCCTATGACCTTGTGGGAATGTAGGAGTCATGGACCTGCAAGATTAGTTTGTGGTGGTCAGACCCCAGCAGAACACTCAGCGAGTGGAAGCCCCTGCGGTTGACGTATCTGACCGCTTGTAGCCAAGGAGATCTGAGCGCCATTTAAGTGCAGCTGATGGCACCCTGCACCTGTGGGAAACCTGAGATCTGGGAAAATCCCAGTGCTCTTGCATCCTGACCGTCCTGATCCCGGGCGAAATGCACAAAGTTGTGTGCCTTCACGAAGATGGCATCTGTGACCTCATGGATGCATCTGTGGGTGGAGGCTTGCGATATACCACAGAGATCACTTGTGGAGCCCTGAAAGAAGCGACTGGGGTAAAAATTGAGCACTGCGGTCACTATCATGGCTACTGGCAGTGGATGCCCTCCATTTCTCCATCGCACCAAATCCTGCAGCAGGTGACAGATGTGACTGACCAATTTTCTGGACATGCACAGTCTTCGGCGACACAGGTTCTTGGTCATCTGCAGGAATGACAAGTGCCGTTTGTAGACCCTGGTCCTAGCTAGGTGCCAACTAGCAATGTTTTATTGTGGCTTTTCGGTAACATGCGTGGGAGGCCCAGCTAACCCTTCTTCCTGAGGGTGCTGCGCCTCCTCTGCCCAGCTGGGCACCTCTGTCACTGTCTTCTCCTTCGGCTCCACTCTCTGTAAGCCATGAGGCATTCAGCTAGGTCACCAGGCTCCATGTTCCCAATGTACTCCTCCTGCAAGAAGAAAGAGAGATGGGTGAGTGTACTAAGAACCTCTCTTTTTTAAGTCTGAAGGCCCCTTAACGCATCCCAGAAAGGGCTGGCCACCAGTTGGATGGTTAAGAGTTTACTTGGCTGCCCGAAACCCCACCCAACTCTACCCAATTCTACTTGACCGATTGGCGGCAGCTTTGCCCACTGGACTCCATGCTGTGCTCTCACCTCAGACAGAGGGATTCTCCTAACCCACATTGCAATGCTGCACTGTTAGCTTCAACCATGGGAGAGACTGGTCCAAACCCGAATTATGACAATGTGAGTGCCTCCACCAGTGACTGCTCCATGACCAGCTTTCGCAAGGAGATTGTACAATGTGCCCTGTCACCCAATTGTTCTGCAGTCCACTAAAAATACTGATTAGTTTGCAATCTGTGCTCAAGGGGTGAAAAGCTTTGGAATACTTGTGGCAATTTCATGCCTCTGTGTTGCTGAGTGGGCAGATACGCTAGAGGCCTGACTTCAAGCATGTCAATGCGGCTGTGCCTGAACTGTCTCAGCTGTGGAGGAATGGTCACTTAGTACAAGGTTTCTCTAATGCATGGCTGGTTCCCTCCAGCCCCCAAAACCCCTGCATGAACTTGTGCACTACAATCAACCACAGTATAGCATTTGCTCTGGCACCACACTGTCAACCAGCTGGGAAAATGCGACTTGCCTGTGTCCTTGCCCGAATGCTTGGCGCTTCAGCCTTGAGGTCCAACAGGTGAACCTCGTGAGTGCTGCGCAACATTACTCTGCACTCGCCTCTGAGTTCCCCTCAAAGTTTAGCTTGCCAGGTGCACGCCTTATAAACACTGTTGTGAAACACATCGGCATGCGTGCTCGGATGATCCAGTGCTTCGGGATGATTCTGGCGAGCTGGGCTTATAATGATATTGAGATGTATTACAATGAACTTCCCGACGTGCGGCAGCGGGAAATGTGGCCCGCCACTGATGGGCGGAGCAGACAATTGCAAACTGGTTTCACGACGTGGTGAAATCGATTTTTGGTCTTCCCGCCAGATTGTTGGCTCACATCCACCATGACGCCCGACGCCAGCAGGCACGGAAAATTCCTCCCTGGCTCTTGGACAAGGCTCAATTTCTATGACGTGTTTGATCACTCGTGTATCAGGAAGCTCAGGATGTCACGACACCTGCAGCCCCTGAGAAGGGCTGCTGACTGCTGAACTTGGTGATCACGTGTTACGAGTGGTGTTAAAGACATCACACTCTCAATTCTTTTGCCTCAGGTCTTTCCAGTGTTCTGACATATCCAAGATCTCCTAGTCAGCCACCCACATAAATAAGAGAGGTGACTGATAGCTTGTTTGCCAGGACTGGAAATGATGCCAACTTTGCCTGTGGTGGTGCCAGTCAGAATGAGTGAGCTCATTGTGGCTCAGGCTGACTTCCTACAAATGCAAGGTGCCATCGACTGCACAGTCAAAGCAATCCAGGCATCCCAGAACAATCATCGAATATTTGTCATCCGTAACAGCTTCCATTCCATCAATATGCAGCTGGTGTGCAACTACAGAAAGATTTTTAAGCAGTTTTGCACAAGATTCCCAGGCAGCTGCCATGATGGTTTCGTCCTGCAGCAGTCCAAGCTCCCTGATTTACTGTACCTTCAGCAGGTTCATAAATCTGGTGACAAAGGATAACCAGTGGAAATTTGACTCGTGACACCATCAAAAACCCCAGCACTGAAGTTCAACAGTGTTACAATGGATGACATATCAGCATTGTGTGATATTCAAGTAATGGAAAATGCTGGAAAAACTCAGCAGGTCTAGCTGCATCTGTGCTGAGAGAAACAGAGTTAACGTTTCGAGTCCTTACGACCCTTCTTCGGAGCTGAAGAGAAGTGGAAATGTGATGAGATTTATACTGTTTAAGGTCGGGGGGTGGGGCAGGTGGAGCTGGATAGAAGGCCAGCGATAGATGGGGACAAAGGAGGGATTGACAAAGATGTCATGAACTGAAGGACAAAGGGAGTATTGATGGTAGTGGCTGGTGCTAAAAAAGGTGCTATTAGTGACATAAAGGTAAGGAAGCAGAACGTGATTACAGCAGAACAAGGGTCGCATTGTGTGAAAGAACAACATGGAACAAGTAATAGATGGCCCTGTGGGGGATGGGGTGGGGTGAGCGGGTGATGATGGGGAAAAAAGATAGCAAATGGGATAAAAAAGGGGATAAAGCCATGGATAAATGAATAAAACTAAAAATAATAATAAGTGGATGAAAAATAAAAATGAATGTAGAAAAAAGGGCATTGAAAAAGGGGTGAGCATGGTGGAGAGAGTTCATGGTCTGAAGTTGTTGAACTCAATGTTAAATCCAGAAGGTTGTAAGGTGCCTATTTGGAAGATGAGTTGCTGTTCCTCCAGTTTGCGTTGGGCTTCACTGGAATATTGCAGCAGGCCAAGGACGGACACGTGGGCATGAGAGCAGGGTGGAGTGTTGAAATGGCAAGCTGGTCTGTCCGCAAGCATGACCCAGACCTTCCGGTCGCTTGTTATTTCAGTACACCACCCCGCTCTCATGCCCAGATTTCCGTCCCTGGCCTGCTGCAATATTCCAGTGAAGCCCAACACAAACTGGAGGAACAGCACCTCATCTTCCAAATAGGCACCTTACAGCCTTCTGGACTTAACAATGAGTTCAACAACCATGAACTCTCTCCACCATGCTCACCCCTTTTTTTTAATCCCGTTTTTCTACATTCATTTTTAATTTTTATCCACTTTTTTAAAATTCATTTATCCGTCGTTTAACCCCCCTTTTTTTATCCCATTTTCTATCCTTTTCCCCACCATCGCCTGCTCCCCCCCCTCCCCATCCCCCACAGGGCCATCTGTCACTTGTTCCATGTTGTTCTTTCACACAATGCTACCCTTGTTCTGCTATAATCACATTCTGTTTCCTTACCTTTATGCCACAATTAGCACCTTTTTTAGCACCAGCCACTACCATCAACACTCCCTTTGTCCTTCAGTTCATGACATCTTTGTCAATCCCTCCTTTGTCCCCACCTATCACTGGCCTTCTATCCAGCTTCCACACCCCCCCCCCCCGCCCCCCAACAAAACAGTACAAATTTCATAACAAAAACAGAATTGCCTGGAAAAACTCAGCAGGTCTGGCAGCATCGGCGGAGAAGAAAAGAGTTGATGTTTCGAGTCCTCATGACCCTTCGACAGAACTTGAGTGAATCCAAAAAAGGGGTGAAATAAAAGCTGGTTTAAGGTGGTTGGGGGGAGAGAAGTGGAGGGGGTTGGTGTGGTTGTAGGGACAAACAAGCAGTGATAGAAGCAGATCATCAAAAGATGTCACAGACAACAGAACAAAAGAACACGTAGGTGTTAAAGTTGATGATATTATCTAAACGAATGTGCTAATTAAGAATGGATGGTAGGGCACTCAAGGTATAGCTCTAGTGGGGGTGGGGGGAGCATAAAAGATTATAAAATATTTAAAAATAATGGAAATAGGTGGGAAAAGAAAAATCTATATAATTTATTGGAAAAAACAAAAGGAAGGGGGAAGAAACAGAAAGGGGATGGGGATGGAGGAGGGAGCTCAAGACCTAAAGTTGCTGAATTCAATATTCAGTCCGGAAGGCTGTAAAGTGCCTAGTCGGAAGATGAGGTGTTGTTCCTCCAGTTTGCGTTGGGCTTCACTGGAACAATGCAGCAAGCCAAGGACAGATATGTAGGCAAGAGAGCAGGGTGGAGTGTTAAAATGGCAAGCGACAGGGAGGTTTGGGTCATTCTTGCGGACAGACCGCAGGTGTTCTGCAAAGCGGTCGCCCAGTTTACGTTTGGTCTCTCCAATGTAGAGGAGACCACATTGGGAGCAATGAATGCAGCAGACTAAGTTGGGGGAAATGCAAGTGAAATGCTGCTTCACTTGAAAGGAGTGTTTGGGCCCTTGGACAGTGAGGAGAGAGGAAGTGAAGGGGCAGGTGTTACATCTTTTGCATGGGCGTGGGGTGGTGCCATAGGAGGGGGTTGAGGAGTAGGGGGTGATGGAGGAGTGGACCAGGGTGTCCCGGAGGGAACGATCCCTACGGAATGCCGATGGGGGGGGTGAAGGGAAAATGTGTTTGGTGGTGGCATCATGCTGGAGTTGGCGGAAATGGCAGAGGATGATCCTTTGAATGCGGAGGCTGGTGGGGTGATAAGTGAGGACAAGGGGGATCCTATCATGTTTCTGGGAGGGAGGAGAAGGCATGAGGGCGGATGCCCGGGAGATGGGCCGGACAGGATTGAGGGTACAAATTTCATCATATTTCCACTTCTCTTCAGCTTCAAAGAAGGGTCATACGGACTCAAAACGTTAACACTGTTTCTCTCTCCACAGATGCTGCTAGATCTGCTGAGTTTTTCCAGCATTTTCTGTTTTTGTTTCAGATATCCAGCATCCGCAGTATTTTGCTTTTATTCAAGTAAAGGCACGTGTTCATACAATGGATGCGGCGCATTTGGTATGACAGTACATAAAGGTAAGGGAGAGTAGGAATGCTGGATGGATATATGGGGATGCCAGGAACTGCATAGAAAGTGAAGGATGGGTCCACCCGCAAGGTACTTGGGTATGAGGAGTTATGTGATGGGAGTAGGTAAGACAATGCAATGATGGGACTGGAGTGATGCACACAACAGCGTGTACTCATTTTTTCTGATCTGGTAAGGTCATTAAACCACGTTCTGCATTGAAACTAGGAATGCAGCACAACATCTCCTTTGCTACATCGAACTGTACCTTCTTGATCTCAGCTGCAGGCTTCCTCCTCCCACTGCTAGAGAAGAGAATCTCACTTCTTTCCTCACACCCCCAGTGACACAACCAAGGAGGTATCAGTTAAACAGGTGTAGCTTTTGCCTTCTGGACTCCATTCTGACACCTGCAGTTCTCTGACACAAACGCCAACTCCTTCAATTTGTATGTTTGGAGTGTCCCTGGAGTTGAGGTTATGCTATACAGGCCCACATCACACCTGCTGCCAATAGTTGGATAAGAAACCCAGGAGAAAAGTGATAATGATGTGGCTGAGTTAAAAAGCCACTGACATGCACACAGCACTTACTTCCAGTTCTCCCTTACACAATCAAAACTCCCCACTTCCAGCGCACTGCCAACTTAAAATCGGGGCCAGCGTTTCAAGGATTGTACTGTTCCAAAAATCTGATAAATGGTTGCAAATTAAATACCGCCAGTATGGAGCCATTTTTGAAAACGTTCCTCACTAATTAGAAACAATTTTAAAAATGCTGAATGATAAAACAGTATGCTCAGCACTCCTGATATATTGATACTATTTTTCAGAATACTAGTTATTCCCTTCAGCAAATTTAAGGAAAACCACCCTTTACCTGCTGACAAACAACCCCTCCTCCTGTTCTGTAAGTGCATTGTGCTTCCTGGTATGTACCCTGTCAAACCCATTTGATAGTCACATGGAAGCGAGAGTTCAGTGCTTATTTACATCAAACCTCCCAATGACAGATCAACCAGCTGATGCCACTGTCATTTTGATATTTATAAACATCAAAGTGTGGAAATAAAGTGTGATGCCACACTTGTTCCTCTTTAGAATGCCATTGCAAGCTTAATATGCTCACTGGATAGGAAGGCCTGTGACTGTACTGTGCATCTGAACAGCCCAAGGTCAAAACACATATTACTACCTTCAGTCAAAAGCTGGTCACTCTCCTCTGACCAGAATTCATAATTTATTCATCTGGTATAATTTTATATCACAATTATTGTCAACTTATGTTACAGCTGCAATGTTTTATTGATACCGGGTAAACATACTGTCTAAAAATTAAATGGTGAGATTTAACAACTGTTGTGACAACACTGAAAAGTATCTTATTAGGTGCACAGGCTTTTTTGTGGCTGGTTATTCATGCCCACTACCCTACCATAGACCCTTCCCCATTTCCCCTGACTTTGTACTTGCTTAAATACCAATCATATCTAGCATTGTCCAGTTCCAATGAAAGGTCATCGACCTGAAACATTAAATCTGTTTCTGTCTCCATAGATGCTGCCTGACTTGTTATGTGTTTCCAGAATTCTTCTGGTTTTACTTCAGATTTCCAGCATCTGCAGTATTTTACCTTTGTTACTAGTGATTAGTCCACCACCTGTAAGGCACAAGTCAGGAGTGTGATGGAATACTCTCCGCTTTCCTGGATGGCTGCGATGCACAGCTGCAGCAGTGTGTACTATCTACAAGATGCACTACAGGAACTCTCCAAGCCTCCTTCAACAGTACTTTCCAAACCCGCAACCTCCACCACTCAGGACAGGGGCAGCATGCTCATGGGAACACCAGCATCTGCAAGTTTCCCTCGAAATCACAACACCATGCTGATTCAGAACTATATCGCTGTTCCTTCACTGTCGCTGGGTCAAAATCATGAAACTCCCTTCCTTTCAGCACTGTGGGTGTACCTACGCCACATGGACTGCAGCAGTTCAAGAAGGTGGCTCACCATCAACTTCTCAAGTGCAATTTGGGGTGGACAACAAATACTGGCCTTGCCAGTGACGCTCACAACCCATAAAATTATTTTTAAAAGTTCTTGGGTTTCCATGTGTAATGTTACGACCTATTCACCAATTAACATGATGTTATCACTGGTGGCAGAATATCACCAGTCATTGTGTTCCAAGAAACATATATTGAATTGCCCGCATGCAGTGAATGGAGAAAAATGGGGTGAAATGATCACACCCCATTAGGCAGCTTGCCAATTTTTCAATCTGTTAGCTTAAGAGGATGGACATTTGGGTTGGTCCATTGCACATGTCAGATTCACTATTTATTTTTTATGTGCTGCAGCCATATAATCCACAACACCCAGACATAGGAAAAGGAAAATATGCCTCCTATACTTGAACAAGCCACACTGGTACCTCTTTGCAGCGGTAAAAAGAGTCATGTGTCATGTATACTGCAGTGTAAAAATATATTTAGATAAATTTAGATTCAATTAAACAAACATTTTTGTGGTAAAATTAAAGAAAGCATATTGTTGACAAAACAAATGATTGTATGTGGACCAAGATGAATTCGAAATATAATCAACCATTCAAATCCTAACTGCATGAGTTACAAAAGGTCTTTAAAATATGGAAAGAAATGCCGGAAATGCCATTTAAACTTCCATATTTCGCACAAGAGCATGAAATTGTTGCATAAAGCCATCTCCACCTTATGTTTGTAAATTTTAACACCAGGTCAGAAAGACTCAGTGTGAAATAACTGCTTTTCTCTTTTATTTATGCACTATTTGATACTGCAAAGGACAATGTCTGAAATCTGAAAATGCACGCTGGATACATGACTTTTGTTTATCTGTCAAAGTCCAGATGTCACAGCCATTTGCATTGGACATTATGGCTCATCTATGTTTTTGCTGAATAGTTTGTTGTAGGAGTCAAATGAATGGCCCTATCACCTTAAACAGAAATCTGCGTGCAACAGTGCATGATATCTGAAATTTGATGGGTAAACATTTAAGTTAAAACTTTTATACATAGAAAATACATACGCAGCTGATCTCCCAGGGCAATACTTAGAGAGAGTTAGAGGATATGCTAAGTGTGCAGAAATGAGCACGACATTTAAAGAAAGTATATATGTATTAAAGACCTTCAACATATGCAGGAGATGGCCGAAGGCATTACGAAGCTGAGGGGCAAAATATAATGATTTACAACAACAGAATTAGTTAATTAAGTAAATCAGAGTTGAGAAGGCGGGTCAGTAGATATAGCAGAGAATCTATGAATTGAACAGTATTAATGTTAATGATTAAAATAAACAATGGTTATAAATGAATACTGCAAAGGCTATGGGCCCTGACAATATTCCAACAATAGTACTTAAGTCTTGTGTTCCAGAACTTGCCACGCCCCTAGCCATGCTGTTCCAGTACAGCACTGGCATCTACCTGGCAATGTGGAAAATTGCTCAGCTATGTCCTGTATACAAAAGGCAGGACAAATCCAACCCAGCCAATTACCAACACATCAGTCTACTCTTGATCATCAGTAATGTGATGGAAGGGGTCATCAATAATGCTATCAAATGGCACTTGCTTAGCAATAACTTGCTTACTGACACTCAGTTTGAGTGCTGCTAGGGTCACTCAGCTCCTGACTTCATTACAGACTTGGTTCAAACATGGACACAAGAGCTGATCCAGAGGTAAGGTGAGAGTGACTGCCCTTGACATCAAGGCAGCACTTGACCGAGTGTGGCATCAAGGAGCCCAAGCAAAACTGGAGTCACTGGGAATCAGGGGGAAAACTCTCTGCTGGTTGGAGTCATATCTAGCACAAAGGAAGATGGTTGTGGTTGTTGGAGGTCAATCATCTCAATTCCAGGACATCATTGCAGGAGTTCCTCAGGTAGTGTCCTTCGACCAACCATTTCAACTGTTTCATCAATGACCTTTCTTCCATCGTAAGGTCAGAAGTGTGGATGTTCGCTGATGATTGTACAGTGTTCCACACCAACTGCGACTTCTCAGATACTGAAGCAGTCTATGTCCAAAAGCAGCAAGGCCTGGAAAATATGCAGGCTTGGGCTGACAAGGGGCAAGTAACATTCATGCCACACAATTGCCAGGCAATGATCATCTCCAACAAGAAAATCTAACCATTGCCCCTTGACATTCAATGGCATCACCATCACTGAATCCCCCACTATCAACATCCTGGGGGTTACCATTGACCAGAAACTGAACTTGACTAGCCATATACATACTGCAGCTACAAGAGCAGGTCAGAGGCAAGGAATTCTGCAGTGAGTAACTCATCTCCTGACTTTACAAAGCCTGTCCATCATCAACAGGGCACAAGTCAGGAGTGTGATGGACTATTCTCCATTTGCCTGGATGAGCGCAGCTCCAACAACACTCAAGAAGCTTGACACCACCCAGGACAAAGCAGCCCTCTTGATTGGCACCCCATCCACAAACATTCACACCCTCCACCATCAACGCACAGTGGCAGCAGTGTGTACCATCTACAAGATGCACTGCAGGAAACTCACCAAGGCCCCTTAAATAGCACCTTCCAAACCCATGACCGCTATCATCTAGAATGACAAGAGCAGCAGATACATGGGAACACCACCACCTGGAAGTTCCCCTCCAAGCCATTCACCATCCTGATTTGGAAATATTCCTTCATTGTCGTTGGGTCAAAATTCTGGAACTCCCTCCCTAACAGCACCGTGGGTGTACCTACACCACATTGACTACAATGGTTCAAGAAGGCAGCTCACCACCACCTTCTCAAGGACAATAAATGCTGGCCTAACCAGCGACACATACAACCCATGAATGAAGTAAAAATAAATAAATAAACAATATCAGAGCCACAGAATAATATGAATAATATAATATTGGGGAGCAACAACACAACTGCAGAATTAAATAAATAATATTGGGGCAAGGAATAAAATAAATACTATTATGACCAGATATTAAATAAAATCAAGACCAGGAATGAAACAGATAATATCAAAACCGAAGAATTAAATTGGAACTGGGTATTTAACAAATTCTATTGGAGCCACTGAATGAAATAAGTAATGGTGGGAAGACCCGAACTACTTGTATCAGAGCAGCAGCTATTGACAGCTATAGTGACAGGCAGATAGGCTTTACCTGTTATAAAAATGTCAACTATAACTAACTATACAGTCCTCGTTTCTATGGACTGGATTTTACAGGGAGGCAGGAGGTGTAGTGGGGCAGCCGGCGGCCAATGCACCTGAAAGAAGCCCCCCATACAATCATAACACACTATGGGCAGGTTAAGCTAGGTGAAAATGGGTCTTCTGTCCCTTAGTAGGAGGAGGTCCCTCACTCGAGAGCTGCCGGCCAATCAGATTGGTCCGGGTTCCATTTCCAGTCCCAACAGCGTCAGAACTCAGAAGTGGGTGCAGGCCACTGCAAGCAGGCTCAGGAAGAAGAGGAGCTGGATGTCGGGGTCAAGTAAATCTGTCCTTTTTGGGCGGGGAGGCATTGGGCAGCTTAGGGAGGGGCAGTGGTTTTGGAAGCCAGGTGAGAGAGGGGGCAAAATTTTGGGGGCTTGCCCCTGACCCCCTCTTCCTTCCTGCCTTTTAAACACTTGTCTTTAAAGAACAGCAAGCCCACTCGCACCCACCTTCGCACATCAATCGTATTATGGCGTGGGCAGTATATTATCCTGGTCAATTGGCCTTTGAAAAGCTCAGTTGACCCTTAATTATTTAGTGTTCTGGGAGACAGCTCAGGATGGGTGGGAAGGTGGTGGGCTCCCCTCTTTTTTCACATGCTCTCTCTTGCCAAAAACACACTCGTTGGAAGGCCATAAAATCTAGCCCTACTGAGCCACGAGGCACATTTCACTGTTTCTTATGGACTAACGAATGGAAAAGAAGTAATCATATTTCAATAATTTCAGCAATTTCATAATAACAGCAGGGTAGCCTGGTTTGGAGATGGGGCTTTTCATTACAAATGGAACTTGACTATCTTTGGAAGGTTTTTAAGGTTAACCACTGGTGCTATAAAAGGATTCTGTCTTTATTTACACTTTCATAATTAAGCTACTCAACTGAGACATATATGTAACGTAATACAGGCCAAAATGGCTTGATATGCAAGTTACAAGACAATAACTCATTGTGCATTAGAATGCAGTTTAGCTGAAATACAAGTATTTCTAAACGTAACATGTTGCGGAGTGGGGGAATTAGTGGTTATATTGGCTAATCCCCCTTAAAATAGGCATAGGGATTGCAGTATGATTATTCATAGTATTGCAGACTGCACAATAAATTTGTTTAGATTGCTGATTTAAATGATTGCTGCATTCAGTTACTGCTAGCCATACTGTTCATTGGCTACACACATCAGCAGTGACCTAACATCGCAAGTGGTTAGCTCTTCTTAAAGGCTGGAAAAAGTGGTGTGAGTTTTTGGAAAGTGAATCTGGGCCGTGATACTTTGAGCAATGGCCAAACATACGGGAGTGCGTACACCAAAATTTTCGGATAATGTACGGGAGGCCGGGGTACAAGATGTGGTATTAAGGAGAGACATCATGACCCTAAGGAGGAGCAGGGAGTCCTCCAGACATGTGCTTGGGAGGGAGCTAGAAGAAGTTGTGGCAGAGATGTTTTGGATTTCCAGCATCCGCAGTTTTTTGTTTTTATCAATGCCAGGTGTGTTGCTCCAAGAACATGAATGCAGTGCAGGAAGAAGTTTAACAAACTCACACATTTGTAAAGGTGAGTGAGTTTATCTTCAAATGGCATATCCTAACTACCGTCCTCATCCACTTCTCAATTCTCTATATCCCCATCACCCATCTATCAACAATCTCTATAAATTAGTACTCAACCCTTCAATTCATGTACTTTACCTCACCCTCATACAATTAGCACTGTTGCAAGCCTCGCACCCACAACTCACAACTTGCACACACTGGCAGTTATTCAACCATAACAGCCACATTTCCCAAACATATTGCAGGACACTCACTGGCACACTTATCCCTTTCTTGCAGAAGAACCAAAAGCAGCAGGAAAGAATTGGAGGAGAACAAGCACTTCCATGTGTTTTAACCTCGATTAAGGAGACACTTTTGGCCATCACAGGAACTGGTATCACTGGGGCCGTGGCTGCTGGTACAGCTGAACACATCAATGATGATGGTATTCGCATAGTTCATTCTCCTTCTCTCACCCCTCATTTCAAAATTTCTTCTACCTCACAATCTGCGTATGGTGTAAGCATGCACTTCTTACTTCCTCCTCTCCCCTCACAACAACCCAACCGATGTCCCTTTTGACATTTCAGATACCCAAGAATTGGAACCTTTGCAGTCAGAGTAGGAAGAGGAAAAAGACAATGAAGATGAAGAGATGAACCTTATACTTGCAGGTACCAGCTAAGAGACTGACACTGCGTATATTTAAAAGCTAGGATAAAGGAGAGCTCTGCATATGGCAACACACCAAGTACAAGTGCGGAGGTGTCAAGGTGGGAGGATAAAGCACAGTGCTGGTGCCAGTTTGCCAAAGGATGAGGCTGCAGACTAGTTCTTATTGTTTCAGCAAAAAGGAGACAGGTGAGGATTTTGTTGAGCCAGATCACATAAAGTCAGTGGGTATAAATAATAAAATGCTTTGTTCATTGCAATGCACACCAGAGTGCATGATAACAAGAAGCATGGAAGAGTCCAGAATCAACTAGCACAGGACTTTGTGCCAGAGTTTGGAGCTCAGGTTGGAACAGGTGGTCACCTCCATCAAAGTACCTGTGGAACCAACCATGGTGCAGCACCCGATTCCCCAAGTCACACCTTCC
Source organism: Carcharodon carcharias (assembly GCF_017639515.1). NCBI lineage: Eukaryota > Metazoa > Chordata > Chondrichthyes > Lamniformes > Lamnidae > Carcharodon > Carcharodon carcharias. The sequence goes on from NC_054483.1 coordinate 89,038,545, forward strand.
GTTACATCACAAACAGCTTCTATCAAAGATCTGACAATTGCCTTGGCAGCTCAGACTGTTGCCATTTTGGCTTTGGATACCTGTGTTCCAAGGCAACACAGCAGAAAGTGGACAATGTGATGGTCAGTGATAGAGGAAAGGTAATAAATACAGGACCATTGATGAATTGACAGATGTGATTGAGGTTACTAGGATTATTCTGGGGAAATCCAGGCTGCAGAAACATTGACTGAGGATGCCAGTGGTGAGTTCTATAATATTATCTGTGGTGGCATCACTCACATTGTAAGCCAGTTGTCCATACGCATGTGGTTCTGGACCACAATTATAAACTTATGTTATGTTATGAGTAGTTAACCCTTGTCACTCTGATGCAAACCTTTGACTTGCCATGGTGGTCAGATACAGGTGACACGGAGGACTGCACAAAATGAAGGAAACATGACTGTTGCTGGGATGATGCACTCCTCAGCTGCATATTGCATTGTCTGTGGTCGCACACAAGCTGCACAATGAGGAATGCAATCCCTTTCAGTTCATGAAAATGGCCAAGTTCACATAAAGCACACACAACACAACGTTCAAGCAATGAATGTCATCCTGCATCATGGGGAAGCTTCCAATCCATGCAAACCCTTGTGCTTGTAAAACCTATGTGTCTCGAGCAAGAGGGAATGAGACTAAATTGTTTCTCGATGTATGGTAAGCCTCAATGATGTCCCTTACACAGCAGAGCACTGCAAACTGTGAGATATCGCTTACATTGCCAGCAGCATTCTAGAAGGAGCCAGATGCATAAAAATTAATAGTAATGGTGATTTTGCTCTTCTTTGAAATTGCACTTCTGGCTGCAACAATTGGTCAATTTCAGTTACGACCTCTTCATGGATCGAAGACCTCTTAAGCAATGGTCCCCGCTGAAATGGCGCCCTGTGTGCTTCCCACAAGTGTGTGCACTTATGTTGGGCTTCATTTTTGAGTTTTAGGTGGCCATGTAGTGTCTAAAGACATACATCATACAGTCCAGATTAGTGCCTCTTGCATTTACAGGGCCAGTATTGTGATTTTGCCACCAGCAATTTTCTAAAAAGAAATCTGTTAAACAAAATTAAGTTCAGCATTTCAAAACAAAAACAGAATTACCTGGAAAAACTCAGCAGGTCTGGCAGCATCGGCGGAGAAGAAAAGAATTGACGTTTCGAGTCCTCACGACCCTTCAACAGAACTGAGTGAATCCAAGGAAGGGGTGAAATATAAGCTGGTTTATATAAGCTGTGTGTGGGGGGGTGGTTTGAGTGGGGGGAGAGAAGTGGAGGGGGTTGGTATGGTTGTAGGGACAAACATTTCAGCATTTCAAATCTGGATAGTCAGAGCAAAATACAGCCTGACCCAGTTGAGCAGCCAGAACCGGGATAAGAACATATACAGTAAATTTATCATCACCTACATCTCTGCAGCTGATCTGGACTAAAGAAGTCCAAGGAAATAGGCTAGGTGCACATCAGTGCAATTATTATATAAAAATATAAAAAGTAACTCTTGCAGAAGAGGGTACAATGTACTTTCTTCTGAACTGCTTCTTTCTGAACTTTTTTTAAAACTGCTCTACAAATACAGTGTAATCATTAACTTAATGTACATAGGCCCTTCATCTAAAATAAAGCAGCCGTCACATTGCTTTGCCTACTTGTTACAGCCCCTTTTTTCTGGACCACAGTATGAATTTCTTCCACTTAACATGTCCAGACATGTTGATCTCAGTAATTTCACAGTTGAAATGAATTTTGTAATATGTGTTCATTCTAAGCGGCCCTCCCTTCCCCTGCATGCACCCCTATGTAACTGCAATTATGTTAAACCTTTCACACATAATTATGGAAGGGATTATTTCTGTTCCCTATATTGACCCAGTACAGCACACTGAATACGTCACTCGAACAGTTGTTTCCTTTTTGTGTGCACTCTATAAAAAATTGTAATTGATAAAAGTTTCCATCAAAACCAAGCTATAAACAATAAACAGATGATCTAAACTATACAGGGGAGATGATGATGTAGCGGTAGTGTTATTGGACTGGTAATACCAGGCCAATACTCTGGGGACACAGTTTAATAAATCTGGAATATAAAGTTAGTCTCAGTAATGGTAACCATGAAACCATTGTTGATTTTGTAAAAACCCATGTGACTCAGGCCTACATCTGACTCCGGGCCTCAGCAATGTGGTTGACTCTTAACTGCCCTCTGAAATGGCCTAGCAAGCCACTCAGTTTCAAGGGGCAATTAGGAATGGGGAATAAATGCTGGCTTTGCCAGTGGCACCTACATCCCATGAATGAATAAAAAAATACAACTAATATGGCTGGTAAAGCCAATGACAATGACACAATTTAGTTTCACCTTTTAAAAGAAAAGTGGTGATTTTCTGAATGTGCACTTCTGGTACAGAGCTTCATATACTAGCAACACATATTAGAAAAGTGCAGCATCACTCCCTTCAATTTTCTGCCTATCAGAAACTTGTGGGAATTCCTTCTGGCGTTGAGGCATGGTAGGCTTGCCTCACTTTTACTCTATTTAATGCCCTAATCTAAATACAAGGCAAATTGCTAATATTTGTTTCTGATAATACCCATACTACAGCTGCAGAATATATGTATCTTCCACATCATTAACTACTGTGCCACCATCCTCCATCCCAACCGCCATATTTCCCTAAATGAGATTATCCAACAGTCCAGCCCAAAGATCTCATTCTGGCATTGAAAGTTGGCAAGACATGGTTGAAGTGACGTGAAGTGGACACATCATCCATCTGTTATACATTCCTCCATTTGCAATTACCTCAATGTTTAAATCAAGGAACTGTTCAGCCAACTAAGCAAGACAACAGAAAGGGGAATTGAATTAAGAAAAGAAAGTCAGAATGACCACACCAGCCAGAAAATGTTGCTTAAATGCAGTTTCAATTTATGGAGGTTTTAGATGGAAAAGCCAGAATTCTGTATAGGAGGACACATATACACTGTTCCCTTCCAACTGTCACACAAGCTAGTGTTCCCAAACTGAATGCATACAAACAAGAATAAATATATATTCAATAATCTACAGTATTGAGCACTTTCCTTGTAATCAAAACAGAGCATATCCCTGAGAAAAAGAAAGCGATTTCATACACAAAGTAATTTCATATTTAGTACAAGAATATTAAACAAATCTCCTTGTTTAACGGAACAGAACTATACAAACGAAATATACCTCAAATGAACTGTATTTAGCAGATGGAGATTTTTAAAAACTGCTCCAGTTGTTAATGTTGCAGTAACAGGTCATAAATAGGATCGTAAACTGGGGCAGTTATTAAGTACAAAATATAAAATAAACAGCTTATTTCTTAACCTTCAGAGGAAATTGTTTTTGGAATCTAATCCTATTAATAAAAAGAATGGGCATACATATAGAGAACAGTTTGATCCTCAGATGATGATCTCAAACTGTAGTTAAACTGTGTGTTCCATGTGAATTTGCAGCGAAGCAGTTTCCTGTGTGTATTAATACAGAACTAATAGTCTGACTTGAGAATCACGTTGATTCCTGAGTGCTTAAAAGCCACATGGTATGCAATCCTTCCTATGAGAGCCACTCAAAATAGGCTGAGTTTGTACCACAGAGGTAATATTACAAAACTGGGCTGTTGGTGTTCAGCCTCACCAAATGGGTATCCACTTATTTATTAAAAATAATGACTGAAAATCATCGGGGAGAAGGAGGACAAAATTCCCAATAATTGTTCCTGGCAGGTTAGCCTCTAACTGGAAGAGTAATTTTCTAAAATTACTCTGTAGGTGTAATGTAACTCCAGCAGTTACTATTAATCATCTTTTTTAAACATTACTAAAGTAATAATACCAAATAATACAATGCAAGTAATCATGTTCATTTTACTTTGTTTCTATTGTCATCTGCGAACATTACATGCCTGTTTTGAATCAATATCCATATAAGATAACACAGTACTCACATAAGCATATGTTTTAAATGTCCAGAATGAACCATGGTGCAAGAAACAAGCAAAGTACATCCACAGTTGAAATCACCTACTGGCATATGGCTACAGAGGCGGATGAAGGTGCGTCAGCCACTGAACGCAAGTAATAAAGACACAGCTTGATGCTTGTAGTGACGCTTGGGTGATGATAAGACTATTTTCTTACTGCCTAAGAAGCGTAGATAGGGGTGGAGGAGAGGTGCAGATAAAGCCTGAGGAAATTGCTGAGTGGAGTGAGACCCTGAGCTTTTCAAACTCCATGTCTTGCTCATTCAGACTGGCATGTTCTTCATATAGTTGCACTGGTGTGAAGGCTGGGACATGCCATTGCATCATCTAATGAGAAAACTACCTGTTTACATTCTGTGACTCATAATCATCTGGAGGATAGTACCCAAGCATGCATTTGGAAAAGTCAGAGGGGATGGGGGAGTGGAATAAGGATAAGACCATGCATAGTTCAATCCAGCAGAAAGCGAGAGATCCCTGCCAGGCCCAGGAGTCATGCATTCAAAGGTGAGCAGGCTTTAGCAGCCCTTCATAACAAAATTTTGCCCCCAGTCTGGCACAAGTCACTCAGAAGCTAGGGAGCCTACCTCCAAAGTGCTCATAATCCTGAGACTGGAAGGCCACCTGGGATCAAGAGCTCAAGTCCTTAGTAAGTAGAATTAAGTAGTGCTTTCCCCCAATCAATGGAGCAGGGGGTGGGCAGAAAATCTAGTCCATTGTACCTGGAAGAGGCAGAGAAAACAGAGGAATACTTTGGTCTTTGCTGTTCTTATTTTCTTCAACACAGAGAGGTGGGTTGACATATTCAAATGTTACTGTAAAGCACATTAACTGAGAGCAGAAGAGCCGTCTCAATAAAGGGGGAAATTCACATCAGCTGTTGACAGAATAAACAGGCACCTTATATCATTGCAGATTTTATCAGTGAAGAACTAGAGTTAATTTGTGATTAATTTGAAGAATTCCATAGTAAAGGTACACACAGGATATGCATAGTTAACCTACTCCATTCTCAGGGTTTACCACAGCCTTCAACGATTTAATATGTTTGCAACACACATTGCCCAGGTGAGAAGAGGAAAAGATGTCGTTGGATCTGGTTGTTTGCCATGGTGATTCTGTTTATATAACAGCACACTGCTGCCGTTCCTCCAAAACCTCGCCATTACTAATCTGCTTTGGTAATATGAGGAGTTTACTGAGATTTAGACCCAAGGTTCAACAATGCACGTGTCAATAAATCACAGGTCATTAAACAAATCTACTGGAAAATGCAAAGGGCTAGAAACCCTCAGCCCATGAGGTGGGGGCCACGTTTGGGGGGAGGGGGCTCAGGCTCTGGGTGGGAGGGAGGGATTAAGTCCCGGTGGGGGGAGGATGGGGGGAAATCAGGTGGGAGGGGTGGGAGGATCAGAACCCAGGGAAGGGGGGATCAGGCACCAGTAGGGGAAAGGATCAGACCCCTGGGGGAGGGGAGAATCGGTCACCAGTAAGGGTGGGGGGGGGAGAGACAGACCCTGGGGGAGGGGGGGTCAGGCACCAGTGGGGGTGAGGGGGGGAAGGATCAGATCCCAGGGGAGGGGGGGATCAGGCACCAGTGGGCAGAGGGTGGGAGGATCAGATTCCAGGGGAGGGGGGGATCAGGCACCAGTAAAGGGGGGGAGACAGACCCCGGGGGAGGGGGGGGTCAGGCACCAGTGGGGCAAGAGTGGGAGGATCAGATCCCAGGGGAGGGGGGGATCAGGCACCAGTAAAGGGGGGGAGACAGACCCCGGGGGAGGGGGGGTCAGGCACCAGTGGGGCAAGAGTGGGAGGATCAGATCCCAGGGGAGGGGGGGATCAGGCACCAGTAAAGGGGGGGAGACAGACCCCGGGGGATGGGAGGTGGTCAGGCACCAGTGGGGAGAGGGTGGGAGGATCAGACCCCAGGGGAGGGGGGGATCAAGCACCAGTGGGGGGGAAGGCGGATCAGACCCAGGGGGATCAGACCCCGGGGGGGGGGAGGGTGATCAGACCCTGGGGGGAGTAGGGGATCAGACCCCAGGGGAGATCAGACCCCGTGGGGGGAGGGAGGGGGAGAATGAGGCCCTCACGCCCCGAGGGGAGGGAGGAATCAGGTCCGGGGTGGGCGGGGAGGCCAAGGGACGGGGCGAGACTGATCCGCTCCCTCTAACCCGCGGTCCCCACTGCCTCAGCCGCAGCCTCGGGTGCACCTACCTTGCAGGCTCTCCTCCTGATTGCTGGGCCGTTCGCTCATGGTGCCGGATCTGGAAAACTCGACTGCGCTCCGCTCGGACTCCGGCTCTGACTCCGGCTCCGCTCGATCCTGCGGATGTAAACAAAGTTTTCCCGATGTGTCAAGAAGAACTGCGGCCAATCGGCAGCGAACGGAAAGAACCGCCCGAATTGGGCCGAGCGCTTCCGGCGAAGATTGTAGGATCTGGGCGGGGCTAGAGGGAACTACAAGGGGGGGGGGTGGAAGAGAGAGAGGGGCGGGGCTAAGGAGGCAGGAGGCGCGGCTGCACAGTGAGAAACGGGGTACATAGAGGGGCGGGGTTAAGGAGGCAGAGGGGAGAAAAGGGGCGAAAAGGGGCGGGGCTTCAGGGAGACGTGGGGTACAGAGAGAGGCGGGGCTAAGGAGGCAGGGGGCGGGGCTTCACGGAGAGACGGGGCAAAGAGAGAGGGGCGGGGTTAAGGAGGCAGAATAAAAGAAGGGGCGGGGCTGCAGGGAGGGGTGGGGCTAAGGAGGCGGCTGTTCAAAACGGTGGGGCGGCTAGATAAAGGGGCCGGGCAATAGAGAGGGGAAGGGATACGGAGATGGGTGGGTCCACAGAGAGGGGTGGAGCTATAGAGAGGGAGTTGCTACAGAGGCCAATGTGATATATAGATGGATGGAGCTACAGAGATGGGCGGCGGCAATCGAGAGGGTGCGTCAATAGAGAGGGCTGGCAATAGAAAGGGGTGGTCTGCAGAGAGGGAGGGCTGTAGAGGGGTTGGGGCTACATAGAAGGCAGAACTATAGCGAGGGATAGTGCACGGAGAAGGGCAGGGCAAAGAGGGTTGGAGTTAGAGAGGGGCGGTGCTACATAGATGGTGGTGCGATAGAGAGGGGTGGAGATATGAATAGGGGCAGGGCTAGAGAGTCAGGTGGGGCTACAGAGAATTTGCAGTTTTGCAGATTCCCTTTAAGGGGCTGGCTTTTACTTTGTCCCTAATTTTGTTAATTTAGTTTACTTGGTTGACTCAAAAAGAGTTACAGAGAAGGGCGAAGCAGCAGAGAGCGGTAGGGCTACAGACACACCAGGACTAAGGAGGGGCAGAGCCGCAAAGGGGGGCAGAGTTATAGGTACTGGGACCTGGATATTCAAGGTATTCAAGGTATATAACATTTAGGAAGGACAGGAAACTAGGAAAAGGTGGAGGTGTAGCTCTGTTAATTAAGAATGACATTGGTCCAATAAGAGAGCGATGACCTCAGTTTTGAATCATATAGAATGATTTTGTGTCAGGATGAAAAATAGTAAAGGTGTGTTGTCATTTGTGGGTCTGTGTTTTAGGCCCCCTAGCAATCACCATACTGTAGGACAGGTTATACTGGAAGAAATAATGGGCATATGTAAAAAAGGTACAGCGATAATCATGGTTTATTTTAGTCTACAAATGGATTGGATTAACCAGATTGGCAAAGGTAGTCCGGATGATGAGTTCATAGAGTATTTTTGGGACAGTTCCTTAGAGCAGCACGTTCTAGAGCCAACCAGAAAGCAAGCTAAAACATAAAAAGAATTACCTGGAAAAACTCAGCAGGTCTGGCAGCATCAGCGGTTAAGAAAAGAGTTGCCGTTTCGAGTCCTCATGACCCTTTGACAGAACTTGAGTTCGAGTCCAAGAAAGAGTTGAAATATAAGCTGGTTTAAGGTGTGTGGGGAGGGCGGAGAGAGAGAGAGAAGTGGAGGGGGTTGGTGTGGTTGTAGGGACAAACAAGCAGTGATAGAAGCAGATCATCAAAAGATGTCACCAACAATAGAACAAAAGAACACATAGGTGTTAAAGTTGGTGATATTATCTAAACGAATGTGCTAATTAAGAATGGATGGTAGGGCACTCACGGTACAGCTCTAGTGGAGGTGGGGAGAGCATAAAAGATTTTAAAATATTTAAAAATAATGGAAATAGGTGGGAAAAGAAAAATCTATATAATTTATTGGAAAAAACAAAAGGAAGGGGGAAGCAGAAAGGGGGTGGGGATGGGGGAGGGAGCTTAAGATCTAAAGTTGTTGAATTCAATATTTAGTCCGGAAGGCTGTAAGGTGCCTAGTCGGAAGATGAGGTGTTGTTCCTCCAGTTTGCGTTGGGCTTCACTGGAACAATGCAGCAAGCCAAGGACAGACATGTGGGCAAGAGAGCAGGGTGGAGTGTTAAAATGGCAAGCGACAGGGAGGTTTGGGTCATTCTTGCGGACAGACTGCAGGTGTTCTGCAAAGCGGTCGCCCAGTTTACGTTTGGTCTCTCCAATGTAGAGGAGACCACATTGGGAGCAATGAATGCAGTAGACTAAGTTGGGGGAAATGCAAGTGAAATGCTGTTTCACTTGAAAGGAGTGTTTGGGCCCTTGGACAGTGAGGAGAGAGGAAGTGAAGGGGCAGGTGTTGCATCTTTTGCGTGGGCATGGGGTGGTGCCGTAGGAGGGGGTTGAGGAGTAGGGGGTGATGGAGGAGTGGACCAGGGTGTCCCGGAGGGAGCGATCCCTATGGAATGCTGATAGGGGGGGTGAAGGGAAGATGTGTTTGGTGGTGGCATCATGCTGGAGTTGGCGGAAATGGTGGAGGATGATCCTTTGAATGCGGAAGCTATACGAATGAGCAAGCTATACTGGATCTGGTAATGTGCAGTGAGACAGGATTAGTTAATGACCTCATAGTGAAGGTGCCCCTGGATCGCAGTGATCATTATATGATTGCATTTCCTATTCAGTTTGAGGGAGAGGAAAGTGGATCTAAGACCAGTGTTGTAAACTTAAAAATGACAATTAGGAGGTCTTGAAGACAGAACTGGCTAAAGCAAACTGGAAAATTAGTTTAAGGGATAGGTCAGTAGAGATGCAGTGGCAGACGTTTAAGGGGATATTTCAGAATATTCACAATAGATACATTCCAGTAAGAAAGACTCTTAAGGGAAGGATGCAGTATCTGTGACTAACTAAGGAAGTTAAAGGCAATATCAAACTGACAGAAAAAGTGTATAATTCCTCAAAGATGAGTGGCAGGTCAGAAGATTGGATAGAATAAAAAGAACAGCAAAGAATAGCTAAAAGATTAATTAGGAGGGAGAAATTAGTGTATGAAAGAAAGTTTGTTCGCTAGAAACATGTAAAAACAGATAATAAATGTTTCTACGCATATTTGAAAAGGTAGGAGTTAAGCAAAGTGAGTGTTAGTCCTCTAGAGAGTGAGTCTGGGGAATTAATAATGGAAAATAAGGAAATAGTGGATGAATTAAACAGCTATTTTGCATCTGTCTTCACTGTAGAGGATAGAAGTAACATCCCTAGAATAATTGTGAATCAGGAGGTAAAAGGGAGGGAGAAACTAAAAACAATTACAATCACCAGGGAAAGGGTACTAAGACAATTATTAGAACTAAAGGCTGACAAGTCTTAAACAAATTGGCTGCTGGGATAATAGATGCATTGATTTTAATTTTCCAAAATTCCCTAGATTCTGGAAAGGGCCCATCAGATTGGAAAATAGCAAATTTGACTCCTCTATTCAAGAAAAGAGGGAGACAGGAAGCTGGAAACAGTTAGCTTAACATTGTCGTAGGGGAAATGCTTTAATCTATTATTAAGGAGATTACAACAGGGCACTTAGAAAATCAATCAAGTGGAGTCAACACAGATTTGTCAACGGGAAATCATATTTGACTAATTTATTGAGTTCTTTGAGGAAGTAACAAGCAACGTGAGTAAAGGGGAACCTGTGGATGTGCTATACTTAGATTTCCAGAAGGCATTTGACAAGGATATACGAACATACGAATTAGGAGCAAGAGTAGGCCACTCTTCCCCTTGAGCCTGCTCCGCCATTTAATAAGATCATGGCCGATCTGATTTTAACCTCAACCCCACATTGCTGCCCTTCCCTGATAACCTTTCAACCCCTTGTTAATCAAGAATATATCTAGATCTACTTTAAAAATATTCAATGACTCTGCTTCCACTGTCTTTTGAGGAAGAGAGTTCCAAAGACTCCTGACCCTCCTCATCTCTGTTTTAAATGAGTGACCCCTTATTTTTAAACAGTGATCCCTAGTTCTAGATTCTCCCACAAGAGGAAACACCCTCTCCACATCCACCCTGTTGAGAACCCTCAGGATCTTAAAGGTTTCGATCAAGTTGCCTCCTACTCTTCCAAACTCCAGTGGATACAAGCCTAATCTGTCCAATCTTTCCTCGTAAGACAACCTGCCCATTCCTGGTATTAATCTAGTAAACCTTCTCTGAACTGCTTCTAATGCATTTACACCTTTCCTTAAATATGGAGACCAGGACTGTACATAGCATTCCAGATATGGTCTCACCATTGCCCTGTACAACCGAAGCATAAACCCCCTACTTTTGTAATCAATTCTCCTCACAATAAACAAAACATTCTATTAGCTTTCCTAATTAATTAAGCCACATCAAAGATTACTATGCAAAATAAGAGCACATGGTTTATGGGGTAACATATCAACATGGATAGAGGATTGGTTAGCTAACAGGAAACAGAGAGTAGGCAAGACTTGATGAGTGGAGTGCCACAGGGATCAGTGTTGGGCCTCAACTATTTATAACTTATATCAATGACTTGGATGAAGAGACCAAACGTCTGGTTGCTAAATTTGCTGATGATACAAAGATAGATAGGAAGGTAGATTGTGAAGAGGTTGTAAAGAATCTGTAAACGGATATAGATATGTTAAGTGAGTGGGCAAAAAATTGGCAGATGAAGTATAATGTGGGAAAACGTGAAATTGTCCATCTTGGCAGGAAAAATAGAAAAGCAGAATATTATTTAAATAGTGAGAGATTACAGAAATCTGAGGTACAGAGGGATCTGGGTGATCTGGTACATGAATCACAAAAAAATTAGCATGCAGGTACAATAAGTGATTAGGAAGGCAAATGAAATGTTGTTGTTTATTGCAAGGGAAATGGAATATAAAAGTAGGGATGTTTTGCTACAATTGTATATGGCTTTGGTGAGACCACATCTAGTCTCCCGTTGAGAAAAAGTAAAAGAATATAAAATCACTGCTCCACTCCGAAAGGAAACAGAAGCAGTTTTTTACAGACTCTCACAAGGAAACCAAAAATGCTAAACTGGAGGGCAAAAGCAATCTCTGCGAACTCAGAATCGAGGTCAAGATGTGCCTCCGCACTAGAAAACCTACCTTCTGCTCCAAGTTTCTATGACACACTTCAAGAAGTAAGAACTCCCAACAAAACAATAAAAGCCGCTGCTTTCCTGTCACTGTATGTACATTGAATGGTCATAATTGCCACTAGATGGGGCAGCAGCAATAATATTTCATATTCTGCCCAGTCATAACAAGCAAGGCTACTGAGGAAAATTACAGTCAGTTGGTTGATATAGTTCTAACCCTCAGCTGTTGCCCCTACAGATAAAGATGTCTCAAAAAAAAATCAAAGCAAACCTATCAAAAAGCGGATTATTGTGGATGCTGGAAATCTGAACCAAAAACAGAAAACGCTGGAAATATTCAGCAAGTCATGCAGCATCTATGAAAGAAACAGAGTTAATGTTTCAGGTTGATGACTTCCATCAGAACTTTTTAAAGTTACATTGGAATGCATATAATGTTTAATGGTTAGCCCATTCTATGAGACTTTAAGAATTTGGCACAACAGACTTTATATTGGAAACATGACATTTTATTTAAACAGATAAAACAACATTTTGTGACAGTTCAACTAAACTTAATAATGATAAGTGTAACAGTAAAAAGTTTTCTGGATTGTATTGGGAAGTTGCAGGTTGCAGCTGCTTAAAAAATGGTTTTACATGATTATACTAGCAAAGCTGTAGGTGTCATCATCTTTACATAGTTTGGCAGACATCTCCAGTCAAAACACTGTAACAGGTTAGCATACCAGACTGCAAATGTAACTGTGTGAAACAAAGCATACAACTTTCCGAATCTGATTATAGGTTCATCATTGAATAGACAAATTCAGTAAGAATTCTGGACCTGCCTCTGATTTGGTGCTGATTAAATAGTTTCTTATTCTGTTGATGTTTGCTAAAGCATTAAAAAATGAAATTACCGTCTATTTATTCTAAATTGCAATTTTGCTTATTACATTTTGTAAAAATATCTGTTTATTTATACCAGAGGAAGAGAATTTCCTTCCTTTGAACCATTTGAAGTTTATTATTATGTGTGAGAACAGCTTTAGTATGTGCCAAGACATTGGGGAGAAAAGTGAAATTGATCTGTTAAATTCCCTTTATCCCATAACTCCATCTGTACAAGTTGGGCAATTAAGCATTGTATTAGAGTAATTGCCATTTTAACTGTATTTGTCTTTAGTTTTGCACCCCTACCAAGAATTTAAGCTTAATTTTGCATAATTAATATGAACTTGCGTTTTTCCTGTTTAATCACAGCATTACATATTTAACAATATTAGAACACCAAATTAAGAAATGTTATAGGAGCAGAACCTGCCTGAAATATTCCAACTCTCTCCTACCAACACAGCCTGGATCCTTACATTATTCATAGCAGGTAGGGAGGATTGTACTCCTGGTCATGTGTTATAAAGTGATTGTATTTTAGTTTATATACATATGTAGCTTGACAGCCTTCCAACCATCATATGATGGTTTGCTCTGTGGCGGTCAATCTTGTCTTAAACATTGCCTGGTGTGGCTCAGGAACTCCATTCTGATATGCCAGTCTCTGCCATGTTTGCTGCAGAGGAAGTCAGTGGGCTGAGTAGGTGGAGGATTCACTGGCCTCTGTTTTCTCTGAACCCTCTACTCAGCCAGTTGTGCTTTCCATTTCTACTCACCTCTTCAAATGCCCCTCCAAACAGTTAGCCTTCATAGGCCACAGCTGCCAGCGACTGTCTCCCAGTTGTCGGTCTCAATGTCAGCCACCTTTACATCTCAATTGCAGGTGTCCTTGTAGTAGAAGCATGGATGCCCAGCAGATTGTGACCCAGTGGCCAATTCACTGTACATAAGGTCTTTGGTTATATGGCTATTGTCCATCTGATAAAAATGGCAGAGCCAGTGCAGACATTGTTGGCTTAGCAATGAGTGTATAACACACATGGGGTCGGGGGCGGGGGTGGCTGGCAGAAGGGGGTGGTAGGACGGGGTGGGCGGGGGTAGATTCTCACCTTCACTGCTTGGATAATGAAGTGCTGGAGCTATTGCCAGCCTATTATAGAACTCTGCTGATTTTATTTCCATTGATTTCAATGCAAATGAATATTACATTGTGTAATGGATGAGCTGCAGCACTTCACTGGCCTAGCAGTGAAATTAAAAATTACCCTTAGTCCCTGAGCTAATTCCTAATAATCAGCTGTTGAATTCTACTAAATAAATTGTAAGAATACTTCTTTAATGCAGGCATGGCTTATCCCCAACATGGAATGCACTGGGCATCATTTGATTATGATACCAGCTGCTAAGGCATGGAAGTAACTAAATCCGAAATAAAGGACTTAGGAACATAGGAACAGGAGTAAGTCATTCAGCCACTTGAGACATTGTTTCATAGTTTGCCATTGTGAGATTTGAACTCTTGATACTCTTTTGAGTAAACCTGTTTCCATCTGTTTCAGATGAAGTTACATTGTTTCATAGTTTGCCATTGTGAGATTTGAACTCTTGACCTTGGGGTTACAAACCCAGTACCATAACCACTTGGCTATTTAGGCCAAGCATGAAGAAGATGTAACTCTTTTGAGTACAAACCCATTTCCATCTGTTTCAGATGAAGTTACATTGTTTCATAGTTTTGCCATTGTGAGATTTGAACTCTTGATCTTGGGGTTACAAACCCAGTACCATAACCACTTGGCTATTTAGGCCAAGCACGATGTAACTCTTTCGAGTACAAACATGTTTCCATCTATTCCTATTCAGATGAAGTTACATTGTTTCATAGTTTGCCATTGTGAGATTTGAACTCTTGATCTTGGGGTTATAAACCTAGTACCATAACCACTTGGCTATTTAGGCCAAGCATGAAGAAGATGTAGTTGCACAGCCAGGGCACGGGTGTTAATCACTTATACATAATGTCCACCATTGTAAATAAACTTCCAAGAATGTCTCCCTGCCTATGGCTCCTTGTTATGATGAGCAGTGTTTATGTCACTCAGATGTAAAAACTTAGTTCCTGCACAAGATAAAGGCAGGTTTCTCAGTCCAGGACCTCTTCCCTGTGCAATATGTAACCTTCAGACCAAAGTGATTGTCCAGCCTCACATTCCCTGGACACATTACTGATGCCGGCGCCTCAATGGTGCTTGTCATTGCTGCCAGAATGTTGTGGGTAGGCGTCACAGAGTTCTGTCATTCTCTCTGTGTGTTCTCAGCACCTTTAAGGTGGGGCTGGCCCCCCATCTCTTCAGCATCTGTGACCGGTGACGATGTGCTCCTGAAGGGGTCAAGTGCTGAAGGCGAACAAAGGATCAGGTGTATTTAAAGTTTCACGGCTGTGTCTCCATAATATGACCCTAATCACAGAGTGCAAGTGAGTTGCCTCCAGCCAGACAGGAGTCAGACATTCACAGAGGTAATGTGAAGATCAATGGAGTGACCTCGCTGCATGTTGTCATCCTTCTGGTGTCTAGTGACTATTAGGGCCTCCGCTGCGTCTCCATGACATGAACCTGAGCATTGATGTTATGTGTGCTACCATCAGTCACACAGGAGTCAAACGTTCACAAATGCAAAGTGAGGATGTCAGGACTGTCCTCATGACTCTCGTCAAGATCCTCCATGAATCTTGCCCGGGATCAGGCCTACCTCGTCTGGCTAGTGCAATGGCCTCATTGCCGGCATCCTCGCCTTCGAGGACCTCATAATCATCATCATCCCCCTTCAATGTCTTCTTCATCGGAGGAGACATGCAGCTCTTCTATCTCCTCCTCAGCCAGGTCCTCCCCCCATTGTAGCTTCAGGTTATATAGTGCACAGCAAGCTACAATGATGCATGAAACCCTCAGTGGACTGTATTACAGTGCTCCACCGAACCTGTCAAGGAACTGAAACCTCATTTTCAAGATGCCTATCGTTTGCTTCACCAAAGTCCGTGTTGCAGCATGAGCCTCGATATATTCTTGCTCTGCTGCACTCTGAGTCTGCTGCCATCGTGGACGTCATCAGCCATGTCCTCTGTGGGTAGCCCTTGTTCCTGAGGAGCCATCCCTGCAGCCTCCCTGGACCCTGCAAGATGTCAGGGATCTGAGATAGGGATGTAGGAGTCATGGACGGTCCCTGGGAATTGTGTGCAGAACTGTAGGATGTGTTTTGGTGGTTGCACACCAGGTCAGCATTCAGCAAATGGAAGCCCTTGTGGTTGACATAGTTGACTGCTTGTTGCTATGGAGATCTAAGCACCATGTGAGTGCAGTCCATGTGGGAAACCTGAAATCTGCACAAATGCAACGCTGTTACTTTCTGGCTTTCCTAATCCTGGACAAAATACACAAAGCTCTGTGCCTTTGCCAAGATGGCGTCCATGGCCTTCTAGATACAGTCGTGTGTGGATGCTTGCAAGATCTACACAGGTCACCTGTGGAGCCCTGGAAGGAACCACTAGTGTAAAAATTGAGCGCCACAGTCACTTTCATGGCCACTTTCCGCATATTGACTGGGATTCCCATACTGTAAAAGGGCTGGATGGCTTGAAGTTTGTCAAATGTGTTCAGGAAAGTTTTCTAAATAAATATAAAGAGTACCAACGAGAGAGGATGCAATACTTGATCTCCTATTAGGGAACCAGACAGGTCAGGTGACAGAAGTATGTGTAGGTGAACGTTTTGGGTCCAGTGACCACAATGTCATTAGTTTTAAGCTAATTATGGATAAGGATAGGTCTGGTCCTTGAGTTGAGATTCTAAATTGGAGAAAGGCCAATTTTGTGGAAATGAGAAAGGATCTAATGTAGAAATTGCAGTTTTTTTGCATCAGTATTTACTCAGGAAACTGTCATAGTGTATAAGGAAGGAAGGGAAACAAGCAGTCGTTTCATGGAACATATAGAGATTAAAGAGGAGGAGGTGCTTGCTGTCTTTCAGCGAATAAAGGTAGATAAATCCCCTGGGCCTGACATGATATTCCCTCGGACCTTGAGGGAGACTAATGTAGAAATTGCAGGGGCTCTGGCAGAAATATTTAAAATGCCCTTAGCCATGGGTGAGGTGCTGGAGGATTGGAGGGTAGCTCATGTTGTTCCGTTGTTTAAAAAAGGCTCCAAAAGTAAACCAGGTAATTACAGGCCAGTGAGCCTGATGTCAGTAGTAGGTAAATTATTGGAAGGTGTTCTGAGAGATCGGATATATAATTATTTGGACAGCCAAGGGCTGGATAAGGATAGTCAGCATGGCTTTGTGCATGGTAGGTCGTGTTTAACGAAGCTTGTAGAGTTTTTCAAGGAGGTTACGAAGAAAGTAGATGAAGGAAAGGCTGTGGATGTTGTCTACATGGACTTTAGTAAGGCCTTTGACAAGGTCCCACATGGGAGGTTAGTTCAGAAGGTTCAGACACTTGGTATCCATGGAGAGATTGTAAACTGGATTCGAAATTGGCTGTGTGGGAGAAGACAGAGAGTGGTAGTGGATGATTGCTTCTCAGACTGGAGTTCTGTGACTAGTGGTGTGCCTCAGGGATCTGTGCTGGGACCATTGTTGTTTGTTGTCTTTATCAATGATTTGGATGATAATGTGGTGAATTGGATCAGCAAGTTTGCTGATGACACTAAGACTGGAGGCGTTGTGAACAGTGAGGAAGGCTTTCAAAGCTTGCAGAGAGATCTGGACCAACTAACAATGAAAACTGAGGTTAGTAAATATTGATCAGGCTGCAATAAGATGTGATGATGTGGGTGCTTTTTTACACCCAGAATGCCATTTATAACATGTGACAGGACATGGACGTACCATTGTCAGCCCACCTCCGATAAAGTTCAGTTATTAAAAATGTAAGCAGCATTCTTATTAACTTGTGTTTGTTAGTTGTGCAAGTTTATGATCATGCGCATAAAAGGGAACTTGAAAGTATTGATCCGGTATGACCCAGTAGCTCAGCTAGTTGAGTGATTAACGAGAAACCCAGAGGCTTTTTTGAAGTCCTAGCTTGTCTGTAGCTCTTGTTTCCTGGCCTTCAATGAGCGATTTTTGTTAGTTCTTGGCCAGGCCTCAAGAATAGCATGTCTTGCGTGAGCAAAATAAATCTACTACAAGCCAGCCTGCTACACTTAAATCTGTCTTCATATTTATTGATGAGACAGTGACGTTCACATCGGCTGCTGGGGGATGTCTTGTCTCCCCTGTCATGTCCGTTCAGGTAGAGAAGAATGTGCACTGGTGAATGCGACTGGCAACAAACATACTGAATTAAAAAACAATGAAAATGTAGCAACTTGAGTTAAATTCTGTACCTAAATATTGTTCGGTTATTATAATTTCAGGTTCCAATTACCCTGCACCTTCAAAAAAGTATTGCCACACGTGCAGATACTGCAACAAAACAGGTACAAAAATAACAGTAATAGATTTCAGAAATGCGCAGGAGCTGATTTGTATAAACTTGCACACATCCAGTTCAAAGCTAGCAAAAAATTAATTATTTGCTAAAAAAGATTATTTGCCCATAACAACCATCTATGTATAATTTGCAAAGCTATTTGCTATCAGATCTGCTCTGCTTGTACGTTCATTGATGAATTTTAAATTATGGGTGAGATCGTTTCGACAAATATTCTCATCTTTAGCTGTTCTGCAACTTCTTTCCTTTTTACCTAATTTTCTCCGTTTTCAGATCACTTTAGAAGTGCACCGTTTCCTGAGTGAAAGAACTGGTCAGAACCCTGCACCAAAATCTCTGCTGTTGCCTCTTACAGGAACAGTGAGAGATTTCCTTGTGCTCTGTGGGGCATTAGGCTGAAATGCAGAATCGCTACAGTTGAGAGCTCAACAACCAAGACGGTTCAATACTCTCCCTGCTGTGATCGGGCAGACAACTTGATCAAATTAGTTCTGTCAAAGGGTCATGAGGACTCGAAACGTCAACTCTTCTTCTCCGCCGATGCTGCCAGACCTGCTGAGTTTTTCCAGGTAATTCTGTTTTTGTTTTGTATTTCCAGCATCCGCAGTTTTTTGTTTTTTGTTTTTAACTTGATCAAATTGTTGCCCCATTAACATTGCAAATCCAAATTATCCCTTATATTTCAGGGTTCTGTTGAGAATTGGTGTGTTCCAGAAGACTGAAATGTGGCCAATGTAATACTCATTTCCAAAAAGGGAAACTGAGCAAACCTAGATAATTACCTTCATGTTAATGGTCAGGAAATTTTGGAATCTTTAATTAAAAGTGAAATTATTAAGCATCTACATGAAGTGACAATTATTAGAAGCAGCCAATGTGAATGTCTGAATGGAAGATGGTGCTTGACACAGCTGATGGAGCTCTTTGAGCAGGTGGTAGATATGGTGGATGGGTAAAGCTTTTGACAAGGCACAATACAGCAGACTATTGGAGAATATTAACAGGGATAGAAATAGGGGAGGGTAAAAAATCAGACTAAAAGCTAATTAAAATGGAGGAAACAGAGAATGGGGAGCAGTTTTCCTGAGTGTTTGGAACTAGTTAGTGGTACTTCTCAGGGAATTGTTCAGGGATTGCTTGAATAGTGGCAGGTGGAACTCAATGTCAGTAAATGTGAGCTGGTACATTTTGATTTAAAAAAGGAATTCATATTTTGAATGGAAGAATAAGCGTGATGGTGCAGAAGAGCAGAGGGATTTGGGGATTCGAATTACTGTACTGTAAAAATGATGAAATGGGCAAAAAAATGTGGAATTAAATGTCAGTAAATGCAAGGTGGTGCATTTGGGTAAAAAGGGAATAATTATGCTGGGTGATATACAAAAGCATGGTGATATAGAGTTCGGGTTCACAAAACATTAAAAGCACCACCTCGAATGGCTAAGGGCGCAAAAATGTCAATGATTTTTTATTCACTCATGGGATGTGAGTGTCACTAGCCAGGCCAGCATTTATTGCCCATTCCTAATTGCCCTTGAGAAGATGGTGGTGAGCTGCCGTCTTGAACCTCTGCAGTTCAGGTACTGTAGGTAACATCCACAGTGCTGTTAGGGAGGGAGTTAGGGAGGTTTTTGAGCCAGCGACAATGAAGGAACAGCGATATAGTTCTAAGTCAGGATGGTGAGTGGCTTGGAGGGGAATTCTAGATTTATCTAAAGTGAGGGGATATAGATATAGGATTAAATATAAGAGATTTACAACAGAAATTCAGAGAATGTATTTTACACGGGGGTCGTGAGACAGTGGAATGCGCTACTTTCCTACCTTATGACAGAGACTACACTCCAAAAATGTGTTTTATTGGCTTTAAAGCACTTTGGGACTTCATGAGGCCACGAAAGGTGCTATATGAAATCAAGTCATTTCTTTAAGTGGGGCAAAGTGCTGTGGGAACATGGCAGACATTTGGGTTTCAAACTACTGCTTGCATGAAGAATAAATATGAACTTGGACTGGTGTGCTGAACGGTTTGTTTCCATTGTGTAACTTCTATGTAGTTCTGTAAACATAGCCACAGACCCAACTAGATGCTGTTCACTTCTGATTCACCCTTGAGCAAAGGATAGTGCTAACAAAAGCAAAAAAAAGCCAGAAAAACAGACTAAATCCAGAAAATAGAAAATGCCCCTTGTACAGATGTAGCCTTGAGTCTAGTGTCACTTCACTAACAGTAAGTGATGTGGAATATATGGAGTTGATTCATTAATTATTGTAATCACAGTTTAAGCCCATATAAGATTATAGTGAACTATTTTAATCATTAGTGCCATCATATTAATTGCAAACAATGCAGGAATTTACAATTACTGAAGTGGAATCTTTTATTAATAACTTGCAGTATAATGCTGAAACTGTCTTGACACAGCCCACTTAATTAGAAAGTCACTGGTTGCTTTTTATGGTAATAATGTTAGTCATGACAGTAAGAGTCAACTGCAGGTTAGTTTATTGCCCATTCAGCGGGTGAAATCATCCCGGATTTGCAGCTAATTGCGGTAGCGGGTGTGAAGAAAGCCGTTTTACCCGCCGGCCGCAATGACGGGCTTTCGCGCCATATCATCTCTGTCCCAGCAGGTCCTGCCTCATTAATAATGCGTTCATGGGAAACACCCCAGATCGCTGGTGGGCAGGCTCGGATTTGCCCGCCACGCTGTGACCTCAGAGCTTCGTCGCTCCGGACGCCATATTTAAAGCGCACCAGAGTGCAGCCTGTTTCATGGGCAGAATTTTCCCATTGGCCTGGTGGGGGGCAGGCCCCCACGCGCTCACGTGTAAAATGACGCGCGGTGACATCCATATTTTGCTTGGCAGGCACGCGACGATGTCCGACGCGCGCCCGCCATTAATTAACGGGCCACTTAAGGTCTTTGACTCCCCAGTAGATGTGGATTTTTCGGTGCCCGCGCAATCTTCGGGTCAGCGCACAGGCGCAATGGGCAGGCCGATAGGACACATTTCTATAAACCTCATCCACGGGCAGGATAAGAGGGCTCACTGGGGTTGCGAGTATACGCAGTCAAGTATTCATTTATGAAAGTTTTTGAAATGTGCCTGTGTGATCTGCAGTACATCAAAACGCATACCAGCTGCTTTTTCTGGACTCTTAACCTTCAGGTCAGCACCCTGCAGTGAGTAATCTTTTCTGGACCTGCAGGTTTCAGGAAGCCTTCCCATAGCCTGGAAATGGGAGCTGAATTGTCCACTGGTGGCAGCTCCTCTGAGGAGGAAGGGAGGGCTAGAAGGTGGAGGAGGCCAGAAGTGCACGTTCAGCCTCCAGGGGAGCCACCTTTAGGAGTACAGGCACAGGCACAAGGGACGCAAGGCCAAGAGGTAGTCCAAGGCAGAAGGGGCCCCAGAAGACACCACTATCCTGCTGCCAGGGTATACAGTCTGAGATGCAGTGCCGAAGGAGGCTCCATCGCTCGAAGGAGACAGTCAACTATATCTGTCAGATGACAGGGCCTGAGATCTCCGCTAACCCCACGCCAGTGGCTCTGAAGGTCACAGCTGCCCTCAACTTCTATGCCTCTGGCTCCTTCCAGGGGTCGGTGGGTGATCTTTGCGGTGTCTCCCAATCAGCTGTCAACATTTGTGTCAAGTAGGTGACAGACACTCTGCTCAGGCATGCATTGACCTTCATCCACTACCATTAGGACCAGGCAAGCTAGACACAGCGAGCCAGAGGCTTTGCGGCCAATGCTGGCTTCCCCCATGTCCAGGGTGCAATAGACTGCACGCATGTGGCCATCAAGGCGCCAGCAGGTGAACCTAGTGCCTTCTTTAGCAGGAAGGGCTTCCATTCCATGAACGTGCAGATAGTGTATGATCACAGGATGCTGATTCTGCAAGTATGCGCAAGGTACCCAGGCAGCTCCCACGATGCCAACATCCTCAGACACTCCAAGGTGTCAGGGCTCTTCGGTGCTCCAGCCCAGCTTGATGGATGGCTGCTGAGTGACAAGGGCTATCCCCTCAAAAGGTAGCTCATGACGCCTCTCCTCCATCCAAGAACAGCAGCTGAGCAGCGCTGCTGTAGGAGCTATGCCTCCACAAGGGCTGTGGTGGAGAGAACCATCGGTCTTCTCAAGATGCGCTTCTGATGCCTGGACTGCTTGGGCGGCGCACTCCAGTACCTCCTAGATCATGTCTCGGTGATAGTGCATGCTGCATTCTCCACAATCTTGCGCTGGAAAGGGGGTCACTGTGGATGATGAAGATGTAGACACAGGGCTGCGGCTGCACACGATGAGTCTAGCAGTGATTCCGAGGATGAGCAGGCACAGGGAAATGCTGAGGGGGTAGATGCTGACCCGGGCATACTCCAGGGAAGCAGGGACACCCAGGAGGCTTTAATCCATGGAACCTTCAGCCAGCACACCACAGATGGATCTCCAGGATGAGCCTGGGCTGCAGGCTCCATACTTGACACCTAAGTGCAAAATCTGCCAGGTTAGGAAGAGTCACCAAGGGCCTTGTTAATAAAGCTGAATGTCCAACAAAGCACTCATTACAGTTTTGGAAACCATACACATGCAGAAGAAAAGAGGCACCCTCAGCCACGGTGACATATCTGAATTTAATATGTCAAGCAAACCAACATATTCCAAAAAAAAGAGAATAGTATAACAAAACAAAACAAATCATAAGGACCTCACCTTGGGCCAACACAAAAGCACCAGTGAAAAACCTGTGGTGTGCCTAAGGTGCCTTAAGTTTTTGTTTCCGGGTGCTACGTCTTGGTTCTGCCCCTGAGACAGCCTACTGACTCTGCTGTCCTGTTGGCCTCAATGACCTTGGCGGTCATCCTCTGGCCCGTGGAGCCAGTGCTGGCCCTGCCTGGGAGGGAGCTGCCAGTTCCACAGCTGGCATCTCCCCAGTTGTCACAGCCTCACTGGATGGTATGGTCATTGGGAGAGGGGCGGAGAAGTTGCCGCCCTCATCTGAAGCAGAGACACCAGGCAGCTGCTGCGCTGATATGAGGTCGCTTCAGACCTCCCTGCTCGACATGGATGGATAGGCACCAAGCTGGGAAACTTGATGCCCAAACCATCTTCCACACTGGCACTGACCAGCTGAGGTCAATGCCAATGTGAGGGCTTGCTGGTTAGAGCACATCCCCAGGAAGCCCTGAAGGGTCTCCTGGAGGAGTCTCTCCACGGGAGTTGCCACTCTCTCCATGGAGGACGCATGGGGCTTGGACATATGGCCCATTGCTTCAGCAATCGTGCGCATAGACTCATCCACCTCAGAGACCAAGCCCAGCATAACCTCATATATTGCCGCGAGATGCTCCCGTACACCCAGCAGCATTTCCTGCACCTGCATCATGGACAACTCCAGAGGCACATCATCAGGCACCGACTGACCATGTGCCTGGTCCCCTGCAGTCCTCCGAATGCAGGCGCCATGGGCACTCTCTGTTTCTGCCAGCTTCTCCAGCGATTGTGAAGTGCCCTCGGCGCTATGCCCAAGAACACTAGCCGATGTTCGAATTCCCACCAAGGTGCTCATATCTGTGCTGATGCCTGCCTCGCAGAAATGACGCTGGTGAGACTTCCGGCCCCTCAGGTGTGAGAGGAGGCCTCTGTTGGTCCTCCCTCCGGCCCTGCTCCGATGATGCTGAAAGGAAGAACAAGGACATTGGATCAGTTGACATGGAGACAATGTAAAAGTGCATCCCTGTCCCCCGAATCATTATGCGCTTATCCTTCCATAACCAATGGTCAAGCCATGTTGCAAAATTAAATCAATTAACATTTAGCAGTGCTATAGCTGTTGGGAGAACAGGTGACCTCACTGTTGGGCATAACTACCTGGCCGTGGCACTCCAGCTTCACCGACACCAGTGGACCTTGGCGCATGGTGCTTTTCCAGATCCAGGGGCCTCCTGCTCGAAGCGGCTAAGAATGGCGATCTGTGCCTGGCCACTGTCAGTCCTCGCACTCTGCCGCGTTATGAGCATTCTTCTCCTGAAAATGAGAGAAGAGCATTGATTTGTGCAAATTGCACATGGACTCACATGGATATGCATACCGCCCACCCCAACCAGAGTGGGACATATCAGGGCTCCAGTGCCTCCTCACCCCGCTGCTGCCAAACACTCACACAAAGGTGCTTGGCCTGTTCTCCACCCCCCCTACCCCTCCCTTAGACACATGCTGCCTACATCACATTAGGCACCACATGGTATCCTTCCATAGTAAGGAGGCGCAAGCACGTGGAGCGCAGAGTGCAGCAGATGGTTCGTCGCCACACCACCTTGAAGCTCCCCTCCCAGCATGTCATCACCCTGACTTGGACATGTCTTGGAGTTAAAACACAGCGCCTAGGTTTAGCTCCTCCAGGTTGCCCCCAAACCAGTCATGTGGGGCTCAGTGTAACACATGCTGCGGGGGCAAAACACATCTCTTCATCACCCTCTCAGGCTGACTTCAGCATGGGCAGTATCTGCTGGCCCACCGGGCAAAGGACAAATGCCGTCAATGATTCAATGCAGTCACTACACTCAGACTCGGTTGGGGGCTGGCAGTGTGCAGCCTGGGGGTAAGCCGACCTGCTGAGTTACATGTCCAATGCCAACCTGTTATTCACCCTGCCAGAGTGCAACAAGTTGCTGAAGCACTTGCAACACTGGATCCAAATGCGCCACACCATGTCATGGGAGCTTGTTACCACCGCCCCTCCTCCCAGGCACATTTTGTCATGTGGGGGGGGGGGGGGGGGGGGGCGCTCCTCCTCCCATCCTGGGGAGCTAGCACCTCCCGCTGTGTTGCCACCTCCTCAAGGAGGACAGCAAGGCAGTCATCCAACAAATGACGGGCACACTGGCCCCCCCCAACCCTACCCTCCAGCCTGGCCTGCTCCGCTGGCCTACCCTCTGGCCTGGCCTGTTCACCAGAAGCCCTGTGGTGAGCCCTCCCACTAGCTATTGTGAGCAGCCTTGCAAAAGCTGCCAGTGCTTCATATACACAGGCTGCCAGGTCACCATTGGACCCGGCAGACAATGCACTCACGCTGTTGCCCGCCCACTCCCGCTATCCCCGGGAGTCGCACATTACGCTGGGTGAACCTTAATTGGCCCGCCTGCGTAAAATGGCGGCATGGACCCAATTGCAGGCGGCGATCAGGTCCACCCCTGCCCGCGCATGGTCACGCACTGCCCCGCTCCTCCCCGCCAACCAGAAAATTCAGCCCCATGTCTTCAGACCAGGACTGCTCCAGGTGACAGATGGCCTGAAAGCAAAGAATACAGCAGCCCCCAGATTTAGTAATGCCTCTCTGGGGCATCTGCTGGATGCAGTGGAAGGTCGCTGCGATGTCCTCTACCCCAGCTCTGGTCACAGGAGGTCCACCAGGGTCACCAATCTGGCATGGGAGGTGGTGGCAGCGGTGGTCAGCGCCACTGGAGCACAGAGGAGGTCAGCTATCCAGTACAGGAAGAGGATGAGTGCTCTCATCTGTTCCGCCAGGGCAATTCAACCACTTCATCAGTCTCAACTCACACGCTCACAAACCCATCGCAGGGATCTCACACCTCAAGGGACAACACCACTAACTCTCAGACACATCTCCATCAGGCTCATATCCTCTGGAGCCCATGTCCTCATCCTGTTCATGGTTCTGCTCACCACACAAACATTCCATGCAGTGCCATGCATCCTGCTCACTCTCTCTCCATCTGTTTCATGCAGGAGAAGCTGGCTCAAAACAGCAGGGAGAGGTCCCAGTCTGGGAGTGGAGGGGCCCGCATTAGGCCTCTCACTCACTTTGAGGAGCTTGTCATTGTGCTGACTGGTGAGGATGTGGACCGTGCCTGTGATGACAGTGACGTTGGTGGCGATCACTCACATGAGGATCCTGCACCACATCATCCCTCCCTCAAAGCAACTGTGAGTGCTCTCTCTCTTGCTTTTGACTCTGCTGGCATGCACTAATTTTTTTTTTTATTATTCATTCAAAGGATGTGGGCTTCGCTGGTTAGACCAGCATTTATTGCCCATCCCTAATTGTCCTTGAGAATGTGGTGGTGAGAGACCTTCTTGAAACTGCTGCAGTCCATGTGGTGTAGGTACACCACAGTGCAGTTAGGGAGGGAGATCCAGGATTTTGACCCAGCGACAGTGAAGGAACGGTGCCATATTTCCAATTGAGAATGGTGTGTGGCTTGGAGGGGAACTTCCAGGTGGTGGTGTTCCCATGTATCTGCTCCCTTTGTCCTTCTAGATGGTAGTGGTTGTGGGTTTAGAAGGTGCTGCCTAAGAAACTTTGGTGAATTTCTTTAGTGCATCTTTTAGATGGTACACACTGCTGCCACTGTGCATCGGTAGTGGAGGGAGTGAACGTTCGTGGATGTGGTGCCAATCAAGCGGGCTGCTTTATCTTAAATGGTGTCAAGTTTTTTGAGTGTTGTTGGAGCTGCATTCATCCAGGCAAGGGGAGAGTATTCTATCACACTCCTGACTTGTGCCTTGTAGATTGTTGACAGGCTTTGGGGAGTCAGGAGGTGAGTTACTTGACGCGGGATTCCTAACAGACTCTGACCTGCTGTTGTAGCCACAGTATTTATATAGCTATTCCAGTTCAGTTTCTGGTCAATACTAAGGATGTTGATTCAGCAATGATTCACAGGGAGCTCTACCAAGCAACTGATGCCGTCAGACAGCCAGTCCTTCAGTTCCATCCAGGTCCACCTCCACCCAAGAGGATACCTCCTCCATTGAAGAGCTGGAAATAAGCAGCCTGGAAAATCTGTCAGAGCACTTACCTACACCCTCCACCAGCGCAGAGACACAATCCTTGTTGGGACCTAGATCTAGAGCAGGATTGGGTTCACAGTCTGGTGGTCACTGCATGAACACGTGTCCGCAGCAGGGGGAGGCAGGTTCAGCTGAGCTCCCCGGCACTCGGAGGACTGCTGGGGAACAGGCCTCTGTGAAGCCTGAGTCAGATGACGAGCCTCTGGATTCAGCTTTCCAACTCATTGTGGAGAGTCAGCAGAAGGTGGGGGAACATCACCCCTTGATGTTCAATGGCATTGCCATCACTGAATCACCCACAATCAACATCCTGGGGGTTACCATTGACCAGAAACTGAACTGGACAAGCCATCTAAATACAGTGACTACAAGAGCAGGTCAGAGGCTGGGAATCACCCACCTCCTGACTCCACAAAGCCTGTCCACCATCTACAAGGCACAAGTCAGGAATGTGATGGAATACTCTCCACCTGCCTGAATGAGTGCAACTCCCGCAACACTCAAGAAACTTGACGCCACCCAGATGTGCAGATTGGTGGATTGGCACCTCATCCATAAACATTCACTCCCTCCACTACTGACGCACAGTAGCGGCAGTGTGTACGACCTACAAGATGCACTGCAGGAATTCACCTTCTTCTCAATGGTGCTGCTCCTCCCTCTGCCCAGCCAGGTGCCTCCATTGCTCTCTTCTCCTCCGTCTCTGCTCTCTGTACACCATGAGTCATACAGCTAGGTTACCAGGCTCCATGCTCCTGATGTACTCCTCCTGCAGGGTGTAGTAAGAACCTCTCTTGGGTAAATCCGAAAGCATCCCAGAGAGAGCTGGCCACCAGTTAGATGGCCAGAATTTACTGTGCTGCATGGCTGCCCGAAATCCCACCCACCCCCACTCCACTCCACCTGACAAATTGGTGGCAGTTTTACCCATTGGACTGTATGTTGTGTTCTCAGCTCAGGCACTACAAGGCTGCATTGTTAGCTTAAACCATGGGGGAGACTAATCCAAACCAGGATGATGACATTGCAGGGGGCTGTGAGCGCCTCCACCAGTGACTGCTCCATGGCCAACTTTAGCAAGCAGATTTTACAACATGCCCTGTCATCCAATTGTTCTGGAGTCCACTAAAAATGCTCATTAGTTTGCTGTCTGTGCCCGAGAGGTGAAAAGCGCTGGAGCATTTGTTGGCACTTTCAGGCCTCTTCGTAGCTGAGTGGGCAGATAAGCTGGAGGCTTGACTCCAAGCATATCAACATGGCTGCACCTGAACTGTCTCAGCTGTGGAGGAAGGGTCACTTTATACAAGGTTTCCCTAATGCATGTCCGCTTCCCTCTCCCACCACCTCGCAAGAGTTTGTGGACTGCCATCAACCACAGTGCAGCCCTTGCTCTGGCTCCGCACTGTCAACCAGCCGGGAAAATGCAATTTGCCTGTGCCCTCGTGCGATGCATTAACCTTGAGGCCCAACAGGCAACCCCGCCCCCCGGCCCCAAATGCTGCGCAACATTACTGCACACTCACCTCAGAGTTCCCCTAAAGTACAGCTCACCGGGTGTACGCCTTATAAATGCTGTTGTGAAACATGTCGGTGTGATTGTACGCCCATGTGCTTGGATGACCCAGTGTGGGGGATGTTTCCGGTGAGTTGGGTATATAATGATATGCAGATGTATTACAATGAAGTCCCAATGCGTGGTGGTGGGAAGCATGACCTACCATCGATGTGCAGAGCAGATGATTGGAAACTCGTTTCATGACATCATGAAATCAATATTTGGCCTTCCCGCCATATTGTCTGCTCACGCCCACCATGATGTCCGACTCCAGAGGGCACAGAAAATACTGCCCATTGTCCTTCAGCTTCACTGACAGGCTTCGTGAGTCCTCCCACTGTAACCCCACCACTCGCAGTCCAGCAGACCATGAGTGACCCAGGAGGGAGAAGTATGTGTGTGTGGCAGGGCATTTCAGAGCCTTCGTCCATCAAACTCACCTTACTCTGTCCTGAGCATTTTCAATGCTGTCTGCTGGGGTTCTCTTACAGTTGTCTATCTGAGCTGACCCGCATCTCTGCCCACTCATTGATCACACTCCCATGCAGCACCTGTACCCATCCAACACGAGGCTCCACTCACTTCCAATTTCGACTACTCTGGTAGTAGTTAAGTATATTGTTACCTGCCCCGTCCTTTCCCCTACCCCAGTGACACATGTCCTTTCCCTCATCACTCATCATCTTCCACTCCCCACTGCCACCTACCTACACAAACCCTTGTCTTTCCAGGATGCCCAGGTGAACATACACATTCCTTACCTTCCTGAGAATCCCACCCCCCCATTCACATTGACCTCACTGACCTCCTTCTTCCCACCCCCAGGGTCCATGTCTGTCTCCAAGTCCCCACCAACCACCCTTGCAATCCCTTCTACCGTTACCGATGCACCCTCACCCTCCCACCCTTCGGGCTCCCTCTGCCTGCCCCACACTCACTATTCCCTCCTACCATGCCCACCTTCACTTCGCTCCCCGGGAGGCAGGCATTGACTTCACAGACCCCTCTATTGCATGTTCACTTGGACATCCCTTCCCTTATTCCCTCCTCCATCCCTACACCCTCCTCCCCCACCCCGGACATCTTCCCCCCTCCCCAGACACCTTCCCCACTCCGAACTCCTTCCCCCCTCTAAACTCTTTCTTCCCCTCCAAACTTCATCCCTCCTCCAAACTCCCTTCCTTACACCTTCTTCCCCCATTACAGTTTGTGCCATCTTTGAATAGAGATTTTTCTGTTTGTTTAAAAAATGTAGGAATGCATTCAAAAGGAGGAAAAAGTGAATGGATTTTAAGTTCTAGTGGTATTTGTTACACTTAGAACTAAGTTGTACATGGCACCTGTTGGTGTCTAACCAAAGCTATGCAAAGTAAGTTATATAGCTATCCTTCTAATAGGATGGCAATCCATGCTACTTAAATGTACGGATGGGGACACAACCCTTGTGTTTGTTCAAATCCTTTATTCTTAAGGAAAAAATATGTCTTTGTGTGTTATTGATAAGCTTCCACTTAAATAAAGGCATGTCAACCTGATATCTTAGCATTATACTTTACACCTTTGATTAACAAAAATCTATCAATCTCAGATTTAAAATTAACAATTGACCTTGGAGTAGCTTTCTTCTTTGACGCAGCCACCTGGAGATGTCTCCTTCACAAAGCTGGACTGGAGAGAGTGTGTTTGGGTGGCGTTTAAACATGGCACCTGGATCTTCGACCCTATTAGGTGTTGGTGGGGTGGATGAATCAGTTTCTGACCCACCACATGATTTGGAGAGATAGTCACCTATGCATAATTAATGAGCTTTCGAGCACAACATCGGTCACAATTTCACGCCATGCCACCCAGCAGGAAACACGCCGCTGACCCCACCCACCACAGCACTTAGTTTCAAAAGTGGAAAATTTCACCCTTAATAGCTGTTTTGCATTTTGCCCTTTCTAGCACTAGATTGAACTCAATCATATTATAACCACAATTAGATAAATGTTCACACATCATTAGGCTGTTGACTAAATCTGATTCATTACGCATTATGAGACGATTTAGACGTGAATATAGGAGGTGTGATCAGTAAATTCGCAGGTGACATGAAAATTGGTGGCGTTTTAAATAGTGAGGAGGAAAGCCTTAGATTACAGGACAATATAGATGGGCTGGTAAGATGGGCAGAGCGGTAGCAAATGGAATTTAATCCTGAGATGTGTGAGATGATGCATTTTGGGAAGGCTAACATGGCAAGGGAATACACAATGAATGGTAAGACCCTAGGAAGTACAGGGGATCAGAGGGGCCTTGGTGTGCATGTCCACAGATCCCTGAAGGTAGCAGGGCAGGTAGATAAGGTGCTCAAAAAGGCATATGGGATACTTGCCTTTATTAGCCGAAGCATAACATAAGTGCAGGGAGGCTATGATGGAGCGGTATAAAATGCTATTTAGGCCTGGAGTGCTGTGTGCAGTTCTGGTCGCCATACGATAGAATGAATGTGATAGTGCTGGAGAGGGTGCAGAGGAGGTTCACCAGGATATTGCCTGGGCTGGAGAGTTTCAGCTATGAAGAGAGACTGGATAGGCTAGGTTTGTGTTCCTTAGAGCAGAGAAGGCTTAGGGGGGACCTGATAGAGATATACAAAGTTATAATGGGCATAGATAGGGTAGATAGGAAGAAACTTTTCCCCTTAGCGGAGGTGTCAATAACAAGGGGGCATAGATTTAAGGAGCAGGAGGTTTAGAGGGGATTTGAGGAAACATTTTTTCACCCAGAAGCTGGTTGGAATCTGGAACACACTGCCTGAGGAGGTGATGGAAGCAGGAACCCTCACAACGTTTAAGAAGTATTTAGATGAGCACTTGAAATGCCATAGCATACAGGGCTACGGGCCAAGTGCTCAAAAATGGCATTAGAATAGATAGGTATTTGATGCCCGACATGGACACGATGTGCCAAAGGGCCTGTTTTAGTGCTGTATAACTCTATGACTCATCGACTAAACCTGATTAAGAATTACTAAAATGACGAAATGGCACACTCCTTGTTGGCTATAGGACATACTGTTGAAGAAAGCTATCCCAGATGCACCCAAGAAATTAGTGGGCAGAATTTTCTGGATGGTGGCGGGGGGGTGGGGGCAGACCAGCAGCAGGATCGTCGCCCGCGATGGGTCTGCGCAGCCATTTTACGCAGGCAGACCAATTAAGCCCGCTCGGTGTGAATCGCGGCTCCCGAGGACAGCTGGCGTGGGCGGGTGGTGGCAGGTCTGCAATGACCTGGATCCAATGTCACAAGCACTTCAACAACCTGTTGCACTCAGGAAGGGTGGGTACCATATTGGCATTGGTCATTTAACCTAACAGGTAGGCTTTCCGCCCTGGTGCCCACCCCCCCAAGTCTGAGTGTAGTGATTGCATTGAATCATTGATGGCATGTGTCCTTCGCTGGGTGGGCCAGCAGAAATTGCCATGCCGAGGTCACCCTGAGAGGGTGAAGGGATGGGTTCTGCACCCACAGCATGTCGCACAATGAGACCCACATTCCTGTTTTGGGGGCAACCTGGAGGAGCTGCACGTAGACGCAGTGCTGGAACTCCAGGACATGTCAAAGTCAGGGTGATGACATGCTGGGAGGGAAGCTTCAAGGCGGCGTTGGCACCGATCAATCTGCTCTCTGCTGCATTTCATGTGCTTGCACCTCCTTGCTATGGAAGGTTATACCGTGTGGTGCCTAATGTGATGTCGGCAGTATTTTGGCATGGGGGTTAGGGGTGGGGAAGGGTAGGCCTAGCATCTTTGTGTGAGTGTTCGGCAGCAGCGAGATGAGGAAGCACTGGAGCCCTGCAATTTCCCACTCTGGTTGGAGTGGGCCGGCCGCTAAGAGAGTTCAGGTACAAGTAGCACTAATCAATGCTCTTCTCTCCTTTTCAGGAGAACAATGCACATAATGCCGCCAAGCGGATGAGGACTGGCGGCAGCCGGGCACAGTTGGCGATTCTCAGCCGCTTTGAGCAGGAGGCCCTAGATTTGGAGAGGCGCCATGTGCCTAGGTCCACCGGTGTGGGCTAGGGTGCCACAGGCAGGTATATTTGCCCAGCAGTGAGGTCGCTATTGTTCTCCCAACAGCCATGGCAGTGCTGAATATTCAGTGATTGAAGTTGTAACATGGCTTGACCATTGCTTATGGAAGGATAAGTACATAATGATCCAGGGGGACAGGGATGCAGATTGACATTGTCTCCATACTAACTTTTATTCCTTTCAGCATCATCGGAGCAGGGCCAGGAGGAGGAGCAGCAGAGGCCCCCCTCTCACACCTGAGGGCCCTGAAGTCTCACCAGCGTCACACCATCTCTGCCAGGCAGGCACCAGTGCAGATACTAGCACCTCAGTGGGAATTAGAACATCAGCTAGTGTCCCAGGGCATAGCGGTGAGGTCACTTCACAGTCGCTGGTGGAGCTGGCAGAGACAGAGAGTGCCCATGGTGCCAGCAGCTAGAGGACTGCAGGGGACCAGGCACATGCTCAGTCAGTGCCTGATGATGTGCCTCTGGAGTCGTCCGTGATGCAGCAAGTGCAGGAAATGCGGCCGGGTGTGCTGGAGCATCTGCTGGAGATACATGAGGGTTTGCTTGGCTTGGTATCTGTGGTGGAGGAGTCTACATGGACTATCGTTGAAGTAGTGAGCCTCATGGCCGAGCACCATGCCGACTGTCATGGAGACGCTCCTCCAGGAGACCCATCAGGGCTTCCTGGGGATGCGCCCTGACCAGCAAGCCCTCACTTCGGCATTAATCTCAGCTGGTCATTGCCAATGCGGGAGATGGTATGGACACCAAGTTTCCCAGCACCGTGCCCATCCATCCATGGTGAGCAGGGAGTTCTGAAGCAACCTTATGTCAGTGCAGCAGCTGCCTGTTGTCTCTGCAGGCTCCTCTCAGGGTGCTCCGGATGAGGGCAGTAGCTCCTCTGCCCCTCTGCCAGTGATTGTTGCATCCAGTGAGGCTGCAACAACTGGGGAGATGCCAGCTGTGGAACTGGCAGCTCCCTCCCAGGCAGGGCCAACACAGGCTCATAAACATAAACATAAGGCACCTTAGGCACGCCCTGGGTTTATCACTGGTGCTTTTGTGTTGGCCCACAATGAGTTTATGAGTTGGTGTGATTTTTAACATCTTTGTCATTTTGTTTCCTTAAGTTTCTTTGCTTGTAATATTAAATTCAGACATGTCACCATGGCTAAGGGTACCTCTTTTCTTCTGCAGGTGGATA
The DNA here is from genome assembly GCF_017639515.1 of Carcharodon carcharias. Lineage (NCBI taxonomy): Eukaryota > Metazoa > Chordata > Chondrichthyes > Lamniformes > Lamnidae > Carcharodon > Carcharodon carcharias. The sequence continues at coordinate 89,072,036 of NC_054483.1, forward strand.
GTTTCCAAAAATGTAATGTGTTTTGTGGGACATTCAGCTTTATTAACAAGGACCTTAGTTAACGTTCCTAACCAGGCAGATTTTGCACTTAGGTTTAGAGTATGGAGCTCAGGCTTGTCCTGGAGGTACATATGTGTTGTGCTGGCTGAATTTTCATTGGATTATAGCCTCTGGGGTGTCCCTGCCTCCCTGGAGTATGCCCGGGTCAGCGCCGACCCCCTCAGCATTTCCCTGTGCGTGCTCATCCTCGGATCCACTGCTGGACTCATCGTGTGCAGCCACAGCCACTGCGTCAACGTCTTCACCACCCACTGTGTCCCCCCTTTCCAACGCAAGATTGTGGAGAGTGAGGCATGCAACCACTGTCAGCAACACACGATCTGGGGGGTACTGGAGTCCGCCCCCCTGAGCAGTCCAGGCATTGGAAGCACATCTTGAGAAGACCAATGGCTCTCTCTACCACAGCCTTTGTAGAGGCGTGGCTCATATTGTACCACTGGTCAGCTTCTGTTCTTGGATGGTGGATGGTGGAGAGGCATCATGAGCCACCTTCTGAGGGCATAATCCTTGTCACCCAGCAGCCAGCCATCCAGCCAGGCTGGAGCTCTGAACAGCCCCGGCACCTGAGAGTCTGAGGGTGTAGGCGTCTTGGGAGCTGCCTGGGTACCTTGCACAGGTTTGTAGAATCAGCATCCTGTGGTCACACACTATCTGCATGTTCATGGAATGGAAGCCCTTCCTGTTGACGAAGGCACTAGACTCACCAGCTGGCGCCTTGATGGCCACATGTGTGCAGCCTATTGCACCTTGGATGCGGGGAAAGCCAGCAAGCGCCATGAAGCCTCTGGCTCGCTGTGTCTGGCTTGCCTGATCCCAATGGTAGTGGATGAAGGTCAGTGCATGCCTGAACAGAGTGTCTGTAACCTGCTTGACACAAGTGTGGATAGTTGATTGGGATCATCCGCCAACCCATGGAAAGAGCCAGAGGCATAGAAGTTGAGGGCAGCTGTGATCTTTAGAGCCACTGGCATGGGCTGCCCACCCAGACAGTTACCAGAGAGCTCAGACCCAATGATCTGACAGATATAGTTGACTGTCTCCCTTGAGAGACAGAGCCCCCTTCAGCACTGCACCTCAGACATACTGAGGTAGCTGCTTCACCGCCTGTATACCCTGGCAGCAGGATAGGGGTAATCTTCTGCCTTGGACTACCTCTTGGCCATGCAGCCTTTGTGCCTGCGCCTGACCTCCCAAAGGTGGCTCCCCTGGAGGCTGAATGTGCACTCCTGGCCTCCTCCCACTTCTAGCCCTCCATTCCTTCTCAGAGGAGGTGCCTGCAGTGGAGAGTTCAGCTCCCATTCCCAGGCTAAGGGAAGGCTTCCTGAAACCTGCAGGCCCAAAAAGGATTCCTCACTGCAGAGTGCTGACCTGAAGGTTGTGAGTCCAGACCAAGCAGCTGATATGCGTTTTGAAGTCTTGCAGATCACTCAGGCAGGTATCAGTAACTTTGAAAAATCAACATTTGACAGAGCACACTTGCGACCCCACTGAGCCCTCTTATCCCTCCCGTGGATGAGGTTTATACAACTGTGGCCTACCTGCCTGCCCATTGCACCTGTGCACCGACCCAAAGATCGCACGAGCACTAAAAAATCACCATAAATTGGTGCCTCAAGGGCCTTAAGTGGCCAATTAGTTAAAGACGGGTGTGCATCGGAGCTCATCATGTACCCGTCCAATGAAATATTGCGATTGCACGCGGTGATATTCGGGATGCTCGCCCAATGTCACTGCACGTTATTTTACGCGTCTCCACACGCCAATGGGAAAATTCTGCCCACTACCTTTCTGACATGTGTCAGTCTGCTTACCTCGACCAATATGCAAATTAAAATCCCTGATTAAAATCACTCTTCCTTTGCTATATGCTTGTCTAATCTCAGCATTTATACAATCTACTACTTCACAGTGGGTTATACACAAACCCACTACAATCTTAATCATTTTTTTATTTCTTCATGCCGCCTAGAAAATTTTCACTGTCTCCCTACCCCTTCATATTCTCTCTTATTATTGAAGTGAATTCATCCTTAATCACTTGATCTACTCCTCCCCCTTTACATTTTCCCTATCTTTCCTGTAGACCTAATAATCTGGTATATTTAGCTCACAATCCTGACTGTCTTGCAGCCAAGCCTCAGTAATGTATGTGTTTGTATATGTGTGTCTTAATGTGTGTCTTCATACCTCAAGATTTAGAAAGAGAAAGTCTGCACATTGATCTGCATTTTCAGGATCAGGTTTTGGCTTTGGAGTTTAGAGTTTCATAAATTGAAAACAAAATAATCCTTCAAATACCAAACCTCTAACTGTTGAGGTTTTGAATAAATATAGTATTGCATTTTGACATAACTATGATATCACCAAGGTACTTTCAGTTAATGTCTGCTTTGTGTAGTCAGACACTGTTGCATCAGGTGTGAATAACTAAATCAATGCTCTTTAAATCTTACTGTCTAAGTGTAGAGATGTAAAGAATGATTTTTGTGATGAAATTACATATTCTTCATTTAGACATTAGTTTTATTTTGTTATGATAAACTAGGATGACTTATTTTAGAAACATTAAGGTTTGGATCAGTACTTCCCCGATCCTATTGTGATTTATATCACTTTGGAAGCAATGTGTATAATTTTCACTTAATTAGCTAATTACATTGTGAGCATTTGTAATTACAATCTTATCACTGATGACCTGTCTGCACCCCTATCCTGCACGATTATGTGTGGAAGCATCTCGGGGTCATGTTAAACATGATGAATTTGCTGTAGCTTTTCTAAAAGGATGTTGGTGAATGCAGAGTCTGCTGCACACTGCAACATTCTGCTATTGTGCATTTGTGTAATCCTGCCTCAGAAAAGATAATATTGTGCGAATAAAAAACTAACTGGAATGCCATGGTAATCATCTAATTTGTTTCACTGTGTTCTCAAGTAGATAAAATATCTTAACATTTTAGGATCTTGGGATGAATTTTGACTACAATGGTAATTTTGAAGTCCCAATTTCAGTCTATTGCAAATGTTCACTTAGATTATTTTCTATTTTTTTTGATGGTAGCAGACTAATAAGAGATATTCCATTCAGTATATAAATTAGTGAAGGGTTGGTACAGGTTGGCTTTATAACTGATCTTCCTTGGTGACGTGCCTGCACTCAGTAGACGATCTGCAGTGACACTGCAATGGCTGAGGGGCGGCTGTTGGCGGCTTGGAATGAGCTCATTCTCCCAGGAGGGAGCAAGGCTGAGAGTGAATCACTGAGAAGCTGCAGCCCGTCTGTGAAATACGTCCTCAGTCTCTCTCTGCTGGCCTGATTCTTTACTTGGGGGTGTGCACATGGTAAGCAGATATCTTGTTTGATTCATTTTAAATTATGCACGGAGGGGATTTTTGATGAATCATTAATAGTCTTCAGTATTTTCTTTTATTAGAGAGGCTGTGGGCCTGAATTAAATTCCTGGAGCATCAGGACGAATCATTCTGTTTGGATATGCTGTCCTGTTTGCATGGCAAAATACCTTTAAATGTGTTTGTTAAAAAAGACAACCCATAGCTTGGGAGGATAAATTGCAATGCATACAGCAAAATTGAACCTCCTCATATGTTATAATACCACCATGTACAGCAGTCTGTGCACTGTACTTTGGAACATGCATTTAAGGTTAGTGATTTCATTTTGCACTAAAGATGTTTCACCTTGCATGCTACAGGCTACGTTATGTATCTGATGTACTGTGTTGCTTAGTTGTACCAGTGTAGAATAAACTGCAGTGCCTTGAAGGAAAGCCAAAAAGGAAGTGGGCCTGTTTGAAATTAGTATTATCATAGGAAAAAATAAACTGGAACAATTATTTTATAAACATGTGATTTGATAGTCAATTATATTTGACAGATGCTCTTCAACCTTATCATTAACGTCTTTAAATTTACACATTTACAATTTATAACTGTCTGGGCCCTTGCTTGGTAAAATTTTAAATCTGTTTGAAATGGCAGATCCTCTTTCAATGGAGCTGTAAATTTCATTTAATCTCACTGAACTCACTGTGTTCTAATTGATGTAAAGGCCTTACGTCTGGTGACTGTTTAATATGCAGACTGCAATCTTCAGAGGTGGGACATTTGGAATCTGGTAGATCACTCAAACCTATCATGGTTCATCAGAATATAGTTATGCATCTATTTTCAACAAGGAGATTACTAGTACTTTATCTAATTATTGTAATTGAATTAGATATTTATTGCTGCTTTTTCATTATACCGGGTACAATTCATATAGCCCTAGGGTACATGGATATGTGACATGATGCTCTGTTGGTCGTTAACTCTATTGGAATCAATGTATTTATTTATTTATTGACACACTAACAGAAAAGTCATTTTATTTTATGACTGGTGCAGACGCTTTAAGTCATGCATAAAAAATGTGATAGAAGATGCACTCTTTCTCCAAAAAAGTGTGCCTACTGGAATGATCATTGATAGTCTGACCAAATAAATCTTCTGGGCATTTATCTTACGTGTTCCTCTCCTCACTAACTCACAAATACATTATTAGTAAATCTGACTTTCTGAATGTGAACATGATAGGGTATATAGGGTATCCCCAATAAATATAAAAAGTTATAAAATGTTACCACAAGCAAATGACCAACTCATTTAAAGATAAAGGTTGTATTTTTGCATGGTTTGTGAAATTCAGTTAGATGCTTTTTAAATATTAACTTTAATCAAAGATGGTAGTTGCCTGACTTGGGGTTAGGGTGAGCGTAGTTAAAGATTCTATGGATATTCTCAAGATCTAACAGGCATCTGTTTTCTATAACACCGTTAAGAGTCTAGTGAGGAAGAATAGGATTATTGTTCCACCACTATAATACTCCTTTGTAACGAGGCCTTCATAGAGATGTAATTGTGAGCCTTAAGTTCTTATTAATGTTTGTTGAAGGATGTCAAGCAAAACAAATCAAAGCTAGCATTTGGTTGGTGGTAATATAATTGCAGTTGACACATGACTACACAAAATGCTAAGTAAAAATTGATACCTTTGAAGACTAGTGTATTATTTAAAATGCTGAACTCCAGGAAAGCCAAGTAGCAGCACCATGGTTGCCTGCACATTCAGCATAATATGGCACCTAGTTTGCAATACGAGGCCTAAGAAGAAGTTAACAGGCACAGAAGAAGTTTTAGGTTATATTTGTTGCTTCCATGTTACATCCTTGGGGCAAACTTTAATTGTTTCAGAGGTCCTTATTGTATCTGTGGTAACAATATTGGAATTTATTTAACTTGAAATAATAAAAGGTAACACAAATGAGAGGGAAATTGCTGTAAATAAAACAATGCCTAGCATAAAATCTGCATTGGTAAGTACCATCCTGGGTTTGCAAATTGGCTTTTCGTGGCAGCAATTAATTCAATCAGCTTCCTTCTAACATTACTGCTGAAGCATTGCTGGATATCTGTATGCCACGTGAATGGATACATTAAGTAAATCACTGGACTTCCCTATTGTTGTGCTGGAGTACAGAATGATAAAATGAGATTACATTTAGATCTTCTAAATTGAAGCCACTGAGGTATATATTTTTGAGGATTATATCCTGTCTCATTGATCATCTATACAGTGCAGTATTTGAGCATTTGCTCAGTTTACCAGCTATAAGCAGCCACATTATACAGTTCAGAAATTTAATATTTGGAGTGCTTCGACAGAGATAATTGCACACTGAAATTAACTGTCAAAGTGTGGCACAGATCCTGTGAAATTTTAAACCTCACTCAATTTCCAGGAAAAAACAAATAAGCATTTGTTTAAACATCAGTTTCCTGACATAGAAGTCTACTGGCGTGCACTTACTGTTTTAAATGAGGTATAGACTTTTTTTGCTCCTTGAACCCCACTTCAGTTTTGCAAATGTATGTGGTGTGCAATTTAATGTTATATGCAGCATAGGATAATTAATCTCAGAAAAAAACATGATGTTTGTTAAGGTGTAATTGTCTTGTACCAATGCAAAAATATAAGTTTTACAATATTAGAAATGTTACAAATTATGAAATACAAGCACATCTCTGTTTTAATATAATGTTAAAAGGAGTTATTGTGCTAGTTTGATGTGCCAGTCCAAATTATTAATGCTTCTCCAAAAAAAGAGTCCCCTCTGGAATGGTCAAATTGACAATCTGCCCAAATAAATCTTCTGGATATTTATCTTATGTATTCCACTCCTCATTAATTCACACAAACATTATAGATAAATCTGACTTTCAGAATGTAAATGTGATGGGGTATACAGGTTATTCCCAATAAATTTAAATAGTTTTAAAATGTTACCACAAGAAAACAGCCAACTTACTTAAAGGGTGGGATTTTCTGGCCCCACCCGCCGTGGGGATCATCCGGTACCACCAAAAGTCAATGAACTTTTGGCTGGTGTGCTGCATCCCTGTGATGGGTTCCCCCACGGCAGGTCTGGAATATCCTGGCCAAAGATAAAGCCCCCAAGGTCTTTATAGCTACAGCATAATGTAACCAACAACAGTTCACTCTTTTGGAACTATCAATGGAGCAAAACGTACCAAGACACTTACTTCATAGTTGGAGCTCAGACCCAAAGAGGATGCAAATTTAGAGAGGTAAAAAATGGCACAAAGAAGTAAGTTTTAAAGAAGATCTTTGAGATGGGAAAAAAATTAAGCAAGATGGAGCATTTTGGAAAGAGAGCGCCAGACTGGGAGGCTGAAGGTGGCTGAAGGTTTTGCCATTGTTGGCTCAAAAACAGGAGGGCTGAACCAGACATTAGACCAGAGTTGGAAGATTTGAATACGCACACAGGGAAATAAAGTTGGTGAATATTGCAGAAATATGCAGAGTTGTGCATGAGGAAAATGATTTTGAAGTCAATGTACTGAGGGATGGGGAACAAATGAAGATCAACATAATGAGTGGGACTTGTGCAGGGTAGAATGTGTGTGACTGAGTTCTGAATGAGTTAGAGTTTATTCTGATGCAAGCTTAGGAGACTTCTGAGGAGGCTTTTGGAAAACTTAATATTTGAAGTGTGGGGCTTGAAGTTCAGCTCAGGGCCAAACATGTCACTAAGGTTTTGTACCATCAGGTTGTGTTTGAGCAAGAATCTGGGAAGGGAGATAAAATCAAGGGCTAAAGCATGAAATTTTTTGACAGGGCCAAACAGGACACTTCTGGTTTTTCCAATATAAGCTGCAAAATGTTGAGTCTTATCCATGACTTGCTATTAGTCAGGCAATTGGAGAGCAGAGGAACAGCTGTTGAATCAAGAACATGGACGAAGAATAGGAAAATACCAAAGATGGAAAGAGTGAACACTGGAGATGATTGTGTGAGCATGGGAGGAAAAGGTCTGTGGAAGCATTGGGTGTGTTGGGGAAAGTAAGAATGGAATGGTGCATGCATTGCCACAGAGATGGATTATAGAGGTGAGGTGGTGGAGAAAGTGGTGTGGCCAATAGTGTTAAATCCCATAGAAAACTTGAGGAGGACAAGAAGAGATAAGGCACTATAGTCACAGTCATACAGAATGTTTTGGTAACAGAGCAGGAAAGAATTCAGTGATTAATTAAGTAGGAGGGAGGATATTGAGCTGTTGACAAAGTTGGCAAACATTTGGCCAAGGAAATGTGGTTGTATGTTTTTGAGTTGAATAGGAAGAGTCGGGAGGCTAGAGGTTGAAACTCGTAAGGATTGGAGTGGAGATAAGTAGAAGCTGTAGAGTAATGCAGTCATAACTAGCACTGGGAAGATCCTGGGATGGTTTACGAGGTCTCAGGGATGCTGTGAGAAATAATGCAAGAATGCAGAAGGCACTGGTGAGTACTCTGTGGATGTGGTTATCAACAGAGGGAGGTTGGGGTTTCCATGATTATCCTGGAGTAATGAAAGAATTTGGCCATAGAAATGGAGGGGCAGCAGTATAGGTTAAAGCAATATAACCAGTCGCCAGTGTAGTTTAAATGCAGGATGCACCCAGTTTGGTGTTACTTCCAAATTAGTAACACATCATGTTATTGAAATGCTTTCATCGGAGTAAATTTCAAATTATTTATCAAAAATATCTAAAAATGAGAGAGTACATTTTCATCTTCTCTGTATGGACATCTGTTAGAGCGTTTTACCCAGCTATTATAAAACCTACCTAGTGGAATAATGGGTCGTTACAGTAATGATTGTTCTCATTGTTTGAGTATGTCCAAGCTGTAAGTGATTTCAAAGGTCATTTTTTTTACAGCTAAACCTACTCTAACAAATTTGATCATAATGGAGAAAGGTGTGTGCTACTGCCCCTACTCACTCAGCTGCTTTCATGTGATCTCAGAGGCAGGAAGATTCAAGATGCCTGGGGATTGGCAGTTGCAGTAGATGACTATTACAGAGTGTTTTCCCTCTTACACATTTTGCTGCAGTCCACCTTGGGTTGATAGTCATTGATTATACCACGATATCACTATGGGGAAAGATGAGGAGTTGGCCCCAGAAGCTACCTCAACCAGTATGGGGATTGACCCTGTGCTGTTAGCATTATATTGCATCACACTCTTAGCCAACTGAGCTAACTGTCCCCTTATAATGGATGGAACATTTACCTAATTATCTTATGGCCTCAAATCACCATCGCAATTTTTAGAAACATAATGGGGGTGAAACTGCCCTACAGCAGTGTGAAACAGAATCATAATGAGGCGGCAGTTGACACTGTGCCAATTTTTATTTTCCTTTTAGTTAATTGCCAAGATTTTAAATTTCAAACCCAGTGAATGCGATGAGACTAGGAAATGAATCTACAAAAGGTTTGAACTATTGTTCTGTGTACTTCTGTGGAAAGAGGATCAGGAGCTATTACAAATTGTCTGATGATTTAAGTCCAGCTCACTCTGTAAGCATAAATCAGTTTCACCCCCTGTATTTCTTCACCATTTTCAGGTCACTGTTTCTTTTTCTCCCCAAAGAGATCTCATGCAAACAGTGAAGGACAGTCTGCTCCTGCTTATATGTCACATGATTATACCTGATGATATATCAGGACTCAATTTAATGGCTGATTCAGGGAAATGTCATTAATCCTATTTATTATAAATAAAGTGCACATTAGGAATAATAAAAGATGGTGATCTAACAAAGCAGTTCAAATGTCAATAAATTTCAGTGACAAAGAATGCCATAAAAATTATGAGATTATATTGTAATATTAAAATCACTTAATATCTCTTACATGTTCTGGTATAATTTGCACCCAATCTCAAATTTCCTGTTCCTTCCTCAATTTCTAGATTGCTTGCTTTGTGGCTTCATGTTAGTTGCTCCTTCCACCTCTGATTGAGCTCCAGCAATCTGGGGCAGGATTTTCTGGTCGTCGGGCAGGAGAGGTTGGGAAACGGTCCACTGCTTGTGATCGGCCCCCGACTGCGATGTCATGCTGGCTGGCAAATTGACGGCCAGCCAGCGTGAAAGGCACACTGAAAATCTCAGTGCTACCGGGGTGGGGATGGGAGTAGGGTGAGTGTGCATGTGCAGGGGAGCGTGCATTGAAAGCCCCCTGAAGGCAGGTACCTGCCTCCAATGCCTCTTCTCAAATATTCATCCTTTTGGCATTGGTCTCCTGATTCAGTTCTTACCTCTTCCAACAACATCATTACAATTCCTTAAACGGTACCCCCTCAGATCATTGAGTCGCCACCATTGGTTTCCTTTGGTGTCTAACCTCAACGCTCTTCTCTTCTTTATTTGTATGTTTCTTCCTGATGGCTTCATCTGAATAGATGAATTAAGGTTAGATGGAATAAACTTTCTCATCCTTAATTATCTTGTGATTTTGTAATCAAGTTCCATATATGCTCGTGACATTCAGCTTTATATTCCATTTCCTCACATGACAATTGTCTGCCTCTCCAGCCGCCTGTTTGACATTGGCATCAGATTTAATCTTATGTATTCATAGTCCAATGCCTGCTTGATGTCACAAGTGAGCGGCCCAAACCATTTTAATGGTCATCGCATATTTGTATCTAACTGATGAGCTGCCAGCATGCTCCAAGTCTGATATGCAGCTCAATATTTTGAGAAGGTATAGGAAATCTAGCAAGCAATCCAGGTCTGTGGCAAGAGATTAGAGAGGAGAGTTGTGCCTTTGGTGAAAATGTCAGAAAATATTATTGCGGAATAGGGTGTATTGCTGCTAAAAAGCATCATATGAATAATTTGAGTATTGCTGAAAAAGGAGATATGTTGTTGAAGCTTTTATTCTTCCACCCATCAGGACAGATGTAAGAATGCGAAACTTCAAAGGGAGCAATAATTTATCCTGCACATTCATTCTATCACCAAGACTGTCCTGTTCTACCTTCATACCATTGCCATACTGCCTCTCCTTAATGCTACTGAAACATTCACACCTCACTACTACATATTTATTCAGAATAATTTACATTTAATACAGAGTAGTTTTATGCAAAATGTGAGTTACATATAACTAGAACATTAGTTCCTACTGTCAATGGCTCCTCTCTTCGAGCCCCCACCCCCCACCCTCTGCCATTAAGGAGGAGGATTTCACCCAGGTTCCCCTCCTGATTGTTACCTAGTGACCCTTGCTGGAAGGGTATGTGTATAAATATCATTTGAGAACAGATTGGGCTCAGTCATAATGCACTCCATTGTTCTGCCAATGTTCAACTTGGTTGAGGTACTGGAGGGTATCCCACAAGCAAGATTAAATGCTTCCCAGAGAAGAAGAGGAAGAGGATTTGAAGATTCTATCTACCATCTGAAGTTCACTTTAATACTAATATCCTGGGCCACTTGTTTTGTATTTTCTTTATTTGTAAGACATAATAGCTGGTCTTGTACTTATTGTTAGGAGGTCTTGATAGTGCCTTCATTTGACTTGTTAAACAATTAGTAACGGCTAAGATTTCTCTTTCGGGCAGGATCATCTCTGCAAGTGATGACCCTAGCAATTTTTCCTGGCTCAGTTTTATTTAAATATTCTAGATGGGTTTAGGCCACCTTACCGCATCTAATTTTTCGATTATCTCGAATGATCTTCCTGAAAGTCAGATTTAATGGTAACAAATTTAGAGTGGCAAATCCCAGCACCATCCCAGGGAATTGAAATAGGTGTTAGCATTGTGGACACCCTAATTATAATCTTCCAATGTTCTCTTGATTGAGAAGCCATTCCACTAAATTGCATAATTGCACATGTCACAATGCAATTTAAGAACAGTGAGAGAGGGAAAACAAGGAATAATAGACCAGTTATCATAACATCTGTTGTCAAGAAATTTCTAGTATCTATAGTTAAGGAGAGAGTGACTGAAAACCTTGGGCTGGATTTTACTGTCGGCGAGCGGGGACAGGGCCCGCTTGCTGACGCGTAAAATGACACGTGGTGATGTCGGACAGGACTCCCGATGTCATTGTGCTTCATTTAAATTTTCAGGAAGGCGGGGGCGCAGCAAAATCAGCTGCCTACCCACCAACCTGTCAATGGCCAATTGAGGCCATTGACAGAGCAATTAAAGTAATTAGTGGACCTGCCCGTCCATCCTTAAGGTTGTTGGCAGGCCAGGAGCCCTGGCGGGAAGTAGAAAAAACATGAAACCTCATCCACAGGTGGGATGAGGTTTCATGTAGGGTTTTAAAAATTTTAATAATGTTTTTTAGGAAATTATGAACATGTCCCAACTCATGTGACATTGTCACATGAGGGAACATGTAAGGGGGATTTTTTTTTCCATTTTTAATATTTTTGAAAGTAGAGCCGATCTCCCTGAGGCTGCGCGCGAAAGACCGCACTCTCGATTTTAGGCATTCCCAACCCCCCCGCCCGCTCAGGGAGCGCATAGCACTTCCCTGCGTATGTCACATTGGGCAGGCCTTAATTGGCCCACCCACGCAAAATGGCGCCACACCTCCGATCGGGGGCGTCGATCAGAAGTGCACCTGCACGCACCCGCCCATCAACATCCCCCCCAATGGGGGGGAATATTCAACCCCTGGAAACTTTTCAGCTAATCAGAAAGAGTCAGCATGGATTTGTAAAGAGTAGGTCATGCCTTGATGAACCCGATTGAAATTTTTGAAGATATGTCTCAAGTAATGGACAGAGGAATGTCTATGAATGTTATCCAGGTGGTATTCGACAACCTCTCTTATAAGACTCTGCTAGCTAAAGTTGAAGCTTATGGAATTGAAGGCAAATTATTTACCTGGTTAAGAAGTTGGCCGAGTGGCAGGAGTCAGAGCATAGGGATAATGGGAAAGTACTCCAATTGGCAGGATGTGACTCATGGTGTTCCACAGGGATCTATGTTGGGACATCAACTATTCACCATATTTATTAGCGACTTAGATAATGGAATAGAAAGTCACATATCCAAGTTTGCCGATGACATAAAGACATGCAGCATTTTAGATAGTGCAGAAAGAAACAGAAAAGAAGAAATGAATGGGCGAAGCTGACAAATGAATTCCAATGTAGGTAAGTATGAGGACATCAACTTTGGACATATAAAGGATGGAACAAAGTACCTTCTTAATGGTGAAAAGCTAGATGTGGTACAGTACCAAAGAGATTTAGGTGGTCCACATACTAGATTATTAAAATATCATGGACAGGTACAGAAAATAGTTAAAAAGGCTAATGCAATGTTGGCAGTTTTATCTAGAGGACTAGAACTCAAGGGGGTAGAAGTAATGCTCCAGCCATACAAGGCCCTACAAGACCACACCAGGAGTACTGTTCAATTCAATTCAATTGTGTTCAGCTTTGAATACTACACCTTAGAAAGGATATATTGGTCTTGATGGTAATGCGAAGTAGATTTACCAGAATAATACCTGGACTGCAAGGGTTAAATTATGAGGAGAGGTTGCACAAAATAGGGTTATATTCCCTGGAATCTAAAAGTTTAAGAGATGATTTGAATGAAATATTCAAGTTATTAAGGGGAACTGGCACTGTACATAGAGGAACACTATTTCAGCTAATTGGAGACTTAGGTCTGGGGGCAATATCTAAAACTTAGGGCTGTAGCTTCTGGTCGGCAAGTGGAGGCGGGGCCTGCTTGTCGATGTGTAAAATGATGCAGGATGACATCGGGTGTGCGTCCTGACATCACGGCGCATCATTCAGGCTTTCAGTTTGGCATGCGTGCACCCAAGTCGGCTGCATGCCCACCAACCTGTCAATGGTCTATTAAGGCCATTAACAAAGTAGTTGAAGTGATTAGTGGACCTGCTAATCCAACCATAACGTTGGCGGGCAGGCCAGGAGCCCTGGCGGGCTTCTTAAAAAGCACAAAACCTCATCCATGGGCGGGTTGAGGTTTCATGAGGATTTTAAAATCTCATAATGTTTTAAAATAAAAGTTATGGGCATGTCCCAACTCATGTGACAGTGTCACATGAGGGGACACATGGCAGGAAAATTTTTTCTCAGCTTTATTTTAAGTTTAAAATGTGAGCCGATCTCCCTGAGGCAGCACTTTGCCTCAGGGAGACCTGTGCACTCTTCCGCGTGCATGTGTGAAAGAGTGCACTCCTGGCTGAGGGAATTCCCCCACACCCGCACAAGGAGCTCATAGCGCTTCCTGGTGCATGTCACGCTGGGCGAGCCTTAATTGGCCCACCCACATAAAATGGTGGAGTGTCCTCAACCGGGGGTGCCAATCGGAAGCCTGCCCGCGCCCTCTTCTGCATTTCCCTCCTTGACACAGGGAAAATGTTGCCCTTAGAGCCAGACCTTTCATGGGTGTAGTCAGGAAACAATTCAACATGCAAAGGATAGTAGAAATTTGGAACTTTCTTTTGCAGGTGGGTCAATTGTTAATTTTAAATCTGAGATTGATAGATTTCTGTTAACCAAAGGTACTAAGGAATATGGTGCAAAGGTGGGTATATGGAGTTAGGTCAGAGATCAGCATGGTCTCATTGAATGGCAGAACAGGCTCAAGGGGCTAAATCGCCTATTCCTCGTCCTATGTTCCTAACTTTCAAAAGAGAATTGGATGTATATTTGAAAAGGGGAAAAACAGGGGTGTAGAAATAACAAGAGCTGCACAGAAAGGAATGAGACTCAATAGTTTATATAGTTCCCTTTCTGATCTATAGAAGTTGTTTGGCATTTCATCGTGCAGTTTAATGGGTGCTGACTCTGATAAATATCAGCTCGAACTTTCTACGGTGATTTTAGTTTGAGTTTAATTTGGAAATCCAGTAAGTTCTTACAGAGTGGGTGGATTGAGGATGAGCTGTCATTTGTGCAAGGCAAACAGCGAGTCTCACAACTCAGGATGTCTCTTTTTCCCTAGCCTCACTGGCTGATTTACGCATTAATAACAGTGTACGTTGTGAACATACGGGCCAGAATTTTACATCCTGTGGACAAGCACATGCCCGACATGTCCAGCCGTGAAATAGCACGAGATGACATTGGGCGAGCGTCCCGATGTCATCACGCACTTGCACGATATCTCACTCGGCGAGCGCGCAGAGCAGCCGGAAGCACAACCACCAACAATTAATCAACAATTAAGCCCATTAAGGAGGCAATTGAAAGCCATTTTTCGTGGCCCGTCCACTTTTATGGTTGGCGGATGGGTCAATTAGCCAGGCGGTCTTAACATTTTTGCTCAAACCTCGATCTAGTGTAAGATGAAATCTCTGGGGAGAAATTTCCAAGTTATGTGACAACACACAACTAGGTGGGAATATGAGTGGTGAGGAGGATGTTAAGAGTCTTCAAGGCGATTTAGACAAATTGAGTAAGTGGGCAAAAACATGGCAGATGCAGTACAAGGTGGATAAGTGTGAAGTTATCCACTTTGGTAGGAAAAACAGAATCGCTGAAAGCAAGCGTGCAGGTGCAGTGAGCAGTTAAGAAGGCAAATCCTATGTTGGCCTTCATTGTGAGAGGACTTGAGTACAGGAGCAAGGATGTCTTACTGCAGCTGTACAGGGCCTTGGTGAAACCACACCTGGAGTATTGTGTGCAGTTTTGGTCTCCTTACATAAGAAAGGATATACTTGCCATAGAGAGAATGTAGCAAAAGTTTACCAGACTGATTCCTGGGATGACAGGATTGTCGTTTGAGGAGAGATTGAGCCGACTATGCCTATCTTCACTAGAGTTTAGAAGAATGAGAGGGGATCTCATTGAAACATATGAAATTCTGACAGGGCCTGGCAGACTGGATGCAGGGATGATGTTTTCTCTGGCTTGGGGGGGTCTAGAACAAGGGGTCACAATCTCAGGGATAGGCCATTTAGGACTGAGATGAGGAGAAACTTCTTCACTCAGAGGGCAGTGAACCTGTGGAATTCTCTACCACAGAGGGCTATGGAGGCCAAGTCACTGAATATATTTAAGAAGGAAATAGATAGATTTCTACACTCTAAAGACATCAAGGGGAGTGAGCAGGAGTATGGCGTTGAGATAGGTGATCAGCCACGATCTTATTGAATAGCGGAGCAGGCCCAAATGGCCGAATGACCTACTCCTACTCCTATTTTTCTATGTTTGTATAAAATAAAAAGAGATATCTGGGGACTTTCTTTTATGAGGTATGCTTTCAGGTGCCCGATTATGCTGCAGAGACATATTTTGCGGCATTTTTGTTGCTTTGTTTGTTCTGTGGAGGTCTGCACTTCCCAAGGCAGCTGTCCGTCTTCAGGGAGCTCGCTGGAATCGCCCACCAGCACCCACGGTGATGTCGGCGCTTGCTCGCCCTCTTCCTGCCCACACTGGCAGCGCTGAGCCTTTCTCAGAGCGCGTTTTACGCTGGCTGGCCGTTAATCAGAGCATCGGCCAGCCAGCGCAAAATTGCGGCAGGGGGCCGATCGCTGCTCGGGGCCCGTTTCCCATCCACTCCCAGGCATGACGATCGC
Organism: Carcharodon carcharias; assembly: GCF_017639515.1. NCBI lineage: Eukaryota > Metazoa > Chordata > Chondrichthyes > Lamniformes > Lamnidae > Carcharodon > Carcharodon carcharias. Next base: position 89,088,030 of record NC_054483.1, read on the forward strand.
GTAAGACCGGCGAGTGAAAAATTCAGGCCACAGTGTGTGTTATGAATGCACTGGTATTTTTTCCAGGAAGATATGGGCCAGTTAATGTCCAGGAAGTAACCAAGGTTCCATTATACCTCACAGTCTTCACCTGCAGGTTGTCCTTCATTCACCTCACTTCATTCACTTATACATTATGAACAGAATTTTACCGCAGCAGGATTTTACGTTCCCACTGAAGTCAGCAGAGTTTAGAATGGCTCGCTGCATGTTATGGACCCATCCCCACCACACCCCAAAATTCCGGCCTATATATATTATATTCATGCAACCTAGTAAACACCTCACATGGTGTACAATCATTTGATCCATAATATTGCCCATATTTTTGTCCACCTGCCAGCACCTGGGCTGACTGCATCTTTGGCATTTGAGGTCACTCTCACTATTTCTATTCTTTTCATAGTCAAAGACCATCCATTACAGCAGGGAGCTTTATCCTCACAGGAGAATGTCAGGTTGCAGTAACGTAACAGTGCAGTGACTAAACACCTGCATATGTCTGCAACGCAACTCAGCTGTTAAAATAATAATTTTAAGTCAGAATATTACATCTTAAAAATATTGAAAAATGGTGATTTTTAATAAAGTGTTACTTTCCAACAGATCCTCAACAGAATTTGTTATAAGAACCAACAATGCTGAGCAGAATGGGCTTAACTCTCGATGGGAAAGATCCCAAGTTAGCAGCTGGTGATTGGTAGTGAGAAATGGAGCAACATTATAGTCTGCCCTTTGCAATAATCTTATTTATCACAGAAGAAGCTTTGTACTTGATTTGATCTGAATTTGTAATAGTAAGCATTTCATGCCTGCTGTATAGTCTGGTCAACGTACAATAAATTTCACTGCTGTACCATCTCAAAGTCACAGTAATTACAGCATAGAAGGAGGCCCTTTGGCCCATTGTCCCTACACTGGTGCTAATTATTCAGCAGGAACAGGATTTGCCCAAAGCCAATTTATTTGCTTTTTCCCTTTCAAATACTTATCCAATTATGCCTTAACTTATGCTCAAGTCTCTGTCTCAATAGCGACTTGCAGTAAAACAGTCCAGACTATCACTGAGGCTATACAGCACCCTTTTTAGGTGCTAGCAGGCCTATAAGCTCCCAAGATGGTAGAGAGAAAGCACATGCATATTTCCAGCTCGAAGTGCATCATCCGCCATTTTAACAAAGGAACTAAAATAGGCATCAGAGTCCATGCCTGGAGCTGGTGTTAGTTCTATTTGCATGTGCAAATAAGGGACCACACCTGTCTGAGGCACAACTTCAATGTTGCTTTTTATTGAGGCAACTGATGCTAGTACCAGCTGCGCTCAGTGAAACCAAACCAGTGGACCACCTGCGACCAACATGTGGTGAATGTGGAGCCTGAAGGAGCAGGGATGTTTTTCTCAACCCTAGATTTAAAGAATGCAGGCCAGCACCCCCATCCTACTCCTCAGAGTGCCATATTCCCAATCCTTTTGCTCCACGCTCTCTTCAATTCTTATCCCCTGAGATTCCTGGGCCCTAGTCCAGATCCAACCTCTGGATCTGACACCAATCCTGGACAGGCCAGGAAGTGGGCGGTTGATGCCAGTAGCTCTAAAAGGGAAATTTGCTGAATCATGCAGGTTATCCATTGCAAGTGTGCTCACACTTCTCTAATCTAACAGCGTTGTCTCACAAGGCACCTGAATAGCGTTTTGGTTGCAAGCATGTTGCAATACCACAGAAAGGCAATGCCTGATTCTCTCAGATGTTTACTTACTTCCCAAACCTGTGGGCACACCCTTATTTAGCATATATTGCTGCCATCAGAATCCATTTGCACCATTGCCCATGAAAAGTGACAAACAGCAAAAATCATTCATCCTATTCATGTACTACATATGCGATATACTCATATTCGGTGGTTGACCTCTGCAATGTTGAGTCAGAAGCAACTTCTTTCATATTTCTTTCAAATATGTCCCTATTCTAATTGCTTGTAGAGAACAGTCATATATAACTGATGGCAGCAATTACAAGCAGGAGGAGGGAACTTGCATATTTATTCGCCATTAAACTCAGCACAGCAGGTAAAGCAATTATCAGTGTAACAACATGATAATTGTTAACGAATGATAATCAACCTCTCTTGCCCAGAAAATGTGCAGCTTATTCCTTCAATTTATGAATAGTTTCAAAAGATTTTTAAAATGTCAAATTTCAAATTTAATCTTTGTCCCTTTTTCTATTTTTTCTCTCTCTCTCAATCCAATCTTTCTTTCTCTTTTTTTAGTTCCCTTTCTGAATCTGACTTGACATTGAATTCACCCACTTTAATTCACCTTCCTCAACACTTCCACTATTTATTTCTCAATCCTTTAAGCTTATTGGTTGAGGAGAAGCACTATTTGTCTCATGGTTCATCAAATGCCTTCATCACTCCGTTATCAACTTGCACTTCCAATAACTTTGTGGGTAAAATTTTTAAAAATTACATACTTAATTGTAAATCTAACTAACAGGCATGCCACAAGATGCCCATATCTGCAAAATCTTGTCCTACAAAGACATTATAAATCTCTTCATGTCCTCACTCAATGCTAATTTGGCAATGGCCTTCATTCCAGAAGCCATCTTTCATTCTTTTATGTTTAGTTCCTCTCCCTTTGCTCTTCAATTGGTGGTAGCCTTTGACCATTTTACTCCCAAACTCTTGAAATCTTCCCTTAACTCCCTACACTTGCCACCTTCCAATGCCTCAGTAAAAACTTTCACTTTGACACCACCTTTTCTCTCCCAGCCTAGTCCTTCAACCTGACTCTGATTTGGGAAGCAGCTTAGGACATTTTGCTTCATTACAGATGTTAAACTAATGTGACTAGCTGTCATGTCTCCACAGTGGCTACAGCTCTAGAGCCCATACTGATTGTTTAATAGAAATAGCAAGGGATCCAGAAGTGAACAAATTATTTAATGCTTGCATTAGAGGTGAAAGAGAGAAATAAGATTTACAAAAATCTAATTTTCAAATAATTCCAGAACTGTTTTATTATATCATCAGAAATGTACTTCCTTATCATTGGAAGGATAAGTCTTTTTTTCCCCTTTTTCACTTCTGAATCTCAGGAAACAGTGTGTACTCCAACAATAAAAATCAATGCTTTTAGAACATTTTGTGCATTAGATGAACATTTGCTGCTGGTTATCACAGAAAAGCTTTATGTGTTAAAAGGATCCAGATTGATTCAGTCCTTCAGGGTTGTATATAATCAAGAGTCTAGCTAAGCCAACTGATATGTTGTGATGGACATAAAAGGCAAAATACTGAGGATGTTGGAAATCTAAAATATAGACAAAATGCTGGAAATGTTCAGGCAGCATCTGTGGAGAGAGAAAAAAGAATTGCCATTTCAAGTCTGTTCTGGCCAAGGGTCATTTTTCCCACTGCCTGTTGTGTCTGGAAGGGCCTCCTGTCCCTCTGTCGATACAAGACATCTCTCCTTCTTTCCACCTCTCCACTAAGATTGCCAGTGCAGCATCAGAAAATCTTGATACATGCTCTCTTCCATGGTCAGCTACTATTCATTGTTGCATAGCACGCTTTTTCCAATGATTACAGAACCTCCAAAAGGTCCAATGCAGGCTAGCTTTAAGCACTACAAGCTAGGTTTAAGTCTAAGTAACACAGTCTAAGTCTGTGTTCTGCTGAAGGATCATGAGGACTCGAAACGTTAACTCTTTTCTTCTCCGCCGATGCTGCCAGACCTGCTGAGTTTTTCCAGGTAATTCTGGTTTTGTTTAAGTCTAAGTAATCCTAACAGGTAACAATATGTGGCCCCCTCTGATGTATGCAGCCAATGAATAGCATAGTTAGTACTAGCTGCATTCAGCAATCATTATAATGATCAGGCAGCGTGAGGTTGGTGTGATTCCTGCAATATGCTGAATGGGTGCAGGGTAATCACCCATTGTGTTTCCCTGCATCCGTTTTTGGGCTATCCAATTTAGCCACCATTTGTTCAGTCCCCATCCCCTTGAGCACATAATCAGATTGTGATGTTCAGTAATAGGGATTACCAATATGTGCATGACCTCTTCTGAGAAATTCCTCAGTGATTCTCCTGATCCACCTCATTAACATTGGTGGCAATTGGTAAACGGTGTCTCTGTGAAACCTTCACTGAACTTACAGCAATGGAGCAGGAGAAGTCCCAACAAAGGTCCCAGCAGTAGTCACTAAATCTATTGAGCTAATATCCGCAAAATTAGCAGATGCCATAGCTGCATGGTAAACATTGATATTTGATGAAATAGGCTTTTAACTGATTGAAATGTGATCAAATCTATCATTAAGTATGTGTTGTTGCTGTTTTTTCATTATCACCAGTAAAATCACATACTCAGAAAATACTATTTCAAAATCGTGCATCCTTGCTATCGTTATGATGTGGCAGATGATGTGTGCCAGGGAATCCACAAGGGAAACTTGGTCACACTATCACAATGGTTTTGCAATCTGTATTTATTACAAGATGTGTACACTGAATTCAGAAGTAATGAGTCCATTAAGACCTTTAGAGATTTTAAAAATTAAATTAAAATATTTATTCAGAAAGTAAAAGATTTCAAGCACATATACATAAGACTACAATTACTTAATACTATAACAAATCCTAAAATTTGTAATTAACTTGACTCCCAGTTACACCTTGTCTTTAAGGCAACATCCCAAAGTAGATTTTAGATTTTAAAAACCCAACAAGTTAACACTGTACCCACTTGACAATGGAATTCCAAATAGCTTTCTCCAACTTTAGTTACTGGACACACAGACTTATGCACAAATGGTTGGAGGATTCTTCAAGGCTGTTTCACATGCTACTGTTAGATCTTACATGGCCCCCAACATAGCCGTTCATTCTCCTCTAAATGTGTTTCTCCTTACTTAATATGTAAATTCCATTGTTCCATATGTCTTTGGAATTGTATCTTTCCCATAATATAAAAGCTTCCATGTTGCCAATATTGTCAGTAACCTTTGGAAAAAATAAACACACTGTTTAGCCTTGCTTATCTGGCTAGTTGTAAACAGACTAACATCCCTTTGAAATCCAAACAATCCCTTCACCTATCTAAAAATGCAAATTCCCTTCACACATTACACACTAAGACAATATCCATGTTTACTCATTAGCATTTCAAATTCATTTCTACACCTAGCTTCTTTTGATAATTTCAAGTTTGCATTCTACCTGACTCCAAATGTAATTAAATCGCACAGATAGAACCATCTACATTCAAACCTATAAACCTACTTTATAATAAACCAGAATAATATTATGAAAATTATTATACTTTTGTGACACTATTTCATTAGGAGTTAGAAATTAACATGATAAAAAAAGAAAATTTAGCACCAGACAGCTAATGGCTTTCAGAAAATATATTGCAAGATTGAATAGAATAGTTTTGGATGTTATTCTCTGGAGATTGCTGTTTGAGTTCATTTTACTTTTAGCACTGAATACTGGTGCATTAATGAAGTTAGAATCCAGAACCATTAGAAGTAATCATCTTCCAGAGATTGACCACAGAACATATCCCATAACAAGAGTAAGAATTAGATTCTCATCCATAACTGACCAAAGATCTGGATGAAGAACTCACTCATACGCATACTTTATCATTAGACTTCCAAGAATTAAATGACCCTCAGTAACCTAAGAAGAATAGGACCCCTCCCAGCAGGCTGGCTGCATTAAAATAAAATCATTAGGAACAAAACCTCCCTTTGGTGTTTTGAGTTCTTATTCTGAAGATCAGCTTTTGCATATAAGCATGCAGTAAATAAAACCAGAAGGCATAATTACCAACATATTCATTTAATGAGGCATTTTGTTCCTCTGTACATTTGTATCACAGTTTTGTTGAAAGAGCAGTAATTATAGTTTTGATAAATGTAGGATTGTAGCTTTAAGAAAAATCCTGTGTTTTAAGATCACATGGTCTGTGAAAACCGGTGAGTTAGCAGCACAGTAAACCTCTAGGGGAGAGTTCTTCTTTAGTTACGGGGCAGAATTTTCCTGTTGGCGTGCAGGAGCGGGCGCCACATGCCTGCGTGTAAAATGACGCACAGTGACGTCAGGCAAGCGTCCCAATGTTACCACGTGTCATCACGATATTTTGTTGGGCGGGCGTGCAATGGTCTCCGATGCGCACCCGCCATTAATTAACCGGCCACTTAAGGCCCTTGAGGCGTCAATCAACAGCAATTTTTCAGCACCCGTGCAATCTTCGGACCAGCGCACAGGCCCAACGGACAGGCAGGTAGGACACATTTGTATAAACCTCATCCGCGGAGGGATAAGAGGGCTCAGTGGGGTGGCGAGTGTGCTCTGTCAAATATTGATTTCTCAAAGTTACTGATACTTGCCTGAGTGATCTGCAAGACTTCAAAATGCATACCAGCTGCTTGGTCTGGACTCACAACCTTCAGGTCAGCACACTGCAGTGAGGAATCCTTTTTGGGCCTGCAGGTTTCAGGAAACCTTCCCTTAGCCTGGAAATGGGAGCTGAACTCTCCACTGGAAGCTCCTCCTTTGAGGAGGAAGGGAGGGCCAGAAGGGGGAAGAGGCCAGGAGTGCACATTCAGCCTCCAGGGGAGTCACCTTTGAGAGGACAGGTGCAGGCACAAGGGGTGCAAGGCCAAGAGGTAGTCCAAGGCAAAAGGGGCCGCAGAAGACACCATCATCCTACTGCCAGGGTATACAGGCGATGAAGCAGCTACCTCAATATGTCTGAGGTGCAGTGCCGGAGGATGCTCCGTGTCTCAAGGGAGATAGTCAACTATATCTGTCAGATGATTGGGTCTGAGATCTCTGCGAACTGTGTGAGTGGACAACCCATGCCAGTAGCTCTAAAGGTCACAGTTACCCTCCACTTCAATGCCTCTGGCTCCTTCCAGGGGTTGGTGGGTATCTTTGCGGTGTCTCCCAATCAACTGTCCACACATGTATCAAGCAGGCTACAGATGCTCTGTTCAGGCATGCATTGACCTTCATCCACTTCCGCTGGGACCAGGCAAGCCAGACACAGTGGGCCAGAGGCTTTGTGGTCATTGCTGGCTTCCCCTGTGTCCGGGTGCAATAGGCTGCACACATGTGGCTATCAAGGCGCCAGCAGGTGAGCCCAGTGCCTTCGTCAACAGGAAGGGCTTCCACTCCATGAACGTGCAGATGGTGTGTGATCACAGGATGCTGATTCTACAAGTCTGTGCAAGGTACTCAGGCAGCTCCCACGATGCCTACATCCTCAGACACTCCCAGGTGCTGGGGCTCTTCAGTGCTCCAGCCCGGCTGGATGGATGGCTGGTGGGTGACAAGGGCTATCCCTTCAGAAGGTGGCTCATGATGTCTCTCCGCCATCCAAGAACAAAAGCTAGGCAACGGTACAATAGGAGCCACACCTCCACAAGGGTTGTGGGGAAAGAGAGCCATTGGTCTTCTCAAGATGCGCTTCCGATGCCTGGACCGCTCAGGGAGTGCACTCCAGTACCCCCCAGATCGTGTGTTGCTGATAGTGGTTGCCTGCCTCGCTCTCCACAATCTTGCGCTGCAAAGTGGGGACACTGTGGACGATGAAGACGTTGACGCAGTGGCTGCGGCTGCACAGGACAAGTTCAGCAGTGAGCCCGAGGATGAGCAGGCACAGGGAAACGCTGAGTGGGTAGGCGCTGACCTGGGCATACTCCAGGGAGGCAGGGACACCCGGGAGGCTTTAATCCAATGAAACTTCAGCTAGCCCACCACAGATGGACCTCCAGGATGAGCCTGGGCTACAGGCTCCGTACTTGATACTAAGTGCAAAATCTGCCTGGTTAGGAACATTAACTAAGGGCCTTGTTAACAAAGCTCAAAATCCCACAAAACACTCACTACATTTTTGGAAATTATCCACCTGTAGATGAAAAGAGGTACCCTCAGCCATAGTGACATGTCTGAATTTAATATCACAAGCAAAGAAACTTAATGAAAGAAAATGACAATTGCATTAAAAATCACACCAGCTCATAAAGACCTCATCTCGGGCCAACACAAAAGCACCAATGATAAACCCGTGGTGTGCCTAAGGTGCCTTATGTTTTTGTTTCCGGGTGCTACGTCTTAGTGCTGACCCCTCACTGGGAGTGACATCTGAGACAGCCTGCACACTCTGCTGTCCTGTTGGCCTCGATGACCTTGGCGGTCGTCCTCTGGCCCGTGGAGCCTGTGCTGGCCCCACCTGGGAGGATCTGCCAGGTCCACAGTTGGCACCTCTCCAGTCATCGCAGCCTCACTGGATGCAACAGTCACTGGCAGAGGGGCGGAGGAGCCACCGCCCTCATCCGGAGCACCCTGAGAGGAGCCTGCAGAGACGACAGGCAGTTGCTGGACCGACGTGAGCTCCCTGCTCACCGTGGATGAATGGGCACTGAGCTGGGAAACCTGTTGCCCAGATCATCTCCCACATTGGCGATGGCCAGCTGAGATCAATGCCGATGTGAGGCCTTGCTGGTCCGAGCGCATCCCTAGGAAGCGTCTCCTGAAATGTCTCCTGGAGGAGCCTCTCCACGAGTGTCGCCACTATCTCCATGAAGGATGCATGCATGAGGCTCATTGCTTCAGTGATAGTCCGCATACACTCCTCCATCACAGACGCCAAGCCAAGCATATCCTTATGTATCTCCACCAGATGGTCCCGCACACCCGGCCGCATTTTCTGCACTTGCTGTGTCGTGGGCGACTCCAGAGCAACATCATCAGGCCCTGACTGAGCATGTGCCTGGTCCCCTGCAGTCCTCTGACTGCTGGCGCATTGGGCATTCTCTGTCTCTGCCAGCTCCTCCAGTGAGAGTGAAGTGCCGTCACCGCTGTACCCAGAGTCTCTAGCCAATGTCCTGATTCCCACCGAGGTGCCAGTACCTGCTCTGGTGCCTGCCTGGCAGAGAGGATATTGGATCAGTTAACATGGAGACAATGTCAATCTGCATCCCTGTCCCCCGGATCATTTTGTGCTCATCCTGCCATAAGCAATGGTCAAGCCATGTTGCAACTTCAATCATTGAACATTCAGCACTGCCATGGCTGTTGGGAGAACAATGGTGACCTCACTGCTGGGCATACATACCTTCCTGTGGCATCCCAGCCTCACCGACACCGGTGGACCTAGGTGCATGGCGACTCTCCAAATCTAGGGCCTCCTGCTCGATGCGGCTGAGAATCGCCAGCTGGGCTGGCCCTCCTCCAGTCCTCACCCGCTTGGTGGCATTATGTGCATTCTTCTCCTGAAAAGGAGAGAAGAGCATTGATTAGTGCTAATTGTACCTGGACTCTCTTTGCGGGCGGCCCACCCCAGCCAGAGTGGGACATTGCAGGGCTCCCGTGTCTCCTCACCGCGCTGCTGCCGAACACTCACACAACGATGCTAGGCCTGCCCCAGCATCTCCTCCCACACCCCCATCCCCTTGGCTAAATGCTGCCTACATCACATTTGGCACCACACATTCTAATCTTCCATAGCAAGGAGGTGCAAGCACATGGAACGCAGAGGACAGCAGATTGATCAGTGCCAGCGCCACCTTGAAGCTCCCCTCCCAGCATGTCATCACCCTGACTTTGACATGCCCTGGAGTTCCAACACTGCGCCTAAGTGCAGCTCCTCCAGGTTGCCCCCAAAACAATAATGTGGGTCTCAGTGTACCACATGCTACGGGTGCAGAACCCACCCGTTCACCACCCTCTCAGGGTGACCTCGGCATGGGAAATATCTACTGGCCCACCCAGCAAAGGACACATGCTGTCAATGATTCAATGCCGCAACTCACTCAGAATTGGGAAGGGGGTGCACCAGGGGGGAAAGCTTACCTGTTGAGATAAGTGACCAATGCCAACATGGTACCTACGCTTCCTGAGCGCAACAGGGCGTTGAAGCGTTTGCGACACAGGATCCAGGTGCGCCGCACCACATCGCGGGAGCTCACCACCTCCGCCATCTCTTCCCAGGCATGTTTGATCATGTGGGGGTCTCCTCCTCCCATCCTGAGGTACCAGGACCTCCCGCTGTGCTGCCACCTCCTCGGGGAGGGCAGCAAGGCAATCATCATAAAAACGAGGGGCACAGTGCCCCGCTGCCCTACCCTCCTGCCTGGCCTGCTCACCAGCAGCGCTCTGGGGAGCCCTCCCACTGGCCCTGATTCACAGCCTTTGAAAGGCTGCAGCAACTTTTTAAAACAGGCCGCCAGGTCGCCATTGGGCCTGGCAGTCATTGCAGTCCTGCCGCCGCCCGCCCACTCCCGCTGCCCTCAGGAGCCGCGATTCACACTGGCCGGGTCTTAATTGGCCCGCCCGCGTAAAATGGCGGCGCAGGTCCAACCGCAGGCGGTGATTGGGTCCGCTTTCCCCCCTGGTGCACCCCCTTCCCAATTCTGAGTGAGTTGCGGCATTGAATCATTGACAGCATGTGTCCTTTGCTGGGTGGGCCAGTAGATATTTCCCATGCCGAGGTCACCCTGAGAGGGTGGTGAACGGGTGGGTTCTGCACCCGTAGCATGTGGTACACTGAGACCCACATTATTGTTTTGGGGGCAACCTGGAGGAGCTGCACTTAGGCGCAGTGTTGGAACTCCAGGGCATCTCAACAGGGTCTGCCCCCCTGCCAGCCAGAAAATTCTGCCCAGAGAGTTTGATGCACACATGTAGTTGCTGCTGCTGCTGTCTTGTAAATAAAATTAAACGTGTCCACCAAGAAAATTCGCCAGGCAGGTCAACTCGATAATAGATAGACACATTTGTACCTGGAATGGGCGCAGCTGAGTAAAGTTGAGATATTTTGAAAGGAAGATAGGAAACGGGCAAATGTTATCTGCATGTCATCCTTACTTGTCAATCACATTTCAGTTATTTCAAATTTATTGAACATGCTGATGGTTTATTGTTACAAAGTATAACTGACAATTTTGTCAATCTCTGGCACAGAACAGGATTCTTAATATCTGCAATAAAGATAGATCTTTAGGAATTGAAATCCACGTGACTTACTTATTCTCCTGAAAGCTGACTGAAAAATGGCAGTTGCAAACGGTAAATGGAAAAAAAAGAAGTGAACAAGAAGCTCGGTACCCTCATCTATAACTATCGAGCAATTACTGAAAATGGTGGCAGTCTGGAATGAAAACAGAACATACTGGAAATACACAGCAGACTCGGGAACATCTGGGAAGGGAGAAGGCAAATTATGATGTTTCGGCACACACCACCCATCAGAACTCCTGGGTCAGGATTTTATGGTCCCTCCCACCCGGCAGGATATTACGGTCCCACTGAACTGAACGAAGATTTAAATGACTCGCCACACCTGCCGGGTGTTGGGTTTGGGGGTGGGGGGGTTGGCGGAGACAGGCCATGGTGGGGCCGTAAAATCCTGGCCCTAATTTAAGAGGTCGCTAACGATAAGGAAATTCTTTTCTCCATTACTGTCTCACGTTACTTAGGGAAGCTTCAATAAAATTTAGGAGAACTTCCAACAAGTTAATCTTGTCACCTAATCATGAAATATTTAATGACACAAAGCACAGCGCAGTTAGATGAGTGGAGAATTATCATTCCACGAGCCAAGAGGTTTTGCAATTCCAAAGAATAAATGTGACTTAGAAAAAAAATCTCTTTAACTTAATGTTGCGGATATACTTTGTATTTCTGGTATGGCCCTATTTTCCAAAGGAGTCTTTATTATTATAAGCGGTGTAAGCCTAAAGATATATTCAATTGTTAAGCCCCTTCCCAAAGACTCCTATCAGTAAAAGTTGATTAATTTTATTTTGCTGAAGTGATAGCTGAAGGAATACAATAAAAGGACTGTGCTACATCTTCTCACTTAACAACAGAATCAATCACCTGTGATGTGTAATTTGCTTAGATGCAGCTGCTATCCTTTAAGTAGCCCATTCCCCTGGGATTTCCTTCAAAACAGTTAACACTTCTGCCCTCAAAAAACACCTATCCTCAACCACTCTATTCTATTCAACTGCTACCCTATATATCAATTTTCTTATTTGTTCAAAGTCATGGACTCACCACTGTCTCACATCATCAGTCTCACATCTCTCATTACACCCTACTGAAGATCTTCCAGCTTTTCAGACTGTACAAAGAACTGAGACTTCAATAGCCAAAATCAATATCTTCTACAACTATGACCGTTGTTCATTGGAGGTGAAATTAAACGCAGTAGTGCTCATTCTTTGGGTGCTATGAGTCCCCTTAGCAATGAAATTGGCATCCGCAGCACATGGGCAAATTTCTGATGGGAAGTGCCTTGGACCCCACATTCATAAAGGTGTTTTTGTGCCCATCTAATTATCGCCGGCAGTACACAGGGCAAACAGATCATGACATCAGTCAACATGAAGTGCTGACTTAATGATAATACTGTTATTGTGGAGCTCCATGCTTCAGCCTATGCCCTCTCCTAACCTTGCATAACTGAACACATCATTAAATGGCATAAAGGACCCTCCACTAGTACTATTTAAAGGGATCATCAGTTTTTTGGGGTTAATTGTTGGTTTCTTTCTTCTGGATTTTCCTGTAATTGTAGATATTTTTGGTGTGTTGTATAGTTGATTAAAATTCCAATAGTCCACTTGGAGTGTTTTGACAGGTACTGGAGTCATTTTCTCCTGATGTCAAGGCTCTGCGCAGACCAGTTGTTCCTAGACATGGAAGGACTAGTCAGCTTTCTTCTTAGAGTACATTTTGAAAGGGAGAATGAGCAGAGACAACAACAAAAGTGCTGGAAAAATTTTCAGCACTTTTTGTTTTTGTTTCCGATTTCCAGCATCTGCAGTATTTTGCCTTTATATTGGAATGAGCAGCGACCTTGCAGAGCAGAAGAAGCTGCTAGAAGAAGGAGGAGGAGGAGGAGAGAGAGAAGGGCTGTCAACAGAAGGCCATATCCACAGAGGGTGTTTAGGGAGCAATCCTCATACTTGAAATTCAGTGAGGAACAATGTGTGACACAGCTGCCCTTTACTAAAGAGATTGTCACTGATATTTGCCCGCTGCTGCAGCCACAACTCTAACCCAGAGGAAGGCAAGGACTGCATTGCTTGTGGCTGTCAAGGTGACCGTGGATCTGAGCTTTAATGCATCTGGCTTATTCCAAGCTGCTGCTGGAGATATAAGCAACACATCATAGTTTGTAGAGCACTGCTGCATATATAAATGTACCTGATTCTCTCTTGCCAGAGAGGAGCAGGCAAATTGAGTACAAGGGTTTGCAAGAATTCCAAACTTCCCCGTGGTACAGGGTGCCATTGATTGCGTACCCATTCCACTCCCTCAGTGTACAGCTGATGTGTGACCAGGCAGTGGATAATGAAGGTCAATGTCTGGTATCCTGGCAGCAGTCACGATGTATTCATTTTGAGGCAGTCCTCTCTGCCAGCTATATTTCAACCACCCCAGCAAACTAAAGAGTGGCTATGGGTGGATAAAGGTTATTCACTGACTACTTGGTTCATGACTTAACGTTTAAAACCCATGCACACATGTGTAACATACATACAATGAAAGCCATGTTGCCACAAATCTAATAGAGGAGACCATTGGCATCCTGAAGCAACAGTTGCACTGCTTAGACTATTCTGGAGGGGCACTACAGTACGTGGTTGGGTAGGTCTCAAGATTTGTCGTGGTATGCTGCATGCTGCACAACCTTGCTATCATTTGGAAACAGCGCCTCCTGCTACCTACCAGATGAGAAGCTGAATAACGGTAAGCAGGGAAGGAGGAGGGGCAGAAGGACGAGATGGAAGAGGATAAAGAGGAAGGGATGCTGCAACCTAGGTGCCCTCTTCCTCTTTGGGCTGTATGTGAAAAAAATAACTAATGAATAATAACAGTAACCTCAACCCCAATTCTCCAGTCAACAGAAGTCCCACACTCCTTAGCTTTCCTCTGTCACTGACCATCACACCATCCTCATTCCCACAATGCAATACTAAAAGTGAAGCCAAGGCTTGAGACTGCAGCATGACAGCCTGGGTGGTCACAGCCTGGATTAACTGGCTAACAGGCAACAGAAAGCCTATGAGCCATGTAGCAGGGCTGGGGGCACAAATGCTGTCATCCTGAGAGAGGATGTTTGTGTTCCATGAAGCCACTGTTAATTTCTTGTGACAAAACCTCAGTAATCCTAGTCCCCTGTTGCAGACCAGATTCCTAGACTGTTGTGACATTTTAAAAACTCCTTTCAGCTGTGGTTTCCGGGGCAACGAAGGCAGCACGTTGGGAAGGAAAGGCTCCAAGCTCTATGCAATAAGTTGGTGTCAGATTCCTCCAAGCTCCTTGATGTTGAACACAGGCTTTACAGCAGACTTCCCAGTGCACCAAGCATTTGGGCATGTACACTCATCGGCCTTTATCTGTAGCCTGGCCCATCAAAGTCATCTGCAGCAGAACTAGTGTGCTACCTTCGCTCTCCAGACTATGGCTACAATGTGCTTGTGTTGGAGCCTTACCATGTATAGATCCTGTCTCTATGCTATCCTCTAAATTCTGTACAGTTGTCAGTATCTGAGTTGGTGGCAGCAACAGTGAAATCAAGTGAAGGTATGTCTTTAACTTCACTGTCTCTTGCTCTTCCTCTGCTGCCTGGGCAGATTACAGCTCCTGGACACCTAAAAGGAATAAGGGACAAAGAGAGGGTTGTGGTGAGGGGAGAGGAGAAAGTAATAAGTGCATTTTCCACCATTAGCAGTTTCTTAGTGAGAAAAGGTTGTGGAAGAGGGGGAAGTGGGATTCAAGAAGGAGGATTAGGGATGTGGATATGGTCATCTTTAATGGCTTCAGACCAACCACAGGCCACAACCTCAGCAATGGCCCTTCTCATAATGGCTACCCCATCTCCTCCATTGAGGTTAGGACAGGCAGGTGCACCTTGATCCCTCTGGTTAGCTCCTGCTGCCTCCTGTTATGCCCGCGTTACATTCTCTTGCAAGGGAGAGGAAAGTGCATCAGTGAGCATCAAGCAATCTGGTTGGGTGATATGGTTGTAATGATTGGATAATGCAGTGTGTGCAAGCTGTGAGATGTTGCAGCATTAATAAACTGTCAATGCACAAAAACTTAGCTGGTTTGAGTTTTTAAATGCTTTTTAATGAAAAATTCAACAATGGTCAAATTATTCTTTATCACAACTTTGTTTTTATCGGAATATTGTCAAATGTTAAATCCCATTTTTAATCAGTTGCTTGGTAGTATAGAACTTAAATATTGCTGAAAAGAGAGATATATAGCTGAAATTTTTCATGTTGCACTCATCAGGACAAGCACAAGAAAGCCAAATTTCAAAAGGTTAAAACAATTTATACTACAGGCGGAAATGGTGCTGATTGGTTGTACAATGGCTATCCATTGTTCAGGTCATTGTTTGCTGTGTACCATGCAAGCTCACAAATGGACTAAATGCCACTTTTGGATGTTAAAAGTGCCTGGTCCCTGGAAAGGCAAAGGATCTCAAAAATTTGAACAGGTTAAGCAAGCTGTTTCATGTGCAGTGGCTAAACAAGTTCCACTAATAGGATGCTACCATCAGTCAAAAAAGATGTTCTGCCAACCACAAAATTGAGCAGAGTTGCATATAAATTTTAGTGTTGGTGCGATGCCAGCTATGTAGACCACATGTTCCAACAATTGGCTGATTGAATCAAACAGCATATGCCTTTGTTTGTTCATAACAGACAAAGTACAGACCATACTCAACCAGCCCGCACTTGCAAAACTCAAAACAAATATCTGCTGTTAGATGTGATTCTCGAATTGGGCAGCATTTGCTGAATAATCCTGAGTGTGCTAGTAGTTACACTAACAACCAATATAAAATAATCAGTCAAGTTGTAACGCGGCTCACTTATGCCCATGAGAAGCAACATAGGCAGGGACCCATTGTCTGCAAACAAAGGGAATATGTTTAAGCCTTGTGCCTTTTTTGAATTATCCAGGAGCTTGGGGAGCTTATAATTTCCCATTGCTTTCTCCATGGCAACGTTTTGGCCAATCAGAATTCACTTGCCAACCAGTCAACATACTTTTATCCAAGGGACTGAAGGATGACTTGCAGCTGGCCGATAACATGTGCAAGACAGCAGTGATCAACATGGAACTTGATAGGCTGAGCATTGTCATAGCTTCCCAATAAGGGACTGGGCTTGCGAAGGGGATCGATCAGTGAAAAAATAATTGCACGTTCGTCTGGCAGGGGAAGAGATCAGAGGAAACATGTTAGCAAGGCATATGCTTCACTGTAAGGATCTTGCTGCTCTGAATGATAGAACCCTCCACAAATGGTTCAGAACATATTCTGTCCATCCAACTCTCAACTCAAACGGGGCCAGTTAACTTCATGAATATCTATACTCCAATGCTGTGCTCCACTACAGAGGTGAAAGACCAGAGTTTTATGAAGAATAGAAACAGAAAGTGTTGGAAATACTTAGCAGGCCTAGCAGCATCTGTGGAGAGAGAAACAGAGTTAACATTTCGAGTCAAGAAACTCTTCTTCAGAACTTCTCCAGGACATTTGTCTTCCTGATGCTGAATCAGAATGGAGGATTATGAAATAAACAGTGTAAGAACTGAGAAGGAAGCAGAAATTAATGTGAGTGAATTCAATTTCAGATTAAGTATGTAAATAGAATTAAAGTGAGGAAAAGAAAGTTTAGATTAAGAAAGGGGGAGAAAGAGATCGAAAGGAAATGTAAAACTGCTTTTTAAAAATTCCAAGTTTATCATTTTTATAAGCTCCAACAATTAAATTAAATCTCCAGCTTGAGATATATTTATATATTAAAAAAATTAATAAGAACATGAATTGAAACAGCAACTGTTTCACAGGGGTATTAGACTCTTTGATTTTTTCCAGAATCTGGCCAGTTAGGATGGGTATTCAACATTGTGCTTTAGAATTCATTACCTTCCTTTCTCTGCAGTCTCTCTTTCCCTCTTTCTCTTTCTCTCTCTCGCTTTACTTCAATTTGGCACAAAATTCAGCTGACTGTGGTTTACATAAGTTTTCTTCTGACAATGGGCGGAAATCCTCAATTGGATGCTGGTGACTCTCTAGTCCTGGCATCGCCACCAGCAGGGATGGCCAGTGCCGTTATTACACTCAAGCCTACTTTGGGGGTTGCTGCTGGATCCCCGGATAGAGGTGAGTGTGGGTGGGATGTGAGTTGCTGGGAAGGGGTCATCGGCGAGGGCAGGGGAGGGAGAATCAGAAGCAAGGGCAGCAGGGTGGCTTTCAGCAGACCCGATGGCAGTCCCTTGATTTGGTAGAGTGCTGAGAATGAGGGAACCCTCCAGAAGGCCGCAGGCAAAGTTGACATGGTTTACTCTGCGGTTTCTCCGAAAGGCAAGTCCCTGCCCGTCGCTGGTTGAAAGCCAGTGGTGGTGGAATGAGGCCCTTAAATGGCTCCTAAGTTGCTACTTGAGGATCTCAATTGGCAACCAGGCAGGAAAGCTGCCCTCCACCCTTCCCACTGGAGCTTGATGGGGGAGAAGCAGAAAGGCAGCGGGGTGCCTACCCAACTGCTCCACTCAAACAAATGGCTCACCTCTGCACCTGAACTTACCTACAGAGTGGAGGGGCAATAAATTCCACCAAAACTCTCTCCCTGATTGCTTGTTAAAGCGCCAGATAGCCCGCAACCTTGCTTTCCCGTTTGACCCAGAACTGACTACCACCTCCAGAAAATTCTCTCCCTGGCACCAAACATCCTTGCTTATGCTCCTTCAGACTAAGTTTACCCCTTCCTCACAGACCTTTCAATTTTCACAAACACCAACTCATCCAAAATTCTTCATATTGTTTCTTCTAAGCCCTTCTGTATATCAATCTGTTCTCATTGGCCTACTTTAAATATTCATAGCTTAATACATCTTAATGCCTTTTAAAATCCTTGTCCTTGGTCCCACCTTACCTCTGTACTTATGCCCTGTTCTCGTCCCTTAATTTTTCCAACACTTGCTTTGTGTATATCACCTGACCTGCCCCACTCCGCCACCCAAATATCTCTTTATTCCATCATCAGTACCACAGATCTTTGCTGTCTAGGCTTAATTGTTGTAACTCTGTCTCTGACTCCACCACTTTGCTTCCTCTCTTCCTGCCTTTAAGTGTGTTCATAAAATGTACCATACATATTTCCCTGAGGTTCCATAGTGTGTACACATGAGCCCATGAAGATAAAGAGCTTTGGCATCCTTGCTTTACAATATTCTCAACCGGGTAAGCAAGGTTTAAATCCGTAAATTTGAAAAATTAAAATATGCTCTGGTTTTATGACAATTTTTTTATAATCTTGCATTTTGTGGCAGGTAAGACAAAAATCGATGCTAGACATTTACAAAACACATTTATACAATTAACATTAAACAATAAATGGAAATCATGCTGTGCAGTATTATTGCATGAATATCTAACACATTTTTATCAAACTTGTCTGTCCAATATTCTAACATGGCTGTTGATTAAATGGGTTTATTCCCTGTTTAAGTAGGGATTTGATTCAAAACCTGATAATAACATGAATCATTAAATTGAGGCCCATCTTCTCCCTCAGGTGGATGCAAAAGAACCCATGTGACTATTAGAAGAAGCAGAGGGGAGCTCAGCCGGTGTAATGGGCAAAATTTAACCCCAATAAACAAAACTAAAACACATTTTTGGCCATATATCATTGTGGGAGCTTGCTGTGCATTAATTGGCTGTTGTGTTTCCTGCAATACAACACTTCAAAGTTACTTCAGAGGCTCTAAAGCACTTTGGGAAATCCTGTTAGCTACATAAGTTGCTATATAAATGCAAGTTCATTCATTCTTCTTTTATTTTTCACAGCATCGTTTTTAGGTGGATAGATTGGAGAAGCTGGGGCTGTTTGCCCTGGAGAAAAGAAGATTAAAAGGAGAGTTGATAGAAATGTTCAAAATAATGAGGGGTCTGGACAAAGTAGATAGGGAGAACCAGAAGATGCCTATTTAAGGTGATTGGCAAAAGAATCAACATAAGGAGAACAAAAACTTCTTTACACAGTGAATGGTTAGGATCTGGAATGCACTGCCTGAGAGGGTGGTGGAGGCAGGTTCCATCAAGGTTTCAAAAGACATTTGGATAATTATCCGGAGAGAAAAAAATGCAGGTCTATGGGGAAAAGGAGGTTGAGTGGGACTAGGTGAGTTGCTCTTCCAGAGAGCTGGCACAGAGATAATGGGCCAAACGGTCTCCTGTGCTTCAGCCATTCTATGATTCTAGGCCAACATTTTCTGTAATATCATACAGTATCTTGAGATAAAACCACTTGTGAAGTTTGCAGAACACAATGTGTGGCAATTATCGCATCTCTGTAAATATAGTTAAGTGTTGGAAGTACAATTTTCAAATGCTTATTTGCACAGCTGGAAAATGATGGGCACGAAAACTTCATTTAACTGATGAAGCCATTTTCTTTTTCCACATTTATTAGGAGGTTAAATATGGAATCGTGGATTCCTCAGAGTAATAGCAAAGCTCTGTTTGAATCTTTTAGCTCAGATGAGATCCTCTCACATTTGATACTGGCTACCATCTACAACATTTATGTTTTTTGTGGGATATTTTATTGATTTTGGTCAACTTTGCACTGACAGCAAGCAGTTAGAAATCCATTCACTGTTCTTTTTGCAGGATAATGCTGACAATCAAGAATCCATTACAGCAGGTTAATGAATAAATATCTTACTGGTGATTACCAAGCATTTATTTTTAAAAAAAATAATGTAAGGGAGCTTGCAAGCTTAATGATTTTCTTGAAATGTGCATTTGTGCTGTGCTGGAAATTTTTTCCACTTAAACAGTATGGAAGCTCTCTTCAGTTTATGGGCGAACAGCGCATTGCATTCAGCAAGAAGGCTGTGGAGCACAATGAGGCGAGCAATGGGCAGGCCTGCTGCATCCACACAATGATCTTGGCAGAATGGCCAATCAATTTTAGTGCAAAACAAAAACAGAAATACCTGGAAAAACTCAGCAGGTCTGGCAGCATTGGCGGAGAACAAAAGAGTTGACGTTTCGAGTCCTCATAACCCTTCAACAGAACTAAATAAAAATAGGAGAGGGGTGAAATATAAGCTGGTTTAAGGTGCGGGGGGGGGTAGGGGGAGAGAAGTTGGGGGGGGCGTTGATTGTAGGGACAAGCAAGCAATGATAGGAGCAGATAATCAAAAGATGTCACAGACAAAAGAACAAAGAGGTGTTGAAGGTGGTGATATTATCTAAACGAATGTGCTAATTAAGAATGGTTGGCAGGACAGGCAAGATACAGATAGCTCTAGTGGGGGTGGGGTGAAATAAGACTAAATGGGCATAAAAGGTATAGATTTAAAAATAATGGAAATAGGTGGGAAAAGAAAAATCTATATAAATTATTGGAAAAAACAAAAGGGAGAGGGAAGAAATGGAAAGGGGGTGGAGATGGAGGAGGGAGTTCAAGATCTAAAGTTGTTGAACTCAATATCCAGTCTGGAAGGCTGTAAAGTGCCTAGTCGGAAGATGAGGTGCTGTTCCTCACTGAGCTTCACTGGAACAATGCAAACTGGAGGAACTGCACCTCATCTTCCGACTAGGCACTTTACAGCCTTCCAGACTGGATATTGTGTTCAACAACTTTAGATCTTGAACTCCCTCCTCCATCTTCACCCCCTTTCCATTTCTTCCCCCTCCCTTTTGTTTTTCCCAATAATTTATATAGATTTTTCTTTTCCCACCTATTTCCATTATTTTTAAATCTATACCTTTTATGCCCTTTTAGCCTTATTTCGCCCCACCCCACTAGAGCTATCTGTACCTTTCATGTCCTGCCATCCATTCTTAATTATCACATTCGTTTAGATAATATCACCACCTTCAACACCTCTTTGTTCTTTTGTCTGTGACATCTTTTGATTATCTGCTCCTATCACTGCTTGCTTGTCCCTACAACCACCACCCCCCTGCCCACTTCTCTCCCCCCCATCCCCACACCTTAAACCAGCTTATATTTCACCCCGCTCCTATTTTTACTTAGTTCTGTTGAAGGGTCATGAGGACTCGAAACGTCAACTTTGTTCTTCTCCGCCGATGCTGCCAGACCTGCTGAGTTTTTCCAGGTAATTCTGTTTTTGTTTTGGATTTCCATCATCCGCAGTTTTTTGTTTTTATCAATCAATTTTAGTGGTTGGAACTATTTAAATAGAACAGGTGAAGAGGTGAATATTTTAATTAGGCCCCTGCCTGTTTTTGGCAAGAGTGCTGGCCACTTACATTGTAGTGTATTTGCAAATCAGAGCAGTAAGATCTCCAGCTGTAAACTAATGCTTTTTTCCTTATTTTTGTCCTACTGTTGTTTTGTTTACAGGTGGTAGTGAGGAAAAAAATCAGGTCTTCGTACTATAATAAGAGAATTTTGAATATATCCAAATGCTGCAGAAACACTACTTTTCTGTTGATGATCATGCAAAACACCTGTTAAGACCCTCACCTCAACAACACCCACTCAAATTGGGAGAAAATATAAACAGCTTCAAACGGACATGACAAGGCCTGAA